>NW_027104057.1:558867-1102548 GCF_902728285.1 Clytia hemisphaerica
ATGCCTTTCGATAATTAGTTCTTACAAAGTAAACAAAGGATGGCGAAAAAGATGAGCATATTTATTTTTATTATAAGCATCTACTTTATAAGAATCAGATCAATAACTCTTGATTGAAGGCAATATGCTTTTCGGTAATTAGTTCTTACAAAGTAAACAAAGGATGGCAAAAACGATGAGCATATTTATCTTTATTATAAGCATTTTCTTTATAAGAATCAAATCAATAACTCTTGATTGATCGAGTCTTACAAAGTAAACAAAGTATGGCGAAAAAGATGAGCATATTTATTTTTATTATAAGTGTCTACTTTATAAGAATCAAATAAATTTCAGATTTTTTGGCGTTTTCACTGTGATAACATGTGAGCGATAACTTCTCTTTTTGAGTTGTGAGCGACTGTCTATCCCATGTCATCTCAAAAGTAAAGTTAAAACCAAGCTTTCGTCCTCCAATTAAATTTTATTTATAAAACGAATTTAAAATCTACACATGTGTAATTTTGCTTACTTAGGGATATTTCGATAGGAAGCTCTCCGGGGCATTCTTAGCGACAGCTACTTGCTAGTATATGTCAATAATGACCTTCATTTTTAAGGAAATATTTAGTCGCATTTTTGCGAATCTTGTTTTTGAGCAAGTTTTGGCTATAACCCAAGTTTAGGTGAACTTTTCGATTTTTTTCTTTCAGTTGATATCTGATCATCATACTACAGGTTGAAAAAATATTTTTGATAAAATTTTACTTTTTCACAAAATTAATACCACTTTTATACAGGGAGGTAACGTAAAGACGAAAAATCCGGGGGTAAGAAGTAACAAAAATTGCAATTAAAATTCAGGATTTCGATATTGAATGCCATTTTGATTAATTTCATCATTTTTGCCACCAAAATTTTTTTCAAAATATGGTTAAAAGATACGTCAACCGGGAGGGATAAAGTCAAACTTTGAAGAGAATTCTTCCCTTTAATTTTGATTTCATCGTGTTTAAGCCACCTTCCCAACATGCAAAGGACTTTAAATGCGTTCAGCAAACAGCTAAACCGGCGTGCGACGCCGAGTACCGGCTAGTTTTATTTAAACGTGCAAAAAGAATCAAAAAAATATTTATTCATTTCTTTGTATCATTTATACCTTAGGGATTTTTGTTGTATTTCAAAATTACATACAGATTTTTTCGTATCAGTTCAATTTTCATATCAATTATTTTCATATTCAATTTCATTTCAATAGGAAAACAATGGTTGTTCTCTTGGGAGAAGTGCCTTCTAGAGGTAGTTGGTTATCTATTATTTTTACATCGTTGCATAGATTCAATTTTGTCATTTTTTATTCATTCAGTTCAACGATGTAAAAATAATAGATAACCAACTACCTCTAGAAGGCACTTCTCCCAAGAGAACAACCATTGTTTTCCTATTGAAACGAGCACTCCTTTAAAAAGCTCTGTGTGCAGTGCGTGTTATGCTTTTAGCTAGATTTTGACACACTTTTTGACATCCACTGAATTGATAGAAAATTTGAATTGTTATTTACTGCAAATTTTGGAATTGTTTTCAAAAGATAAAGGTACCAATCTTTAGACAAATCGACTACGGATCGGCCTGATACCACTTAATCTTCATCTGGATAAATAAACGCTCATAAAATGCTGTTATCCGAAAAATACATGTGTGATTTGAAGTGCGATATCTCACGAATGAAAAGTGCATGAAGGTTGCCTGATACAAAATAAACAGATGAATGTTTATAGAACAATAATATCTAATTAAAGAATTCCTTCTGCGAGGCTGCCTATAGGAAAATACACTTTTTCTAACCCAAATTTTGGAAAAATATACATCACGTGATCGATTCTGTCCAATAGAAGGTTGCAAATGAAGCAAGTTTTTATTTAATTGCACTTTTTACGATGCAAAATGTCATTAATATTTTTACAACCGTAACACGGATGTTTTTTGAGAATCAAGGCAAGTTGGTTATCTATTATTTTTACATCGTTGTTCAGCTTGAACTCTATCACCAAAGTTACGAACACTTGTGTCCAATTATTTTCTGTCTGGCTACATTGGTGCAAGGTAACGTGTATGTCCAAGCAAAAGTTTGAAAATCGACCCTTCGAGAGACCTAATTTCGATTTTTTTTTCGATTTCTTTTTAGAGAGTCGATTTTTGATATTTCGTAATTTTAGGATCCTTTCAGAAAATTAATTGATAATTTATTAGTTTTTTTTCTACCCCTTTTTGAGAGATTTTCGAAGGTTTTTACCGGATGAGCTACAAAAAAGTCTGAGGGTTTGATAGCTAACTGTGTCTAAAATAATGTGAACTTTTAGTGAATACAGCTCCGCAACGCATACGTCATAATTATTACGATTACAATTATTATTTGTACGAGTTGCAATCCCGCAATTCAACGCGGCTCAATTAAAGATACGTGCAAGTTGATGTATATCTTTTGTGATGCATGATGATGTAATTAACGTGCAAACACATCGAGAGTAATGATTATGTCAAAAATAAAATCTATTTTTAGATTCAGCACGGTGTGCTATTCTTATGTTACTGTAAAGAAGAAAGGCAAACTTAAATTATGGTTTTATAGTTTGGTTAATATAAATAATGTTATAATATGGGTAAAAGAATCTCAAGTTATAAGCTTTTGAAGTCAAAATTTCCTTTTGAAAAAGTCTAAAAACACGTCAAAAATGGGTAGGTACTACTTATACTTTTTTCTGGGTCAGCCAGTAAAAGGGATCATTATGGCTCGCACATACCTGACACCCATTTTGCCGAAGTCTCCCTCCCCCGGAATCTGTTTAAACTATTTGAATAGTAATGTGAGTGAGATATGTGCGATTAAATACACCCCTGTGTCACAGACCCGCTGGGACCCCAGCCCCACTGAAAAACCTGGCAAAAATTTTGTCTCTGTTAGGAAAATAATACCCAAGAATTTTAGCTCCACTGGGAAATTGAATCATATTTCATATCCACTCGAAATTAGATATTTAAAAAATGCACTCAAAAACCATCCCCACTGGATTTCTTAACCTTTGATCAATAGAATTTCTATCCCCATTGGGATTTCAATAGGAATTTTTATCCCAACTAAGGAAAAAAGTTCCACCGAGGTTGTGAGACAGGGCTGGTAAATTTCGCATAGACCGTTGTCACATAGCGAGCATCTCACTAAAACCGGGATTTTTCATCTCGTTTCTTAGTGAAGGCCGGTCTGCACTTTCGCGCGAAATGAGCGACAGTTTTTTTCTTAACCTTTTTTGCCTGAAGAGAAGATCACGTCATAAAAAAGTTTCGCGCAAACAAAAAAAAGTTGAAGGAAGTTCTACTTTTTTCATCCGTTAAGTCAATTTTGACCAATGGAAATGCTTCATTTTTCAACCGACCAATGACCGTACAAAAACGTCAAAAGGTTTTCACTTATTTCGCGCGAAAATGGAGACCGGCCTTGAGTTCCACTTTGACGATTTTCGATAAATAGAAGCCTTTCAAGTGCTTTGACGCAAATTCGATTATTTTGCTACTGCAGGAGCTTCGAAAGTTAAAAGCGACATCAAAAAATCGACAACCCGGGGTCAAATTGGAATAGACGTTAATCTTTTTTGAATGTTACACACTATGTATATTACTAACAAAAAATACACTACATAATAAAAATAAAACGTAAACACAAAAGGGTTTTATATGGTACAATTAGAATTTCCTGGGTCGTTACCCGTACTGTAATTTTCTACTTATATTGTTATATTTTTTTCCCTTTATAAAATGTTTACATCACAGATTCTGCTCAAGGTTATCTAAGATAACCTTTCGCGATCGCGAGCCTCGCACGCACCGAAGGAGCAACAACGTCAATTGCGTAAAAACGCTTGTGACGTCTAGGATAGGCTAGTCGTCACAGGTTGAATTTTAGAGAAAGTTCATGCGGTAATGGACTCTAAAAGTGAACAATTTTCAATTTCCATGCAAAGAAATTATTTTACATAAATAAAAATTTCTTTCAAAAAATCCTATACATGTATGTGAATGGTCAGAGATTTAAATCAACTCTTTCCAAAAAGATATACATTGTGTATTTTTTGGAATTTAAAAATTTCTTTTGAAGTTTAATTATGTAAAACTAGGCACATCAACTGTCTAGATAATCAAATAATTCAAATGAAACTTCAGATAGTGAGAGTGTCTTAGCCCTAAATCTCCCCGGGGGGGGGGGGGGGGGGGGGGTACTAGGACAAGATGGGTTACGGGGATGCTTCGCTGGTCAGGGTACCTTTTTTAACCTCCACGAGCCCCAAGTAGGGTCGCAAAAACACCACAATAAAAAATCAGTCCCTCGTAGGGTGCCTATTTTTAAAATTTTGGAAAAAGTAGAAAATTTGAGAACATTTTGAAATTTCAGTCCCATTCAGGGTCACATTTTCGCAAATTTCGAGTCCCACGTAGGGTCCATTTTTTGAACCTCAGCGGAGCACTCGCAAATTTTTTTCCGTACATGGACGGGAGTATCATCGACGGTTGGGAGTATCTCATCTTTGTTGTTTGGTTTTGTTGTTTGGAATAGCCTAGGTCAGAGTTCCTAGTAATGGCTTGTCACTGTGCCGGTTGCATACTCGGCGCCTTGGGCCCCGCAGGGCTGCTATTAATGGCTCGAATTTCAGTCAGGTTAAAAAAGGAGCAATTTTACCCATATTATAATAACATTACCCCCGTCTTTTTGTCATTCTATAAGTATTTCAACGGAAACGCTCAGCGGAAACTCTTTGATTTGGTGGGTTCGAGCCCCGGTCGGGTCGATATTTCAAGGTTTAAGATAAGTTTAAAATACTCCGGCCCGTCGATGATATTCCCGACCTTCAAGATGAGATACTCCCGACCGTCAATGATACTCCTGACCGTCAATGATACTCCTGACCGTCAATGATACTCTCGACCGTAAAAATGAAATACTCCCGACCGTCGATGATACTCCCGTACATGTACGGAAAACAAATTTGCGGAGCATCCCCGTCGGTCGACAAGGGTAATACCCCCCGGGCAAATCTCATTTCACGCATGTTAACCCATATACTTGTCAATTCTGGAAATATCTTCCCAAATATTTTCCAATAGCATTATAAGCGATATAAGAAGAAAATTGTTGCATTGTCATATTTCTGGTGTCTTTGTCATAACTGTTTCTCACCAGTTCTTTACTCAATTTATTGCTCAAATCTTTCGTACCATGTAAAAGGTTATTTATGAAATTATCGAATTCGAATTTTGAGAAATGACAAGGACTATGCCAGCAATGAATATGATATGCTTCCCAAATGCTTTTTGTTGAGCATGAGGAATCATCGAATCTTCCTAGATTTTGGTCGGAAATTTGTGGTAGCATGTGGTTGATCGCTATTTCTGCCCCATACATTGAAGAAACTGGTCTCCACCAGCGGATCCATTCACCCTCGATATTCTTAGTAAAATTGATGGTTTCTAAGCCTTGAGCCTTTGGATTGAATTCGTTCAACCAAACATAGCGGGCTGTATCGTAAGTTTTATTGGCTATCATGATAAACTGTTTTGTTTCGGCGCACCAAGTTGATCCGATACCGTGTCGTCCACGATGGATCATTCCAAGTCGCTTAGAAACTTCTTTCAATCGTTTCATATTGAAGGGATCACTATAACCTCCATTGCCGAACAAGAATTTGGTTGGTTTTAATAAAATCAAAGCAGGGCTTATAAAAACATCGTTATCCGTGCGGAGAAGATATTTATACTTCTTTGATAATTCAGTGACGTCTCTTCTCTTAAACATGATGTATGAGTTTAGCGGGCCGTACCGGATATCCGTCTCAAAGGGTTGTTCAACGGCCCAGCATTTTTGTTTGACAGCATTATGGACTTTTGAGATGTTGGTGATTTTAGTGCAGAATTGCTCAAGGTGGGGACAAATATTAGGGTGACAGAATGCAAGAAGATCAATGCTATTGCGCAACTCATTTGTAATGTTTTTGTCTAAAAGTTTCTCCTCTTTGTCTGTGATATGTCTCCATGATGCATATGCGAAAGCCAAATATTGTCTGGCGTGAGATTCGGAATTTGGGATGTATGAAATTACACCGAGGTAATCCCGAGATGTGGTCGGAGTTTTAGTTGTTGTCGGTAATTTCTTCGTCGTCGGTAATTTCGTCGTTTTCGGTATTTTCATCGTTTTCTGTACTTCCGTTGTTGTCGTTGTGCTTGGAGCTTTCGGTGTTTTGACCATTTTCACATTCACTTTTTTATTTGTTGACAGGATCAATTTTTGCTGGTTTAGATTTTTAAGTATTTGTTTAATACTTTCTTTCAGTTGTGCAGCTTTTGCAGAATTCTTTGGGAGTGAGATTTGAACTCTCTGTTCTTCTTCGATAACGGCAACTGTAACTGTGTCACGTTTGTTGGTTAACACTTTTGATACTGAAATATATTATAAAGACTTCATTACTCTTAGGTTCGGGGGGGGGTCGAGTGAAGGGGGGGGCGAGTAAACGGGGGGGGGGGGGTTGGAAGATTTTCGAGATTTTGATAAACGTTGGGACCTAATTGCCCTAATTACCTTGTACTTCTGTAAAACCAAAAATTAGGTAAAATCAGGCTATTCAGAGCAAAATAAGGGGCTTTTTCTGATTTTCTGACTTCTCTTAACAGCAGAAACATTCTTAAGAATTAATAACCGGGGGGTACTAATAAGGTCCGGGAGGTTGGAAAATTTTCGAAAAATTAACAAGCGGGGGAGGGCCTGTTTATTTGGAACCTAAGAGTATGTGACGATTGAGCTAAATATCAAAGAATTTTGAAATCTTTGGAATTCTTTCGAGTTTATCAAAATGACAACACGAAAATAGACCTTAATCTAATAGCAAATCATTAAGGATTGGAACAAATTCCTCAATTAAGTGGCTCGCAACAGAATGGGCGTTATTTCCCGTTTCTTGTGTTATGTTTATTTTGATCCTGATTTTCAATGTGATTGCTTTGCATAGGCGTAGCGAGATACCCTGCAAAACTTACGAGGGAGTGCAGACGTTTATGACATATTTATTACCTTTTGATAAAACAAAGACAATAACAGTGTCGTAAAAACCGCTCTCATCGGTAAATTTTGCAGGGTATCTCGCTACGCCTATGCTTTGCAGCAAGCAACCAATATAACAAGCGAAATTGCAAATGATGTTATAATCTAATTTAGATTTCATCTAAATCAAGAACATTAACATTAAGACTTTTTGAAAAAAATGGCTTTAAATTCATGGTTAAACAGGCGTGGAGAGTTGGATGAAGAATATTTGTTACATATTCTATACTTGGTTGCACACCCTCTTCCCAAAGTCCTGGTAGGATTCTTTCATTCATTGGGGATGGGAAAAATGGTAAATATTTTCCATTAAGGATTGGTTTATTTGATTATTTTCAATGATGACATTTTGGCTAATTTTTCCAGTGGGAAGGGGTCCCAGTGGGTCTGTGAGAAGGGGGTGTAATTGCTAACTTAAGGGACCAGACAACCTACTCGAGCTATACTATAAAGATCAATAGAGGCTTCACTGTAAAAGCATAGTCATTATAAAAACTCCGGTCTGGCACCTGTATTGTTTTAGCTTTTTGTTCAATTTTCTTTTGTTACAAACAAAAGAAAAGTTGCGATTTGCATACTTTTTATCACGTTACCAAAATGTCCTCTTTGGATTGCTCTATTTTCTAATCACATGATCAAAATTTTTGCGATTTCGGTACGTAAGATCTTTTAACAATAAAAAGAGACACAAGCCTTCTGGACACAAATACCAACTTACCGGCGTTCGAATGAAAGACTTCGTGGTACATCACTATCATTGCAAATACTACGAAGGCAATCTTTAGCAATTCTTTGCTTCCAGTGTTCAACCGATACATTGTTTGTCTATTTTCTTTCCTGTTAAAATAAATTCAAGAGAGAAGGTTAATTTTCTTTTTCTAGAAAGAGACCTCCTGAAACATTTTACAAGACTCCGTAATTTTCTACTCGATAATGCCAGTCAGGTCCGACATTGAGTTTCTTCAAAAGGATTCCTAGAACACGAAAAAATAAGTCACTCAACACTCAAAGTGTTATTTCTACTAAATCTCACATATCTGTCGATTTCAGAATTTTAAGCAAAAACCTTTGTCTCTGTTTTAGCCATTAAATGTGCCAAAAAATAGAGCCTCTTCGTACACCGTGAGGATCTTATTTAAAGCTAGTGAACTTCGAATTTGGCAATGCACGAAAAGAATATGACGATTTGCCGACCTTAAGTTCGGCCTGTGCTTTTCACGGTACTCTTTGTCTTAATATCGGTGAGTATCAATCTAGCAATGGAATTAAGCTTTATGGCAACTTATGGATTTTTAAATCTTCAATCTAAATTACGAAAACAAGCCCAGTGGAAGTGGAGAGACTTAGGAAACTTCAGCTTCCCTACTTTTAAGTAATTGAGATTTTTTCTCAAATTCCTACAATCAGTGCCATAAAATATTGGCAATTTTTGCTATTTCACCATTTTTCAAAAATTGAAGTTCGAGCAAGAATGTCAATTTCGGGCCTTAAACTTGATTTCATCGAATATTTAGATTTGGGAGGGATTTATTGGTTTCTAGGCTATATTTCAAGCAATACCGGATCATTTTTGAACTTTTTGATCCTTAGATCCTAAGGTCCTAGGCTTTAAGTCCTTAAAACTCTACCCTTGTTTGTGGTTATAAAATTTCTTGGGGAATTTCCCTTTTGTGCCAAGTATTTTGGCACTGATTGTAGCTAATTTTATCTAATTTTGAGCCTTCAGCGTCCCTACTTGGGGGAGCCTGGAAAATTCATTACTCTGTGTGCGAGTCAATCTTCGATTTTGATTTTGTAATTTTGCCACCCTCTCATACACTCAATTGTAATTTCGTTCAATAGATTGTCGAGGGTGTAAAAAAGTTACCCTTATGCCTCGCACATAAGTGACACTTATTTTCCCTAAGCATCCCCGGATAGAACGATAGAATCGAATTTTATTACGATTTGTGTTGAAAATTAAAATAATAATCGTTGGTGCGATATTATTATATGAAAAAGAAATAAAAGAAAAGAACGAACGAAAATATGAATCAATGGTCCACTGAAACAAAATCGTGACGAATCCAAAGAGAACTCTGAAGACGATGATTGCCTCAATAGACTTCTTGAAAACAGAATGGCTCTTTTGAAAGGTACTCAAGAATTCAAGAAAGCTACCAGGAAGATAAAGAATCGTGTGAAATTCCTACGTAACGAAAAGCTAAAACGCGAAGCCGAGACGATAAACCAGCATGCAACTGTTCAGAAAGATTTAAAATGTTAATTCTTCGTTCCAAAACGTTCGAAGGAAAAACAAATGTGACTCCGAAAAACTCAGAAACTATTTTTATAACCACTTCACCACGAAGCTGTCCCATCCTTCATTGAAATGCTTCAGGACAATGAAGACGATATCAACCAAAATCCACCGACACCCGAGGAAATAAAGAAAGTGCTGAAATCGATGAAAAATGGAAAGGCGTCAACAGATGCCCCTTCCGAATTTTTCAAATACGCCACTAACTCTGTCGAACTTATAAATGAAGTCCATAATCTTCTCAATGATATTTGGGAATCACAGACAATTCCGAATTCTTGGACATTCCAAACTAGTTGCGCTATGGAAAGAAGCCTCAAAGGGAAGTCCATCTGACCCTAAAACCTATAGGGCGTTACAAGTCGGCTCAGTCCTATGTAAGATTCTCGTGATAGTAATTATAAATAGAATCAAGTCGTAGTACGATAAAACGCTAATGGACCAGCAACAAAGATTTCGTTCGGGGAGAGGAACATTTTTAAATTTTTGAAATCTTAACTGGTGTTCGTCAAGGTGGTCCAGAGTCCCCGCTTTTGTATAATTTATACATCGACTACGTTACGAGAGTTTATGAAAATGAATGTCAAACTCACCAAATAAATTCTCTAAAACTGAAATATCGTATACGTTCAACTACAACCACCCGAAAGGAGAGAGCGAAAGATGAGGAGATCATGACGCAGACTGGTCGGGTTATGCGGACGATTTAGAACTATTTTCCGAAAGTGCAGTCAATCTTCAAAAGGGTCTCTTTCTTTTACATGAGATATTCTCAAAATACGAACTGAGTATTAACATCAAGAAAACAAAAAGTATGATCTTCAACTTTGAATACATCAAAGACATCAAAGAACATTACCAGTCGACGTACCCTAAATCTATTGCTAAACTACAGAATCTGGTGATCAAAAACGTTAAAACATTTCGATACCTCGGAGATGAGATAAAATATGACGGACAATCGACGGGCAGGGCAAAAATAAGCCTTGGTTTATCACTAGCTGAAGCTAAATTTTACGAACTGATTACTAAATTAACGAATTATAAAATTCATTTGAAAAAAAGAGTACTGATTTTCAATTCAATGGTTCGCACTAGACGGACCTATTCTTGCCAGACTTGGAATGTGAGTACTGCAGAAATGAATATAATAAATTCTGTATATGTTGGTATCCCGGGGGGGGGGGGGGGTACTTAGGAAAAATGGGTGCCGGTTATGTGCGAGCCATAAGGGTACCTTTTCTCATTCCTCAAAAGTCTCTCAAAGGGGTACAAATTCAAAAGTTAGTCTCTGAAAGGGTCCCAAAATCACGAAAATCAAAAATTTCTCTCTCAAAGAGTCACGATTTCCAAAAATTTTGACCAAAATTTGGTGAAAATCAAAATTAAATTTGGAAAAAATGAACCAAAATTTAGGAAAAAGTCTCTCAAAGGGTCCCAAAATCACCAAAATTTTGTCTCTCAAAGGGTCGGTTTTCGATTTTCGGCTCGGACATACCCGTCACCTCGCAAACCTAGTACCCCCCCCCCCCCCCCGGGGTTGGTATGCTTAGGAAACTTGTACGAAATGACTCCAAGACTGAGGAATATCGGTTTGTTATGACAAACCAAGACATTCTACGAATTTGTCGAACCGATAATATCGGAACTTTCGTATGAAAACAAACAATCAAGTTATCTCGCACACTTGGCACGACAACCAAACCAATGTTTAATAAAAAAAAGACTCTTGTTCAACGTAAACAAACGTACGAAAATTGGTCGACCAACTGAGACACTAGAAGACAAAGTGATGAAATCTCCCGGGTTGACAAAAGACAATTTCTACAAAGAAGAACTAAAACGAAAGGGACATGGTTCATCCCAGACGAACCGCCAAAAGTTGTCAAATGGACGATTTGGCTAAACCAGCAAGTACAAGTAAGTAGTTCCTTAGCACTCATAAGAAAAGAAAAAACTTTATATCAGAAAAAGAAAGAGAAAACTTTAGACATTTTATACCAAAACAATTTAAAAAAATTTATACCAGAAAAACTGGAAGAGTCGAAAGTCTATTTATTTATTAATTAATCAATCTTTTATTTGAGACATCTTCAACTTAAAACAAACTTAATTTTAATCAAATCTAATAAAGGACTGTTTTTTAAAACAGTTATCCAAAGGGTATGTATGTACTCTAGCTGTCAGTGCAAACCGAATTATAACCAAATGAAAATTACTAAAACAATCATATTAAACAATTTACCTTAATAAAATTCGCTTGGTAAAAGCGAGTTATTTTGAAAATTAAAATTCAACCCTTTGAAATAAAACTAGCTATAACTTTCATTAAGGTACCACCGCAGCAAAACGATAAGGTGCCACCGCAGCAAAACGATCAGGTGCCACCGCAGCAAAACGATAAGGTGCCACCGCAGCAAAACGAACACATAGAGTTGAATTTGTGTTCAAAAGGAATGAGCTTAGCCATACAGTAATTTTTGTTAAGAGTAACCTCTCACCTGAGACAAAATTCTTTCAAATGCTAACAAATGTGTCAAGGGAGTGATTTACAGTCTATTTAGAGTGACATCCGTGCCTTGTCTTACACGAACAATTGTCTTATAAGAACAATATTTCATAAGAATACGAGGCTAAAATTTGGCCAAAACCTAAGAACAAATTAAGAAGAATCTGAGCCCAAAATTTCAGAAATTACTGAAAAGTACAGGTTTCCATTTTTATTAGTATTTACATTTAAGCCTGAAAAACTCATATAAAATTGAGAGCAGCCGAGCCAGAATATTATATAACTTATTGGTTTTTCCTATAAAAAGCGTGAATCTGAAGATACTGCAACATAACTGTTCGAATGCTTTGAGTAGAGTAATATTTTTAACCTATGAAGAGCGCTTAATAACTACTTGTGGTATAAAAAGGGAATTTCCTTAGATTCATTAACTCTACAGGGATAAGAAAAACACTTAAAAAACACATTACATCAAAGAACTGGTAACCACTGACAGCATGCTGTGAAAACAGCAACAACCTTTTATAAAATTTCATGTGTTTTATGTTTGGATTATTTCCAAATGTAACAGAGTTACCCGCCATACTGTATATAGGCATAATATGTTGTACATTTATGCTTGAACTATCTTTTTATACTCAATTGAAACTATACACCTCATAAATTTACCTAAAAATTTTATTAAAAATGCTAAAAATGCTTCGATTTTTCTCTTTTTCTTTTTCTAACATATTCTCACATCAAACCATAAAACCATAAAAACAATAACAAAAAAATCTTTTATCTATTACAAATTTAGACTCGCTCTCACCAAGTAATATTTCAACCTAATATTTTTATAAAGATAAATTTTTTTAATAGAATAACTACTACTCTTAAATATCATAAAAATCACATCAAGCCTTAAATCCAAAACATAACCTTCCTTAAATTTTTTTATAACAACACTGTCTATGAGCGCCAAAAAAAAGAAATCAAAATAGTCAAACTTCATAATTCATTAATTAATCTAATTAAATAATCACCTAAGGGTATTATTATTATATAATCACTTCAATTTAACTTCGTTTATTTAACTACATAACGACCCAAGAGACATCATTCCATTCAGAATTACTTATTTGATAAACTTAGAAATTTAAGATGACCTGTGACCTGCGTTTTACACTAACCACCATTTTCTGAGTGATTTGCCCCTCGAATTTACCACAATTATTCTTTGTTTTCGAAAAAGAGCAAACCGGACTTAAGCAAACTGAGATCGCAGAATAAGCAAACCTTATAACTCCAAAACTAATCATTCAATTACTTACAAAAACAGACCACCAATTATTCAAATTAAAAAAAAAAAATATACACCAAATTCTATTACCAAAATAACAAAACAAAGTAGAACTCAAAAATAAATATCCTCTACAGAAAACAACCAATAAAACTAAATACTTATAAATATAAAAGAAACCTACCAAGCGTTAATCTTAAATTAATAAGCAAGTGGCTGTCGTCATGAATGTCCCGCCAAAATGCATTCATAATCGAGAATGAACGAAAGTTTAAAGACCGCATTCCACCAGATCGTTTTATTGGAACGCCATTAAAAAACGCACAGCTAAATATTTCTATTCGCTGAGCGCTTGTCTCGTTCCTTTGAAATCATTATACGCAGCACAATATCGAAAATATTTTTACACACGAAAAAACAAACACAAAAACCAAATATTTTTCTTCTCTCTGATTGGCTGATAAAAAAAGAAACGAGTACCGTAAAAAGCACAGGCCAACATCATATAGTAGTGACCTGTGCCGATCAATCGAGATTCTATTCAGCGCGCAATCAACAAAGAGAAAAGTAACCATGACGACCATCAAAGATCTTGGATGAAGTTCAAAGTTGATTTTTTTATTCCCGTCGTTGAAAACACAACTTTAACTTTTTAAAAAGAGTCAGTGATAGAGAATATCATAACATAAAGTCTGTCTATTATTTCGATTCAATTAAAGTGACATTTCCATTTTTTTCGAAAGAAATTCATTTCAATTACACTTGGAGGTTTCTGGGGAATTCGTAAATGGTAAACATGCATACTGATACACTCTGCTAGACATTAATATGGTAATATTTGCTCTTCATCTTTGATTTTTTCTACAGTGATTAGATTGACACATAAAATTTCTATTATTGGTCTTCAGAGGTTAATATATTCTTTGAGAACTTAACCTCTGATACTCAGGGTAAGAAACGAGGTGTACAGCTTGGTGCATACAGTAAAATGTCTTGATATCCCTTGTTTACTTTGTAGGAACTAATTACTGAAAGTTATATGACTTTCTATCAAGAGTTATTGATTTGATTCTTATAAAGTAAATGCTTATAAGAAAAATAAACATGCTCATATTGTGCGCTGTCCCTTGTTTACTTTGTTAGAACTAATTACCGAAAGGTATATGGCTGTATATCAAGAGTTATTGACTTGATTCTTATAAAGCAATAGTTGCGTGCGAACATTTTTTAACTGCGGTGGCCCACTCAGAATCGGAAGAAACATCAACATCATGAATATTTTTCTGGCGAACAAGCCCGCTACGTGAAGTAACAAAAGCCCCTGCGGGGCAATTATGAAATAGACCGCCAATAAATCATTTTTTCTATAAAAAACATTTACCCAATTCTATTAAACAATCAACAAAAAATCCACAAAAATAAACAACAAACTAATCAAGATCTCTATACAAAACTTACATAACAAAATTTACTACCCAAACAAAAAAATGTTTTAATCCAAAAATAGAATCAAAAATAAACAACCCCCGAAACCCAAATAATTTATTCATTTAATTAGAAAATTAAATCACCAATTAATCAATTTTTTCTAAAAGAAACATGTATACCAATTACTCAAGTTTTTTATGAAAATTTATATCCCAAAATCTACAGAAAAGACAATAAAATCCAAACATCAAAGATTTAAACTAGATTTTAAAATTTCACGCCATAACGCAAGGAATAATATACGTCCATCACGCCATCACGCCAACTGCTGGGGGACCTCTAAGAACATTATAAGGCTTTGCGGACTCTAGAACACCAAACTTCATTTAAAAATAGACAAAAATACTCAAAAAATGACCAAAATATTCGATCTTCATTTTCCGATCTTTTTTGAATTTTTTCTTTACCATAGTATTCCACTCCTGTTTGTCTTTTCAACAAGCACAAAACCGCTGTTTAATTCGAATTGTCGAAAAGTTGTACATTTTATGGTGTCTCCACTGCAAATTATATAGAGACAGACTTTATCATAAAAATACTAATTAACCTGAAGTTGACTTCATTTTAATTCTTACAAAGCATGCAAAGTTCAGTACTTCTTGTATGATTTTATTTCCTCAAAACTTCTACAAACGTCGAAAATACCAATACAAGAACAATATACACGCTTTTTTTTACTTTGGATGAGGATCAAGTATTCTTAAGAAAGTGCCAAAATTGAGGGTGAAATATTCTTAACGTATTCTTACTTTTTTAGACTTGACTTTTTTTACGAACATAAGAAATGATCAATTGGAGAGTTTTGGACTTTTGAGTGAACACTTTTTTCAAAATTAACACGAACCGGATTTTTTTAAACTCTTTAGCATGTATCTCGACAGGATTGAACAATAAAAATTTGTATAAAGTCGATAAGAAAATGTGCCGGGCCATTTTCTACACCTACCCCACTTAGCCGATTTTCGAATATTTTTGTATTTTGTCAGTCATTCGAGTTCTATTGCAACAGCTTTTATAGATAAAAAAGAAACTTATTTTTAATAAAAAATGATTTTATATCAAACATTATACTCTTCTTTTGTTAATTGAGAGTACCAACGTTAAAAATGGGAATAAATCAATTCCCAAAGTCAGCTTAACCCGTTTATCCTGCTCGATAATCCCAATTCATCAGTAGCTCGCGCCACTCATATCAATTTTCTTAACTCAAAGGAGAGAGCCAATCTCACCACTAACAATCTTAATTGTGAAAGATACCTGGCAAAGTTTGGGATCTTGCTTCACTTTGCAGCGCATAATTCGAATAAGCAATTCACAGGAAAAAGGATTAGGGACGATCTAATCTTGTCGGATGTAATGGAAGAATAGAAAACATCCAAAAGAAAGCAAGATCAAATGATTTTATCGATCAACTTCTAGCGAAATGCAAGCAGCATCAAAGTCCATTTACGTCCGTAAGCGCATTAATGGTACTACAGTTGGAACCTCTAATTAGTGGACACCATCGGGGAAAGGGGTTAGTGTCCGCTAATTAGAAGTGTCCGCCTTTTAGAAACTTTTGATCTCGGAGCTCCAATTTTGAAATTAGGCCATCCCAGGGTGTCGAAAATACAAAATTGGGGTCTAAAGTACTTATCTACATACACTAGGCCATAGAAGAACTGGAATCAGAGCTCGAGTTAGTGACTGGCAAGAGGTTAAATCGAGGTTGTTGGTGCAGACTTGAAGTACCAGTGATTTATGATTTCTTTGGCACACCTAAATTCGTTGAATGGGTCAAGGGAAAACTGGAAATTTGTAGAAATAATTTGAATAATAAGACTAAGTGCTTGAAATACAAATATCTAAAAAAAAAATTTAGATTTTGGACGTCTGTGACTCGTTTGATATTCAATGTCCCCTAATTGGAGAGCTAAAATAGGGGTTTTGGCCATTTCGTGCGATAAAATTTGTCCGCTAATCAGAGGGTCCGCTAATTGAGTGTCCGCCTTTTAGAAACCTTTTTATGAGGATTTGACTAGGAAACGGCCGGGGAAAACGAAATTGTCCGCTAATCAGAGGTGTCCGTTAATTAGAGGTTTTACTGTAGTAAAGCAAAAAACACCGGAATGGAAATCTTTCTTGCGACAGGGTGACATGTACGTAAGTAGCTTTGCTAATTTCTGTCACTTTGTTTATTCTCTTTTCCGTGGCTTATTTTTTCTTCCCACGAACATAAGTTCTATCCAGTTCTATCTATCCATGAACTAGGAAGTTCAATATCAACGCATGGCGCACCCTCGTGACGCTGAAAATCATGAATTTGCTCCATGAGAAACAATCAGCTGGAGAAAGTAATGAAAAACAATATTACAAATTGCGACCTTATCCCCAACCAACCGGTCGCCGTAATCTGGGTCAAGAAAAAGGAATGGTCTATTGGTTTTTACTACCTTAAGTGGATAAATTTTGGCGGGGATTAAAATTCGCCAAATTAAATCCTCACCAAAATTTCCAAATTCGGCAATTCGCCAAAATAAATCCTCGCCAAAATTAAAGAAGAATCATGTTTTTTTTATCGAGAAATTTCGGAAAACTATTTTTGTCTTTCTTAAGCCGATCGTGTATTAACTGTATACATTTTAATAAACTATTTTTACCTTTATAAGCGCTCTTATGTTACACGTATTATTTTTTATATTCTGAGCTTCAACAAAACACCTTAAAGGAATCATACGGTGATATATACACCCGACTCGTCTGAAACTGATGTCAGCTAAATTTTAATAAAAGAGTCCTTTCAAATTTGTAAATAGAAGAAAAAAATCTTGCTCCACATTTTTCTTTATTCATTACAAAAGATTCTATTTATTTCAATCTGCTGAATCAACATACATTATAACCAAAGATTTATTATACACTGGATAAACGACTCATAAAACGATGGAGAGCGATCATTGTATTTTCATTGTTTCAGAAAACAATTGATGTTCTAGCTTTGTCCGCAAAGGACAACTGTCATGACGGCTCGAAGATGTCTAATTTTTTAAATGTTTATCAGTCTTATTTTTAAAAAGTTCTCTAGCTCTTTCTTTTTGTACATTTGCAGAAAAAAGTTTGAAAGTAAGGCTAGCATTCCGAGCTGGATACATTTGTGAAATGTAGTGTGAGAAAAACATCATTAGACAAGAAATTCACGCAAAATGCTTATAGTGACACGAAATTTTCAATTGCAAATATCTTTCCAAGACAGTCCCCAGAAGAGATTAAATTAACATACATAAGACATGAATGTCTTGGCTCCACTGTGGTATGAAAATCCTTTGGAGGCACGTGGTGGCAAAGTGGTTTTTTTGAGGTTGAAGTTTGAAAATTTCCGGTGTCAACAGTAAATTTCTTATACACAACACGTCTTTTGCATCTTTCTCACAGCTTGAAACGTCATAACGACTTATAATTAGCAATTAAGTGGAAGAATCTGACTCTCACAGGAAAGTTTTAAGTCTCTTTTGGGAATTGGATGAGTGATTTTCGATAAGAAATGCAATAAAAATGCTTCGAAAAATCATTTAATGAGGGAAGGAGAGTGAACAATAATATCATTACTGCGGACATAGCTAGTACACGAGAAATCGACAAAAATCTGTTACTTGTATATCCAGTGTATAATAAATCCTTGTTATAACCATAGAGGTATAAAGAAAAACAGGAGTTGAATGTGTCGGTAATTGGTCGTTAAAGTCTTTTGATTTCTTTTATAAAATGTATCAAATGAAATTCTAAGCTCGCCCGATGAAATAAGACTTTTTAGTAGAACTCAAGTTTGCTATGAACATTCTAATAATCAGTTTTGAAGATTCTCGCCTTTTAATATACGAAAATTAGATAAAAAATCGTCCACGAAGCAAGTTTATGTTCCATTTCGCTATCCGTTCAATTTTGTTTCAAAAATATATTTTCTCAAGTCAGAAAATGAAAAGTTCTTTATAAGCACACACGATTTCAGACTCAATGTGTAGACATAAAATCGCTGGAGGATTTTGGAGGAAAGTATCAAGCAATAGAGTTCACCTTAAGGAAAACATTGGTCTAAAAATCTTATCATTTGATGAAGGATTGCCAAGTTTACAGGCCTTTTTTTAGTCCAAATATTTTCTTACACTGATGTCAGAAACAATGAATCACGTCTCATCTAATTTCTAAAGCTTAAATGAGCCAATAGGATTTCACCTATGGATAAAAGAGCTCATTAAGAATGCACGATATATGAGATTATGAGCATGCATACACCGTAATTTTTTTTAATCGTAGGGCGAGCTTGGTTACAATAGCATACTTCTCCTGTTTCTTTATACCTCCATGTTATAACTATGTAAAAGGTCAATGGCTTTAATAAAAAACACCTTGTCTTACGCCAAATTAAATCCTTGCTAAATTTTCAAAAATCGTTCATTCGCCAAATTAAACCCCTGCCAAATTTTACAAAATTGAGCATTTGTCAAATTAAATCCCCGCCAAAAATCGCATTTTGATCATTCGTCAAATTAAATCCACGCCAAAACTTATTCACCTAAGGTAACTCTCCATCTTGACCTTGAATAAATATATCATACATCACATCTCTTGAAAGTAGTAAGGACACGCCCAACATTCATCCTGTTTTTCTCACTGCTTGAGTTTACACTTTCTCTCGTCTATTACTTCTAAAGCTGTTGTAGATAAGGCTAGTCAGGTCTTTTTGCATGAAAAAGATTATTCTTCGATTTGATTTCTTGTACAAAACTTTTCATTAGCGCCCCTTTACATGTAAACTAGAACCTGCATTTAAATAAATCTCGCTGCTCTTCGCTAACTCCAGTAAACATATTTTGAAGAGCTAAGAGTGTGATTTTTCCGTGCCTTGCGTGCCTTCGTGCCCTTCGTGTCTTTTGAGAGAAACTTCGTGTCTTTGCAAAAAAGGTTCGTGTCTTTTTAAAAAAAAAAATCATGTCTTTACAAAAAGGTTCATGTCTTTTGATAAACTTCTTGCCTTTTGAAAGAAACTTCGTGTCTTTTGAAAATACCTTGGAAATAGTTTGTGCCTCTTTCTTTCTCTTTTGCGTGCATTAATAAATTGTACCTTGGATGATCATATACATAATCTTCTATTTATTTCAACCTTCAAACAAGCGATTCTTAAATTTTTTAAACCTTCTCCAATAAGGAGGGGTGTTTATTTGAAAAGCATAGCTGTAAAGAAGTCTAGTATGAAGAAGAAAACTTTCAACTTTTTCAAAAAATGGAAACATCAAAGACAAAACCCACAAAACGAAAAGACATGACAAAAATCTAGAATGAATATTCACGGAGAATCTATGAGGTTGGAGTGGAAAGGGAAAATTTCATGACGTTGAATTCGTTAATGCAAAACTAGTAATCTAAAACGATTACAAGACATCCCTGTGCCGTGAAAAAAGTTCCACCGAGCTATGAGACGGGGGAGTTATTGAAAATCTTTAGCTTTATTCTTCTCTAAGGCGAAAATTAAAAAAATGTAGTGTTTCCGGAAACTGGCTGGATGCAAAAACCTAATTTTCTGACTCGGCCGTAGACTTCGTTAGTAGTTGATGCATTAGTATCTAGGGCTTACTTCATACTGTTTGTACATAAAGGTTATCTTTAAAGTTCCATTTCAATTATGTTAAGTTATCAAAAATAGAAAAAACAGTTTTTTTCCGGTCGGCCGCATGAGACCTTTTCCCCTTGACCCGTATTCCTGAAACACTGCATTTTTTATTTTCGCCTAAGCGCAAAACACTGATCATTAAGTTAGCCAAAGCAATCGTCGAGTTAGCCAAAAGAACATACACCGCTGTATCATAGACCCGCTGTCATTGACCCGGTCAGATTCATCCTGGTGAATAACCCGGTGGAAAAAATTACTAAAAATGGCCTAATTTTCAAGCCCCAGTGGAAAAGTGAGTGTCCCTGGTCAAATTTAGTTAAAATTTTCAAACGTAGTCAAAATTCAGAAAGTTATGGCTCAAAACCAGGGAAACCTCGCACTATTGAGATCATCCTGGTCAAAAAATGCAACAACAGTATAATCCTGGTAAACCTCCAACATTTTTATCGTTTCTTTCCTTTAGTTTTTTTTTTTTTTTATATAATATAGGTTACACGGTACACTAACGAACAAATAAGACGAAATACTACTGACAAAAAATAATAGCCTTATCCCCCCGCTAGGCACCAAGAAGGGATATCGCCAGAGGTTCCATCAGTTTATCAACTTCACACGGTGAAGTCTGTTTTAGGCTATTTGACCTTTTTCTGCTTTTTATGTGGCCTTATTCTTGCTAACTTTGAACTTTATAAAGCCTCTTTTATGGCAAAGAATTTAATGCAAAGTCGTTATCGTTAATTGTTTTGCGAGACAATTAAGCCATAGGCTTGTCTTTAGTGATCATCAGATAACCAGTGAATAACTTATTGCTTAAACAACAAACTGTTCAGGTTGTACCTGATGCAACAACCACAACTGTTTATGTTATCAACGTAATACCATTTTCATATAACAACAAACCCAGATCATAGTCATTATAAAGAACCCCGGTCTGGTAATGTATTGTTTTAGCTTTTTGTTTAATTTTCTTTTGTTACCAACAAAAGACAAGTTGCGATTTGCATACTTTTTGATCACGTTACCAAAATCTCCTCTTGGGATTGGTCTAATTTATAACCACATGATCGAAAAGTTTGCAAAATAAATTGATTTTGGTACGTAAGCTCCATCTTTTAACAATAAAAAGATACAAAAGCCTTCCAGACCAGTGTTTTTATAATGACTATGCTGAGATAATCAGTGGAGTACTTCATCGCTTAAACAACAAACTTGAAATTTAACGCAGCTTGTGTCTTTACTTAAGATGCAACAACCACAAGTGATTATGTTATCAACGAAATACAATTTTCATATAACAACAAACTCAGATAATACACCCCTGTGTCACAGACCCACTGGGACCCCATCCCCACTGGAAAATTTGACAAAAATTTGGTCCCCGGTGGGAAAATACCCTGGAATCTCAGCCCCCTGGGAAATTGACCTTGATTTCACCCCCACTCGAAAATCAATGTCTAAATGCACTCCAAAACCATTCCCACTGGATTCTTTAACCATGGAACAAAATAATTTCCATCCCCATTGTGATTTTGATAAGGATTTTTATCCCCGCTGAAGAAAAAAAGTTCCACCGGGGCTGTGAGACAGGGGTGTGATAATCAGTGAAGTACTTCATCGCTTAAACAACAAACTTAAAACTTAACGCAGCTTGTACCTTTACTTATGATGCAACAACCACAAATGATATGTTATCAACAAAATGCAATTTTGATATAACAGCAAACTCAGATAATCAGTGGAAGGAAAAAATTAACGCAGCTTATATTTTTACTTAAGATGCAACAACCACAACTGATTATGTTATCAACGAAATACAATTTATTATATATTTATTATATATTAAATTTTTTATATAACAACAAACTATATAAGAACAAAGGGTATCAATGACTAAAATATTAAGAACAATTTAAGAACAATTTTAAGAACTTTGCGGACTCAAAAACACCCGATTTCTTAGGAAAATGGGTGAAAATACTAAAAAAACACTGAAAATAAGATCATGTTAAGAACATTTTTAGGCTTAAAACTCAAAAAGTAAGAAAGTAAGAGTAAGACAAGTCCCAAATTTTGAAGATCATTTGAAGATACTGAAATCCACATATACCGCACAAAAACATCAATAAGTTTATAAGGGCTCTGACCATAGTCGAAGAATTGATTTAAATATTTGAACATAAAATTTATCTTTTAGGTCCTTTAACACTTTGGACAAATAATTGCCTTTATAAATTGCTTTTTGATTAAATACCTTAAGAGTAATTAGGAATTTGATTGCAAAAATGACGTTATGAACTTTAAAAACACGTTAATAATATGTTGCATCAGCTTTTATGGGTAATTATAATCAACCTTTTTGTTTCGAAGTTTTTTCAAACTGTCCGCAAAGAATTGAACTGTTTTAAATTTTTTGGAAAATTTTTCTAAAATTATGCATAAAAAAAATTCTGTTTGCACTGACAGCTAGAGTACATACCCTTTGAATAACTGTTTTAAAAAACAGTCCTTTTATCAGATTTGAGTTAAGTTAAGTTTGTTTTAAGTTGAAGATGTCTCAGATAAAAGATTGATTAATTAATTAGATAAATAGAACTTCGACTCTTTACTTTTTTCTTTATATAGAAATATTGGGGTTGTTTTAACCTTATGGTCTAGCCTGATTTCTCATTCCCACAGCATGATAACTTACCTATCTTCGTATATAAGCTGACTGTTCAAATACTCTACAATAGCAATAAAAATGGTTGCAGAATAAAATTTCGCTGAAAAAACAATATTTTCTTGTTTTGTATACAATACGCAGAAGAATATCATGTAGCGCCGTCGTTTCACGAAAAATCTTTGCACAGGCTTTGAAATTTGACAGACTAGAAAACGTATTGTTTACTTTATTTCCCGATATTTTCCGATTAGGTTTAGACAGCCTGCTTTTTTTGCATCGAAAGACCACATGTGAGTTTCCATCATTTTGATTGGCTTGGTCAAAGATTACATAATTTTAGACCAATGAAATTCTTTTAATGGCATGCGGTTGGAGAAGGAATTTTTCGTATTATTTTACAGTCTGGTCTGTAAATTATTTTCGGGATAGACCATAAGGTACACCATTGGGATACCCCATGGTACGGCACCATTTTTTAAAACAACCCGAAATATTGTATAAATTGTATAAATAATTGGTATAAATTTTTTTTAATTTTTCTGGTATAAAATGTTTAAAGTTTTCTTATGAGTTTTCTTATGAGTGCTAAGGAACAATGCTTCTTACCTCTATGTTATAAACCTTGACAGGTACGAGCCGGGAAGTATCTCATCCATTTGGTGGACTAACTTTCTTGGGGTTTTTCTTGTTCCTTATGGTAATAAGAATATTTTAAGCTTCTGGGCCACCTGGATTTCTCACCTGGGTATCCATAATGGTGGATTTTTGGCCATGTGACCCCTGTAGGCAAAACTGAAATTTCTTCCAACACAAATACAGGCTTATCATATATCAAAATTTTGATACTGATTAATTTTGAGATACAAAGTTGGGTCTGAAAACTTTCCTATCTCGGGATATAAATCACTTTCGTTTTCTCAGGTTTGGCTGCAGTTGTAGGCGGGCTTTCATGGAGTGATGCAATTCTTTTAGTAATATCTCAAGAAATATGCTTTCAAACATATCAAAACTTTATGTGCTCTTAGAAAAGGCATGAAAAATAGTTTTTGCAAATTTTCAATAAGTTTGCAGTAAAAATGTGTATTTTACAGACCAGAGTACAATTTCCTTACCTTACCCTGTTAATATCGCTATGCGGAAACGTCTTGGAATGTGGAAACACTATAATATTCATAGCGTGATCAAATCAAATAAATAGAGCTATTGATGCGTTAAATAAACATGATCGTCTAATACTTTTTCTTTTTTCTCTCTCAGTCTCTTTAAACATTGTTGGTTTAAGCTCTTTTCACACTCGCCACTTTTGTTTCATGTTTTCCTCCTGTTAAAGGAAATATTGGTTAAAACGGCTTTTCTCTAACTTTTTCAGTGCTAAGATTTTCCAACCTGAGATCACAATAACGATCACTCTCTCTTTCTAATTCGAATGATTTTCTTTATTGATCGCTCTCTCTAATTCGAATGATTCTCTATACCGATCTCACTCTTTCTCTAATTCGAATGATTTTATTCTCTCTCTCTCTTTCACTAGTTTGAATGGTTCTTTTTGTCAATTGACCACTCCTTCTAATTCGAACACTTAGAATGAAGGTTTCCGCATTACAGAATAGCATATAGGAACACTTAGAATGAAGGTTTCCGCATTACAGAATAACATATATACGTTGAATAATGGTTTCCGCATT
Organism: Clytia hemisphaerica; assembly: GCF_902728285.1. NCBI lineage: Eukaryota > Metazoa > Cnidaria > Hydrozoa > Leptothecata > Clytiidae > Clytia > Clytia hemisphaerica. The sequence continues at coordinate 583,557 of NW_027104057.1, forward strand.
ACAAAATTGCCTGGAATAGTGGTTTCCGCATAACAGAATACCCTAAAATGGTTTCCGCATAACAGAATAATCTGGAATCATGGTTCCCGCATAACAGAATAATCTGGAATGGTGGTTTCCCTATAACAGAATAACCTGGAATAGTGGTTTCCGCATAACAATAATATGAAATGATGGTTTCCGCATAACAGAATAACCTGGAATAGTGGTTACTGCGTAACAGAATAGCATAGATACTTGTAATAATGGCTTACGCATCATAGATGTACCTGGAATAACGCACAATAACGGTTTCTACAGGATAGCATAGAAAAAGCCAAAAGAGATGGTTTCGATGTAAGAAAAATAGTCTAGACATGATCTGAATAGGCTAGAAAATGTTCAAAAAATCGTTTTTGAATAACAGAATATGTTTAGATTATGTTCAGAAAAAAGGTTTCTGCATAACAGAATAGTCTAGAAATGTCTAGAAATATGGTTTCCGCGTTACAGAATAGTAGGAGGAAAGGAGAGGGGCCTAGAAATTCAGACCTGTTAAGATGTGGGATGTTAAAAACTTCCATCCACATATTTTTCCAACGGAAAAACAGGAGACTTGTAACTTGAAAAATCTCTCAGAAGGGGCCTAAGAAATTTACTGAAAACTAAAATATTGATAATTCGATTTTCACTCCACTTTTCAATGATTGCCACGAGATTTCTACTCCCTAAAACGTTCAAAGAAGTCTTTCGTGATGTACCGAAATTTTACTCCTGAGACAGGGGTGAACGACAAAGGAAGAAAACAATCTATAATTGACTAGTGTAGATAGGCCTTTATGTTTCGTGATCAATCATGAGTGTTATTTACTTTTCATTATAAAAGGAAGAAAGTGTTGTGTAAACACAATTGATTTTTTTTCTTAGGTTTCCACATTCCATGGAGTTTCCGCGTAGCAATATTAACATACCCTTTTCTCTCAAAATTGGCCTTTTTGTCTGAAATGAATGAATGAAATGATTTTTAATAAGGTTAAGAGTACTTGGGGAATATATAAGGGCTAAATGTGTCTGGTCAGCACTTTATAAGCATGTTTTGTTTTTGGTAATAACTATATCTTTATTATTCATGCATGTAACGAGAAATCTGTGTAGCCTGTCTTTGAGACTTCGAGAAGTGCTTAAAACTTCCAGAACTGTGTAGCTACCAAAGCATAAAATTTTGATAAAATTAATCTGGCTTTGAGCTCACCAAGCCTGGATAACCTTGTACGCGCAAGACGTCAGACTTTGAATTATTTTCCAAAAAAAGAACAAAGCCTGAAAGTTTTTATTTTTTGCATGCTTGCTAGACACTAGCACAGATTTGTTACACAGTCGCTGAACGGCCTGAAGAGTTTTTGTCCACTCAACGACCCTCACGTGGTATGGGTTAGTCCTAGAAAAGTAGCATTATTACTTTTCATTAAGTGAAACACAGCATCAAGTTGGAGCTAGTCCTGATCTCCTAGACGACGGTCAATACTTGGTACACTACTGCGCCTTCACATGGGATAAATCATAGCTGGACGTCTATCTTCCATTGTGTTTTTGAAATGAGCTTCGTTGCCGCCTGCATTTTAAAATTGGTATAAAAAATCCGATAATATTCCGTCACAATGCTATTTCTTAGAATTACAGGTAAAATGATTAATAAATAGCTTGATAGCTTGAAAATCTATACTTTAATCGTAGAAATTTTAGCGAGACTAATTTTTGCGTATATTAGCGAGTCAGGGAAATTTTTATTTTTTTGGGTTTATTTTAGCGAATCACGATTTCGCGTAGATAAATTTTAGCGAATACTCGTCTGATAAAAATTTTGCGTGGAGTAATTTTGACAAGGGCAATGATTTTGGAGAAAAAACCAATGCACGAAATATTTCCCTGAAAAAAGTTTCATCCTTTTCAATGCATTCACATGTCTTTGTAACACATTTCTTGACTGAGAACGGATAAACTCGGAAATTTACGCCCCCATCCCCGGTTACTTGGAAAATTATGAAAATGATAAAAAATGAAAGAAAAACATTCTGAATTTATTTTAGCGCATCAGCTTTTCGAAAAATTTCGCACGGATAAATTTTAGCGATCTGTCGATTCGGCATGTTTTAGCGAGATTTACTTTAGCGAAAATAGGGAAAACTTGCTAAAACGCTAAAATTAGTCTCGCTAAACTTTCTACGATTAAAGTATATTAATACACTAAAACGTGTGTGTTTACAACGCTTTGTAAAAAGTTTTCGAAAATCTAACAAAGCTCTACAAAGCCTCCTCTTCATGACGTTGAACTTTTTTCTCCTTTCTTTTATAAAATCAAAATATTATCATCAATCGGCAGCTATCTTTCTGCCATTAGGGTTTTTTAGATGTATAGCGATTTGCTGGATATGGACACGGAGCGTGTGACGCTGCGCATACGGCTAGTTACTGCGTGTATACATTTGAATCACTTTTGTCATTCCAATTAGTTTTTTTATTTTATTTTTTATTTTTTTATACTCTCGATCCTATATACTCAATATTATTTTCATATTTTTGAGTCAAAATTTAGAAATATTAGTCGGAGTTTTAACAAATGACGATGATTTCGCATCTGTTATCTTTGTTATGATATAGATAAAAGACTTGAGAAGAGTAGAACAACAGAGACTTTTGTCGAAGTTTTGACGTTGTTAGCAAGGTATTCCCGAGGAAGATCATCAAAATTTATTGTTTCATTCTATGTTTTAACGAGGTGGCTACGAAGGTAGCAGTGCTTTCTACGAAAATATGTTCTGATGAAGCCACAGAAACCAGATGATTAAATATAAAGCCTTAAAACCTCATAAAGGGGAAGGAAAATGAAATCACCATCAGCAAGCCATGTCCGAAACAAATAAGAATTTTAAAATCAATATTTCTTAATATTATACTTAGATTTTTGTAAGAAAACGAGGATAATTTTGACATGTAGCTTAAGAGGAAAAGACAAGCATTATTTTATGTGGCAATAATAACTTCTTGAAAGCGCTTTTAAAGTATATTCACGATAAGTGTGCACTCTTTTTTCTTTAACCTATAGCTTTTGAAGGAATTCTTCGATCTTTATAAATTTGGTATCGTTGGAGAGATATTTGTGAGTGGAACAATTTGAAATAAAAAAATCTTCAAAAACATTCTAAAAATGAAGTTCAAAATGAAGAAGAAAAAAATGAAGATCTTGTAGAAAAGTGCTATAACTTTTATTTTCACTTGAGGGATTTTTTTATCTTTGGAGGTCATCACTGTGAAGAAATTTCACTAAAATATTTATTCAATACAAAGTTATGATACAAAGTTAATAAAGTGATTGACCCGAAAAAACAGCAGAAAACAGCGTTTTTAGACGTCGATTAGCTTATAACTTTGTTTTATATCTTTTGACTGAATGATTATTTTGGAGAAATTTTTTCACAGTGATGACGTTCGATGATCAAGGTTTCACTTCGTGAATAGACTTTAGTTAGAACTTCTAGAGTCTTGCTTCTTCTACTAGCTGAGGGTGTTGTGTTGCATTCATGTAGTTAAAGCGGATATACAATGATGCATTGGACCTGGACCATTCTACGCCTCTTATAATTGTAACAGTAACCAGCATAGCCCCGAGCAGGTTCACAAATATAGCTCTATCACTAGGCTTCCATTACAATGGCCTAGGCTTATCGCCTCTAGAAGCCATATTATGCCGAATTTTTGTGGCCCTAAAGGCAACACAGATTCTAAGCCCTCTAAATCTCGTTACATGCATGAATAATAAAGATAAAGGAATTGGCGCATTTTGACGGATTAAACTCAGTAAATTCTCAAGATCGGGGATTTCTGTAGTAATCAAAAGCCTTTTAGGAAAAGCTCCTAGAAGCACTTAAATCGATTTACGATTAACATTATTCATAATTCTTTGTATGTGTCAATCTAAAGAACATAAGGTTCTCGTTTAATGTTGAGATGCAATGAGAGAATTTTTCATTAATTGTTTGGAAATTTCACCGTTTTCGGGATCATGTCTTATCGTAAATCATACTTATAAATGCTGACCGGACACATTTAGCCCTTTTGTTGCTAAGTACCCCTCTGAGTGAGATTACGAAGAAGTGATTGGCTCTAAACCCTGTTGGGAAACATTTCACTCATTCATTTCAGAGAAAAAGGCCAATTTTGAGAGAAAAAGATCTTTTTTCGACGGTAAGGAAAATGTACTCTGGTCTGTAAAATACATATTTTTACTGAAAACTTATTGAAAATTTGCAAAAACAATTTTTAATGCCTTTTCTAGGAGCACATAATGTTTAAAAGCATATTTCTTGAGATATGACTAAAAGAATTGCCTCACTCCATGAAAGCCCGCCTACAACTGCAGCCAAACCTGAGAAAACGAAAGTGATTTATATCCCGAGATAAGCAAATTTTCAGACCCAACTTTGTATCTCAAAATTAATCAGTATCAAATTTCTGATCGATTGATAATTATATGATAAGCCTATATTTGGGTTGGAACAAATTTCAGTTTTCCCTACAGGGTTGCATGGCCAAAAATCCACCATTATGGATACCCGGGTGAGAAATCCAGGTGGCCCAAAAGCTTAAAATATTCTTACTACCATAAGGAACAAGAAAAACCCCAAGAAAGTTAGTCCACCAAATGGATAAGATACTTCCCGGCTCGTACCTGTCTATAAATCTTGAGTTGAAAGTCTTGATTTGAAAGTCTTGAGTTGAAATGGATGGTATTTTAGAATTCTTGGGGTTTTATTGACATTCTAATTTTATTGTCTCTATTTTCTTTTTAGATGTCTATTGTGTTATTGTTTAAAACATTGCTCTGTTTATCTCATTGGCTAAAATTTCTTCTTCATGTGTGTCACGTGTTAATATAACAACCATAGTGAATTTTAATATTTTTCCTGTATAAAATTTGATCTGATCTACGCAGTAAAAGCATGGCATATTATATATTTTCTGTTAGGCCAACTATTCTTGAATCTAAAAAGGTAAAATTCGCGATGAAAAAAATTGATGAAGATGAAAATTAAGACTTTTGTGAAGAAGAGTATTTCAACTTTAAAGAGCTTATTTTCGGCAAAGAAACAACATTTTGAAAGATTTATTGGACTAAATGAGGCATCTTTTGCCCAACAAAAAATAGATTTTCGGTAAATTTTTATAAAAGCCTCAAAATCTTGAAAATAGTGGTTTTTGACCAATTTTTCATCCCAATTTTTCGTAAAAAAAGAGTGATCATCTATTTAATTTTACAGACAATTTAAAAATAAATTCGAAACTCCGGACACCCTGTATATTGTACATAATGTATAGACGACTGGATATAGAAAAACCATATTTGCATTTCGTGATAAAATTTCAACCAATGAGAAAGCTTTGATAAAATCAATTATAACTTATAAGAAAGGAACCATGATAAAATCAAAAGGATACACCAGAGAAAAAGGGTTGTTAGGAAAATCTGCAAAGGAGGTTTGCGAAATGAGTTTTGCTCTTTTTAACTCCGGGCCAATATGTCATGGATCAAATCCTTAAATGTTTAAAGAGGAAGAAAATTTGAATTTGTCAATGGTCATGGACAGTATGAAAAAAGTTTCTTCTGAAGTTTTGTATTATATATCTTGATTTCAATTCAACTTACACAATTTTGTCGATTTTCTTTTGTTTGATTTTGAGTTTTTCTTTGTAATTTTTGAAAAATAACTTTTAAGATATTACTTTGATATTTTTCTAATATTTTTCTAAGTATGGTTATTAGTTCCAGAAAATATAATTGTGAGATGTACTCATTTTTTTCTGTTGGTGTATTGGTTTGCTTTCCTTTAATTATTTTGTAAACTGAGGCCTTAGCAAATGTTTAGGTACTGTTTAATTTTTGGTAAGATTTGAGCTTACCTTATGCTCATTATAAAAAAACATGTACTCAAACAATGTTGGTCTGTTTTTCGATGAGGAAAAATTCGGTATCGTTCACATTTGTGGCTATTGTGGGTAATATTTTCCACTGTATTGATTAAAATAGATACTTCGATTCGCCTTTTGCTATTGTGTGCAAGCGTTATTTCAAAAAGTTAAATCGGAAATTTAAAATACATTCATTCTTGCACACTTGCAGTCAGTGAAAGTCTCTTTTTGGGTTGTGCGAAGTACGATATAATGTCTTTTTATAAAAACATTGGTTAAACAGTTAACAAAAACAGTTAAAAAAATTCACTCCATTAAGATTTAGTGAATATAGACCAGCGATCCGATCTTGAGATATTTCATTTATAAGGTGGGTAAATATGCTGAAAAACTGATGACTCAGCAAAAAATATCGGCCGATAATTTTCAATATTTAAACCAAAATATCTCGAGATCTAGACATCGAAACCTAACAAACCATACCATTTTTGGATACTACTAATTCAGGGCTATCCAGCTCTGAGAATATTTTTTTCTGAAAATACCTCTAGGAAAATGCTGACGTCATCGGAAAATGCCAAAAACGTCGATTTTTCGCCTTAAAAATGCCATTTCTCGGCAACAGGTGATCGAAACTTAACAAAAAACCCCATTTTCTTTATCTACTTTTCACGCTGAATCCGTTGGTAGTCTCAAATATTTGATTTTCAGACTTCGAAAAAACCGTTAGTAAAGGGGGGACCCTTGATAAGTTCTATCGATTAACTAAAGGGGGGGACCCTTGATCAGTTCTATCGATTAACTAAAAATCGATTCACTCAAAAACTGCAGAAGATTCGAAGGGCAAATTCTTTTTGTCAATTCTACACCCTATAGGGGCATAATATCAAAATTTTGCCCTGATCTAAGGGGTACCCTACGCAGTGACACAATTCAGTACCTCGGCCGCTGGTCTAATAAGTTGTTCTTTCAGAAATACTAATTAAAAGAAAGGGTGTGGTGGACACCTGAACCGGCATCACAAGGCCTGTTAAGCCACCACACCCAAAAGAACACACGAGAATCAACATCTTGAATGACGAAATAATGTAATTGGTATTGACTACAATGTTGATGGTGTGGTCCTTTGTTGGATACTATATGGGGGGGTTTTCAGGGGTCTTAAATACCGTCATACCGACCAAATTTTGGGTCAAATACCGTAATACCGTCGGTGAAGGAAGCCTAATACCGATACCGATATTATATTTATGTTTTTTTTCGAAAATAATGAATTTTCAGTTATCAAATCTATTGTGTAGTAACAAATTAAAAACTGTACAAACAAGTCTTGTACTTTATGAGGTCCCTGATTTTGCTTTTACATCTTTGGTTAAACGATTGTGACCTTATTGGGCTAAATTTAACCTTTTTATGGTCTCTTTTAAACAGATTGACCTATTCTTATACCATTAACATATAAACGACTGGACATCTATCTCCTTTGTTTTTTTTGTAGAAAGGGCTGTTAGCTTCGTTGCCGCCCCGTTAAAAGCATAAAATGAAACAATAAATTTTGATAATATACCGCTTGGGAATACCTTGCTAACAACGTCAAAACTTCGACAAAAGTCTCTGTTGCTCTACTTTTCTTAAGTCTTTTATCTATATCATAACAAAGATAACAGAGGCAAAATCATCGTCAGATTGTCAAAACTCCAGCTGATATTTCTAAATTTTGACTTAAAAGTGTCGAATAATTTTAGAGAGTGTCGCATTCTAATTTTGATATGCTTATAACATAGGCTCTCAACTTTGGCAAGCTATTTTTTTCTAGCCATAAAAAAATTATTGGAGTGACAAAAGGGATTCAAAAGTATACACGCAGTTGAAACTCCGCATTTCAGAGTTGAAAAACGCTGATGGAATATATTGCAAACTTGTGAAAAAAATCAAGAAAAATCTTTTTGTGCGTTACGAGTAATGTTCAAGCTCTGTCAATCCTTTTACCTAAATAATTCAAAGAAACAGAATTATGACGGAATATTCATGCTTATACCAAACATTTTCGCCAATATATAAAGTTTTTTTGCTAATTTTGTGACCTTATTTTCGATATTGTCGACCTTTTAAGGCCTCTTTTACAGCTATTTGAGCTTTCATAAAGCAATATTTTAGGTCTGCCGCGCCAAAGTTACTTGCTTGTTACGGGAGGCAAATGCAAAATGAAGCCTTTCCCCCAATAATTTTTTCCTCGCAGACCCGTAAAATGTCTTTTATATCTAGAATTAATTTAAAATCGAGGTTTGGGCCAATCATGGTGTTAGAAGCCGTAGACTTCAACACAGGCTTCATAGAGGTGGCGCTGTGGTGCAACTAGAGGACGTGAATTTTAAAGTTTAACCCCCCTATCGGAGGAAAGAAAATAAATGGGATAATAAGAATGCGAGCGAAGCGATCGCGAAAATTTTTCGACAATTGTCACTCTCCTTTGAAAAACGGCCTTAAAACGCTATTGTTAGCCAAGTATGCCTTGTTTGGTCACACAATTTCTGATTTTATTTAACACTGACCATTTGTTGACAAAAATATGGTACGGTGAGCGACTTACCTGCCGTACCCGGTGTGGCGTTCCAAGAGTTTCGCCCAAGAAAAAATTTAAAATCGTGATGTGAATTATTTTTTAATCGTTCGATGCTGCACAAGATGATTTAAGAACTACCTACTTTTACTAATTATTGAAGGAGTAAATACCGCCTTTACTGTCTCTAAGTCACTGCAGTATTAGTGTATTGTATTCATGATATGCACCACTGCAATGTCTTCTGACATTACGTCATGGAACCAATAGCTCATTGGTTGGAAGTGACGTAAAAGCAGTCAATACGTCACTTTCAACCAATCAGCTATTGGGTGGAACGGAAGACATTGCAATGGTGCATATCATGAATTGTAGTAGCAATATAAGTGAATACAGAGAGACGACCATATCATTTAGTGCTTACGGAGAAAATTTTATCTAGACTCATTCGTTGGATGCAGTATTTGCATCACAAAAGTTGTCATTAAAAAAATGTTCCCGCAGAAAAATAACGAAAATATTTGTTTAGATATTGTAAAGTTTTGCTTATTTCAAGGACACTTGTATAGGTATAGCGTAGCTGGACTGAGCACAAATTTATTTTCTTTGAACCATGTGTGTCGTCGTAATAATAGACATTGTCTTTCTTTGACCAATAAGAGGTCGTTCTTCATGTTTTTTCAACCAATCAGAAATACTTTTTAATAAAAGTACTTCACAACGAAAAACCATCGTCAGACAGATGGATTTTGCACGGAAAGTTTGTTGCTAAAGATATTTTATGAAATTCCTTTGACATGATTGCAATAACAATCAAACAATTACTTTATGATGAGTTTTATCACACCTTTATACAATCAAATCATTAAAAAAGAGAAAATTTTCTTTCTCGTGAATGATGCTTAGATTTTGCTTTTAGCAGCTGTAGTATAATGTATTCCGTTCCTTGTTCGACATCTTGCTATAGCCATTATAAGATTTGGGTACTTTGGTGAAAGTTTAAGCGAGTTTAGGCTATTTTTTACTCATTTTTTCTTCGTCATTTTCAACTTCAACTTTCTAAGAGTTGTTTAAAATATTTGTTACACCTTGAAATAAGTTTTAATCTAAAAAAGTTGAGACTTTATTATAATACATTTTTTTGCTCAGTTTGAAGAGCTCTATCACGTGGTATAGGTTTTTTTTGATTTTGAAGACCCCCCAAAAATCACAAATTTTCAGGGCTTACAATTTTGCCTAAAAACGCAAAAAATCGCAAATTACGCAAAAACTGCGGGTTTTCAAGCTTGGTAACATTCAAATTCCGAATCAGCACCCTCAAATTGACCAAGAAAGATATGAAAAGATTATTCACCGACATTTTGAATTTTTTCTTTATTTTTGAAACAATAACAATCCACTGGCCACGGCCTAAGAAGTGTTCAATGTTAATAACTTTAAATTTATACTGTATGGTTTGAACCAACCTGATCAATCTCGTAGAGGATCTCAAGGTGTTGGCTTTATACTCAATCAAAAAGCTATAAAAGCATGGAAAGACGGTGGCTGTGAACTCTACAAAATAAGTGCCCGTATAATTGCTTTGAGACTGTTGCTCGAAGAGCATCAAAAGAAAAGCGTTGGCCTCATCCTTGTTTCGGTATATGCACCCATTAGAGTAGCCGATGAAGCTCAATGGAGTACGTTCTTTAACCATCTTGAACACTGTGTATTAAAGAAACACCCAAATGATTTGCTTTTAATCGGCTCAGACACCAATTCGAGTATGGGTAGTGTTACCAGAGCTGATGACAGTCCCTCATTATGACATTTCGGCATACCATACGTCAATGACTCTGGCCATATATTTTCATCGTATCTTGAGATTAATAACTTATTGGTAATTACAACATGTTTTCGTAAACGAAGGTACGCTACCTGGATTCATCCAAGATCTCAACTCGGTCAGATAGATCACTTCATTGTCAAAAAGTCAAATACACTCTTCTCGAGATGCATAAATCTATTGTTGTCCTCGTTTTCAAACAGATTTCATTGCTATAAAATTACATGTTCACAATGATAACTCATGATAACCTCATGAAACATTTTGAATTTCAAGTACGTTTGTTTTAGAGTTAATGTTATCCTTTTGGGAATTTAAATTGGTTTAAATGTATAATTTCATAGCTTAAATAATATATTTCCTTGACAAGTTAAAAATTGTACATAACTCCAAGTTTCATGCTCTCCTAGCAATCGTCAGATGTGAATAAAATCAAAACATACTTCTCTTTTTCTACAAAGGTTAAAACATTGAAAAAATTGAAAAGTTATAAAAAGTTAAAAGGTGATAACAATATGCGTGCCAATTAAAAATTAATTTGTAATTGTGAAATAAAATGCTATGGTGGATCCGGAGGGACCTTTTTAAAGTTTTTTAATAGATATTTATTGACGTGTCTGCAGGTTGAAATCAGTTCAGTTCTCTTGTTAATTAGTTTTTGTTTTGACGTAATGATATGGTATTTTTCCGTTAAACATAAATTGCAAACTTTACCACCATTGTTGTATGGGCGGGCTCGGTCGATTATCTTCCAGTGGAGCGTGAAGGGCGTGTTTTGATTTTGGAGACTCCACACGTATTTTGACAGTTCTGCTGAGTTTGCCTTGTCTTCGTGACGAAACGTGAAGTTATGTTGATACCAACGTGTTTTAAAAGAATTTTCCGTTAGCCCAATGTAGTTGACTCCTTCTTCATTCTCTTGAGATTTTACGGTACACTGGTATATTACTTGTTTTTCTAAGCATTAATTAATATTCTCATAGCAATGAAATCTGTTTGAAAACGGGGACAACAATAAATTTATGCATCTCGAGAATAGTGTATTGATTTATCGACGCTGGTGTTACACAAAGTGTTGTTGATTCCGACCAAGCTGTTATTTGTAAGCTTCGTTTGATCGTCAAATTGAAAAAATACTCTGGAGCTAGGCAACGACTTATACAAATTACAACGATTTGAAATTTAATGAGGTCAAAGACAATTTTTGTAACAGAGTTTTCGAGAACTTTAACAAGCAACCAGACGATAAAAGTAAATACAATCGTTTGGCAATCTCTGTTACATCTGCTGCAAAAACTTATCTCTGCCGTAAACCAAAACCGTCACCTGGCTGATTTGACTCCTCGAAACACAACCTGTTACCTCTAATAAATTGAAGGAATCAAGCTCTGACCAAGAAGTTTCTGTACCCAGCTTGTTCTTGCGTTAAAAATCTCAGTCTTGCCCACAAAGAACTAAAGGAGGGGGCGTACGGGGGTCGCAGACACCGAAATACCGACGCATATTTCTTGGATTACCGTCAACACCGACAGCAAAATTTGGTAAATTCCTTAATTTTGTCACCGCATGGCATGTTTGACACCGAAATACCGTCACTTTTTTCTTCAAACACCGAAACACCGATAGAAAAAAGGGTTAATACCGTTACACCGTCAAACCCGTACGCCCCCCCCCCCTAAAGCAGGCAGTTATCAAAGCTAAAAATGACTGGATCCCCACAAGTCTGCAAACGATGCTTGTATCTCTAGAAGAGGTACGAAACGATTTTGGGACAGTGTCAAAAATCTCAAAGCTGAATTAACAAAACTTCAATCTAGCAACGATAGAGCCATGATGAAGAGTGATCGGTAGATTTGCAAAACCCTTGAAGAGAATGCAGAAGTATTTCGAAGTCATTTTCAACAACTGTACGGTAGGGAACCTTCATTTGATAAATCCGTTTTTGATTCTCTTGAGCACAAAGAGCCCTTCTCAAATTGCGATCACACCCCCAATGAGGACGAAGGCCCCGGAGATTCAGGAATTTACCCACAAGTATGGAAATCCCTTGTACAAGATGAAAACGGGATGCTTTTACTGAAATCCGTCATTATAGATTTCTGGAAAAAGGAAGTTACACCGGATAAATGGGAAATCGGATCACTCAAAGTCCTCCCCAAAAAGGGGGATGTCAGACTCCCAGGGAATTACAGGGGTATTATGCTATTGGAAACAGCTTACAAAGTAATCGCCATAATATTACATAATCGCCTCCGTCCAATCGCTGAAAACTTAGACCACGAGGGCCAGTGTGGTCTTAGACTCGGCAGAGGATGTAAAGACAGCATTTTCACCGTCCAAATGGCCATGGAAAAGAGGAGGGAGCAGGGTCAAGAGTCTTGGATTCTTTTCTTAGACTTGGTCAAAGCTTTCGATCGAGTACCACGGGAACTAATTTTGGTTAGTTTTAGAAAAGTTTGGAGTTCTAAAGAAATTTATAATACTCCTAAAGTCGCTTCATGCTAATGTTCAAATAAAAATTTATTGTTAACGATGTTCCTAAATCAATTGAAAGTATAATCGGTGTAAAACAGGGGAATATCCTCGGTCCCCTGTTGCTCATATTTTACTTGGCCGCAGTGATGCTGACTTGGCGTTGAAACCACGATCGTTCTGTCTCCATCTTTCACACAAAAATGGACGACATCTTAACCGGTAGGAAAAACAACACCGTCAGAGATTGTGAGAAATTTGATCTTCCTGACTCCGAATATGCAGGTGACACGGCCGTCCTGTTTCCACCTCGTGAAGAAGTAGAGCATTCATTGCCTCCCCTACTCGCCCACTTTCTAAGATTTGGTCTTGAAATACATGTGGGTACACCCGAAAAAGTATCGAAGTCGACTTTCTAAGATTTGGTCTTGAAATACATGTGGGTACACCCGAAAAAACATCGAAGTCGGAAATTTTGTTTGTATATGCCCCAAATCATACCTACAAAATGCTAACTTCATGGGTCCGGGAAAAACGTCGCAGAGGTGCCCCAGATTACACTTATGGTCGTGAAGTGTATAAAAGCACTCAAAAAAGTGAATGTTGGTCGAAATGAGTGGTATGATTGTGCTAAGGATAGAAATGTTTGGTGTAATGTGATTAATCGTGCTACCTAGATTTTTACTAATAGTTTATTGTTGGTATTATTTTAGATTATACAACTTCCTTTCTTTATTTGTCTAGAGCTGTGATCCTTTTCCTTAGGACAAGACCTATGCCCTATGCTCAGGGTAGGCTCATCTTCTTCTAGCAGAGGGAGGGGCTATATTAATGTCTAGTAGTATTTTGTAGTATATGTTCGAAGAGTACCTTGTGTTTATGTTTCAATGAAGTAAAGAAAATGTGTGGAAAATGTGCTCTAAGAGTCACTTTTTTGGCTTGTCTCGGGTTGGTCTAAAATGCAGGGTAGCCAATTGGGCTAGGTTGTGGGGTACCTAAATATTTTACAGACCAGAATAGAAATACCGAAAATGAATGCATAGAACCACATTTTACTGACCAGGGAGCATGAATCTGATTGATACTTAGATTGATCATGTATGATTCCAAAGATAAGCAAAGATATAAATTACCACGTGTTAATGCACGAGGAGTAAGAAATAGAGCTTCATTATAATAGAGCTACAGGTTGTTTTTTTAATAAGGAACACGTTTATAAGGAACTCGAGACTGAAAATGGTCCAAAAAATGAGGAATTGTTAAGGAACTGCTCAGCCTGAGAATAAGAAAACAAGTTTTAATAAATCCAATTTTTGCGAATCCAAACTTAGCAGCTATGTAAATAAGGAACTCGATAAGGAACTTTGAGGCTGAAATTCTCTGTAAAAATAAGGAACTCCAGGCTCAGGAGCAAAGTTAAGGTTCCTTATAAAAAAAACAACGTGTATTTCAAAAGACCTTTTGTACCTATTATAAGCTGCCATATTTAAAAATTTTGAAAGGAATTAATTGTTTGAAACATCTAAACATGATTTAAATTAAGTAATAGATTCAATAACAAAGGATTGTTAAGATATGACAAGATTAGAGATCATATGGCCCAAAGGCGATTCCAAAGCTATTATCATCGAATTACAGCTTCACGGAAATGACAATTAAAAACATAAATAAAATCTAAATCTAAAATATTAAAAACTGTTTTGTGTATATTTTTTATTCGGGTCTGTAAATTTTCAAACGAAGCCAAGAAGGAAGACAAAATGGCGCCAGGTCTCTTGAGAAGTAACAAAGTTCAGTTTGGACCTTTGGAAAAAAGGCTATTATGGCTGAAGTTTGAAAGGAATCTTAAATTTTATTACATGGAATCATTAACAAGATGTTGTAATAGTTATTTCCACATTAAACAGGTTTCAGACTTCAAAAGTTTAGGCAAAAAGAGGTACCCCATAACTTAGCCCAATTGGCTACCCCATTACCCTGCTTTTTAGACCAACCCCCTTGTCTCTCTAGGGGTAACTTTATTCTCTGCTAGGGCCAGTTTTCTCAGGTTCAAATTGATATTCTCCAACCCTAGTACTCCCACTATGCGAAATTTTCGACTCTTAGGCGCCTCATTGTTACATTTTCAATAATCAAATTGCTCTATTATATTTAGTAAATGGGGAAATAAGGCTGGAGCTCATGCTTAGCAAAATTTTGATTTCCAATTTAAAAAAAATACAATGTGCTTATGCTTTTCGATTAGAAAGTTTTCAAATTCTTCCCAATTCCATCTTCTTTTCGGTAGTAAACTGTTGAAAATTCTATTGAAAGTTTTAGATATTACAGTGAAGAGCACAGGCCAAAATCGACCTTTGCCGACCAATCCAGATTCTATTCAGCGTGCAATCGACGCAGAGAAAAGTAACCATGTCGAACATTGTCAGGGGAAGCTGGGGGCATGCCCCCCAGCGGAGTTTTTTTGAGGGGGCGCCAAAGACCAGGGGTGACAAATCAATAAATGAGACTCGGACAAAATAACCTTTATTTCTTTTCCCAAAACCTTTGCGCCCTTAGCTTGCTAGCTAGCACCCCATAGAATTCAGAAGCAGAAAAATCTTATAGTTACTGCATAAACTATGTGGCCCCAAAACGTCGATTAGATCTAAAATTTCTCTAGATCCAGAGAAAAGGAAGTTTTACAAAATTTTTTGATGTATGCAAAACTTTAACATCTTTATTTACCTAAAATTATTTTTCAAAATTTTTATATTGAACAATATTTTTAGATTGCTTAAAGATAGGTAGCTTTTTTCTAATGGCCCCCAAAACGGAGGTTTGAACATTTAGCGATTTCTCAAGATCTCTTTAAAATATGAACACAACATTTTGACCATAGTTTGGAAACGTGAATTATTAGAGGGTTTATTAGTTAAAATCTAATTACAGTATGAAGCCCAGTGATAAAAGTGGGAGAAATATGAAAATATAATAGTTGAGTGTTGTGATGAGAGAAAGAACACAATATTTGAAAAATTTAAATTGCAAAATGTGTGCCAAAAAAGAGAAGAAAAGTGGAAAATACAAGAAAAGAAGACTAGAAGAAGTGACAGCTCTAAGAATAAGGATGACGAAATTTCTGAATTTCCTGATTTTCACCTTGATGGTGGTAATGCTTATTAGCGGCTCGGCCAGTGGTGTCTTCTTTTCCTTGCATGAAAGTACTCAGCTCCTCCACATCCAATTCAATCAAAATTATTGCACATGTATTAAACACTTGCGCAAGACACCATTTGAAAAAAAAATTGAGGGGGTGCCATATTCGAAATAATAGGGCACCATCTAAAAAATTGACTTTGGCCCCTGCAGAAATATTTTCCCACAGCCCCACTGATGACGACAACCCAAGATCTTGGACTAAGTTCAAAGTTGATATTTTTTTCGCGTCGTTGAAAACACAACTCAGAAAAGTCATACAGGGTGTCCCTAATTAAAGTATCGAGTTTGAACATGCGATTGAGTAGAAAAGTTTTATGTGCGTGTTCACAAAATTGTATTTTAAGCTCTCCCTCTTTTTCTTTGTCATTACGATTAATTTATACGTTGTAACTACCTTTTGTAATAAGCCTGTGTGATGGAGAACGTTCTTATATTTTAGCGATAACACACACAAACTTTTCTACTCAATCGCATGTTCAAACTCGATACTTTAATTAGGGACACCCTGTACAGGGTGTCCCTAATAAAAGTATCGAGTTTGAACATGCGATTGAGTAGAAAGTTTTAAGTGTGTATTCACAAAATTGTTTTTTAAGCTCTCCCTCTTTTTTCTTTGTCAGTTATACGTTGTAACTACCTTTTGTAATGAGCCTATGTGATGGAGAACGTTATTATAATATATTTTAGCAATAACACACACAAACTTTTCTACTCAATCGCATGTTCAAACTCGATACTTTTATTAGGGACACCCTGTAGAGTGATAGAGAATCATAACATAAAGATTTGTCTATTATTTTGATTCCATTGAAGTAACATTACCATAATTAATCGTTTAGTAATTACTGCATACATTTGGGAATCATGTAGAAGAAACTCATTTCAATTACACTTGGAGGTGTCTGGGGAATTCGTCAATAGTAAACATGTATATTGATACAGTCTGCCTAGACATTAATATGGTGATATTGCTATTCATCTTCGATTCTTTCTACAGTGATTAGATTGAAACAAGAATTTCTTTACTTTGTCTTTAGAGGTTGATATATTCTTTGAAAACTCAAACTCTGATACTCAGAGTATTTAGATATGGAGTATACCTAAATATCTTTAAATCTACAAATAATTTTCAAAAATTATTGCTTTCGAAAACCCACGAAGCTTCTGATTGGTCAAGCGCTGAAATTCTATTGTAATGGCACGTGACCTAGGTAGGATTTCCTACCTTACCACGGCACACCTTTCAGCAAAAGTACGCCATCTAGCCCTTCGGGCTTTATAAATCTATAGGTAAGTCTATCAGCAGTTTGCTTATTTATAAGCATCCAGGTTGCTAAGGCTTCAGGGCTCAATTTAGCCGATATTTTCCCTATCTCGTAAAGTAAATGCTTTAAAGATAATCCAACCATGACAAACGCTACAAGCATAAATAAAAGTAAAATATTGGAGGTGGTCAAAACAACTTTCCAGAAAATGAGCCATGGGCCGAAAATTGGATATGCTTAAAAAATAAATGTGTATTAGCCTGTCTTATAGGATTCGTGTTTTGAGTACATGGTATATTTCTACCTCATTGTAAATTTTTATGGTTGAAATCTCTTTTGCGAATCGATATTAAAAGTTTTACAAAGGTAAAAACAATAGGGAAGAGTTAGTGAATTCCCGAATTCAATTTCTTTCAACGTCATCCTCGTCATTCCCTCTGTAAATTGAATATAAAAAAAGCATGTAAAAGATGCACGAAACTCACAAAATACCCACTCATTTCTACAGACGGACGTAAAAAATTTCATCTTATATTTTTCTTCAGATATGATCCAATCGAGTTAAAGATCCACTTTAAATCAGTTTGATTTTAGAGGCGTGATGGCATACCGTACATTTCCATATTTTAATTTGTATGTCAAATGAAAATTGTTATTTAGGTGTATGGCAATGGGTGTGTGTATTACACTAGGCTTGGATAGTGGTAGTATTTGAGCATTCGTTTTGAACTATTCCTATCGATGATCTTTACTATTGATTTTGTCGTATATATTTTTTCTATGGATTGATTTACTAGTTTTGGGTTCAGTTAAACTTTTCCTTTTGAAAAGGTAGTTTCTGGCCTTCATTACCAGCTCTGTATTGCTTTCTTCATATTTCAACGCGCACTCAGCAAGAATATAAGATGTCAATCATCCAGGATCGTGGGTGAAGGCTGAACCAATCAAATCACAACTAACAAATGGTAAACATCTAGCACTGAAGATGGTTTTACCGAAATAGACCAGCAGCCGAGGTACTGAATTGTGGCACTTCGTAGGGCACTCCTTAGATCAGGGCAAATTTTTGATACTTTACCCCTAATAGGGTGTAGAATTGACAAAAAAAGTTTGCCCTTCGAATCTTCTGCAGTTTTCGAGTGAATCGATTTTTAGTTAATCGATAGAACTTATCAAGGGTCCCCCCCCCTTTACTAACGGTTTTTTCAAAGTCTGAAAATCAAATATTTGAGACTACCAACGGATTAAGCGTGAAAAGTAGATAAAGAAAATGGGGTTTTTTGTTAAGTTTCGATCACCTGGTGCCGAGAAATGGCATTTTTAAGGCGAAAAATCGACGTTTTTGGCATTTTCCGATGACGTCAGCATTTTCCTAGAGGGATTTTCAGAAAAAGTTATTCTCAAAGCTGGATAGCCCTGAATTAGTAGTATCCAAAAATGGTATGGTATGGTTTGTTTCGATGTCTAGATCTCGAGATATTTTGGTTTGAATATTGAAAATTATCGATATTTTTTTGCTGAGTTAGTAGTTTTTCAGCATATTTACCCACCTTATAAATGAAATATCTCAAGATCAGAACATCAAAAGTTAACAAACCATACCATTTTCGGATACTACTAATTCAGGGCTATCCAGGAGGCCCCCCAGCGGTTTTCGTGATGGCGTGATTGGCGTTTTTTAAGTTCGTGATTTCGTGATTTGAGATTTTAAAATGCGTGATTGCGTGATGGGAGGAACGAACGTGATCGTGATAAATAAGAAATTTAACTCATGATTACGTGATTGAGACTGTATTTCGAGAGCGTGATAAACATTTTTTATCCAAAAATCATTTTTGTTTACTTTATAAGAATCCGAGGCCGTAAATATACGTCTGGGTAAACTAATTCGAGATGGACAGATCCCAAAAGATCGAATATTTTATAAATATCTTGATAACATGACAAGAATATTTTACGAGTCCAAACATCCTTATGATAATGATGTGACCGAGTTTTTCGCATCGATCGTCCATCTTGGTGGTGAGAGCACTTACAATTTTCTTCGAGGGCCGATGGGTTTTGGTAACAAGAAAGCAAATACGAAAGAGACCTGAATGAATTCTGGAGGACCTTCTATTGAAACTTTAAGGTATGAGAATTGTTCTTGCGTAATTCTTTTTGTTTAGTTACGGGTATTCAGCGTATGTAAACCAGGCACTTCAGGCAAAAGGTTTTCTTAAGTGGCGTCAAATTTTTGCTTTAAAAAGAGATTTTAAGTCAAATTTTCGTCGGTGGCAACATTCTGCCAAGGGCAGCTCGCAGTTTCCTTATCTTTAATTTTGAATAAAGCAATGCCTTTTAATTTTTTCAACTCGCACCAGAAGACGTTTGACGATCTTTCACGGTCGTATACGCAAAAGCAAAATTTCAGTTTAGGGAGTGGTTTGGTCATCGATACAGTTCGATGAAGACCGTAACGTTAATGTCGGATTGGAATCAACTGATTTAAATTATGAATATTGTGCATCCAAACCTTTCATTGAGAGAAAAACATTGGTAGAAAACATTGTTTGCGAGGCCGTGGTTTCATCTGTCACTAGCTTGGATAACGACGTCTCTCTACCAATTGCTGTCAATTACAGCTCGAAAAATGGAAAGTCAGGTGATAGAGTTCGTTCATTAATCAAGTAAGACTGATACAAATGTAAACTGTGCAAGAAAAGTAGAAGATCCAGAAATGATATTAGCAAACGATACATTCAACATATGCGAAAGCTACTGTGAAGAGTGCTTCAAAAATGACAACGTGTGCGCTGAGTGTACATTAAAAGGGCAGACACATGTTGTCCCGTCGCTCAGAGCCTGTGAAAATTGTCTCAAGTATGACATAAAATGTATTAAACGGGTAGTACTTGTTATAACCGTCGATTGCGAATCTGGTAATAAACTTTGTTTAAAACAGCTTCAGCAAGGAATCACTGACAAATCTATTGATCCGTATCTTTTACT
Source organism: Clytia hemisphaerica (assembly GCF_902728285.1). Taxonomy (NCBI): domain Eukaryota; kingdom Metazoa; phylum Cnidaria; class Hydrozoa; order Leptothecata; family Clytiidae; genus Clytia; species Clytia hemisphaerica. Next base: position 603,811 of record NW_027104057.1, read on the forward strand.
GCTTTCACTTCTTCCAGACGTACCGCATGTACTTAAAACATGCAAGGCTAGTTTCGCAAATTGGTATCTACAATTGCTCAATGAACGTGGTTGCCTTTCATTGTTTTATACCTTGAGAAACAGGGCTGATCCTGAGGTTCGAAAGCAAATCCAATCTCATCTCAAAAGTAATGACTTTGTTCGCAACAGGGACCGTCAAAATCCTTCAGCTGTTCTCGCTCTCTGTAATCCAGCTCTCCTGACATATATTGAAAGTTTAGGTATGTTATTCCATTTGATCGAAGCCAACACCTATAACTATTGGTTTTTCCTTATTAAGGACAACTTTTTTCAAATCAGGACAGGTTTTTTCGGAACAGGTTTTTTGTTGAAACTCTTAAGAAAGTTAAAAACATCTAAAGGCTTTTGATATAAAACATATAGCAACACCTTTTAATAAAGTAGTTTTCACTTAACATGATTCAGAAATTTTTGATATATATTCTCATTAAAAACTTTCAGACTATGTGACGCACACAATAGTCCCAGAAACAATCCGTTACACGCAGCTGGATCGTAAAGAAGCATATGCAAACTTATCGTCGGTAGCAGTTGGTATGCATGGATATTTATTATTCTTATGTGCAAATGAATCAACAATATATAAAGTTAAATTGCATAATCCTATCAGTGATATTATCAAGCTGTTTGATGTTTGCGATGGTGACAGAATCCGGTTATCAAAGTGGTATTGTTTATTGTTTTGGCGGGGCGGATCCTCGGTTTACTTCAATCCTGCCGATAAAGCTTCTGATCCAAAAGTAGCAGTAAATAAAATTACTTCTAAGAAAGCTATTTCTGAGAAAATGGCTCTATTCAATCTTCCTTCTAATGGCACCCTCACATCTTGTAGAGAACGTCTACTGAGACAACAAAAAGCTGTTTACCAGCAAAAGTACGAACACCATAAGGAAAATGAAGTGTTGTTTTATGACGGTGAAGAATGTGTTGGTTATCAACCCGAAGCTCTATCATTCATCAGTTCTGATGGAGTGTATGTCGCTTTTGGAGATGTGAAATTTATTTCATTATGTTCTATGAAATCTAATTCGATTGGTATGGAGGCAAACATCAGCCATAAGATAACTTATCTCTTTGAATGGAATCAAATAGTGGAGATTGAAGCAATGGATACTGATCTTATTGTATCTCACAACAGAGGTGTATCACTGTTGAACTTGGAGACAAATTTGATCAACCAAATTCTTGTGGATCAAAGTCCTAAATGTATCGTTTCATACAAAGATGGTTTTCTGTTCCCTTCTAAAACTTGCCCGGGGGGGGCACTGACCTTGACGACCGACGGGGACGTGCCGCTGGAGTTTCAAAAGTCGATCCTGTCAGAAATGAAATTTGATGAAAAATAGACCCTGTCAGAAGAAAAATTCGATGAAAAACCTACCCTGTCAGATTCTACTGTGAAAAACCTACCTTGTCAGATTCTATGTTAAAAACCTACTCTTTATACACGTTTTTCGCGTTTTTCGTAAAATATAACGTGATATCAACATTTCCAGGCTTAAAAAGCATTACAGCATTACTACAGCATTGCATAAACATTAAACCTCAATACCTGGAAAACCGACCAAAAGAATCGACGACGAGAGTTATGAAATTACAAAGTAAACATATCTTTAATATTATTCAAAATCATCACTCTCTACTTCCACAAAATGTGTTTCAAAGCTAGAAAGGTCATACAATATTATAGATGTACAAGAACAAATAGAACGCTAAAGTTTCAAAAAACGTAATAATGAACGTAGATAAATTTCAGAAATCCGTTTCCAGGATTACCGTAGGATCACATAAGATTCCGATTCCCGCTCTAGCATTACTGGCGCTTTGTGTGGGAGATGCACGATCCCTGCAAGACTCAGAAGTCTTCGATTTCGAACCACAGATATCTAAGCCCGAAGGGCTAGATTTGCAACTTTAAGCTTTCTCCAGCAAAAAAAAGTGAAGCAAAAATTTGACTTTTTAAATTTCATGCCGATGGATAGGATCTAGCATTTTAATTGTTTTCGGAGCGCGAGATCAAAAAACGTAGGCGACAAACGCTATTTCAAATCTCTCAAACCGGTGAAATTGCATATTTTAGTCACGTGACTCTGGTAGGAAATCCTTCCAAAGATGAGCTTCACTTTTTGATAAAAGCCGCAAATCTAGCCCTTCGGGCTTTACAGATATCTGTGTTTCGAACTCGAAAAGAATACAATTTTCAAAAAAAATTTCCGAAAACAATGTTGTTAGTACCACTATTCAGCTGAACATTTATTCTAAATAGTTCAATAGAGGTATCTTTGAAATTAGCATCGATCCCTTTAAGAGGGCGCAATGGCGGGCGTGTGTGCGAGACAACAGCAGCAAAGCGCCTGTGTTGGCCGTGCGATAAGTATTTGCAAAAAGCTGTTTGCCCCTCGCAGGAGTCTGCTCACCGCCGCGTCAAAACGATTTGCAAAAGAACTCTACATGCAAAAACGGCAAAAACAGACCCTGTCAGACACACATCATGAAATTGCGCCCCTGTCAGATCAGGATTTTGCAATTTTAGATACCCTGTCAGTAATTCTGCAACACTGAAAAAGGTACCCTGACCAGCGGCACGTCCCCGTACCTAATTTTGCCTAAGTGCCCCCCCCGGGAAAACTTGCTTGTATTATTGGAACAAAAGTGGTCTTGAAATCTTTGCTGGAAAAAAAGACACAGAAGGAAGCCGGGATGGTACTACCGCGTACTGCAGGTTTTACGAATGCACTGGGATTGCTGTCGAATTTGATCACGTCATTTACTGTGCTGACAAGCGTGTTGGGTCAATCAAAATGTTGACAACCTTAAAACAAACTGCACAGTTTCTAAGGGGCTTGGAAGAAATTGCCGATGCATTTTCCGTTCATGAGAAGCATCAAACTTACTCCTTAAAGTAAACAGGCAATATCATTGGTTACGAGCTGTGATGAAATGATTTCTACAAACATCGAATCTATTCGGTCTGTAGTCGACCATCAAAAAAGCCTTAATGGTCCAGAAGGAAGTCTTTCAGCAGCAACAACAGAGTCTATTAAGATCTTGCTGTGTGGATTGAAGAAATTGAAGGAGAATGTTGAAACATACCAGTATCAAAGAACCAATCTATTAAGTTGTATGACATTGGCTGTTGAAAATTTGCATGCCACCATCAACAAGAAACAAGGAACACAAACCATGGTACAATATGCACAATCATTTTCTTCTTCTATCAAAGAATCTATCAAGGCTATTTCAAACTGGAGCACTCACTATTTTACAAGCAGGGAAAGATGGTATCCTGTTTCCGAAACAGCAGTGAAATTGGAAGATATAACATTTCCAAAACGAGGAAATAATACCAAAACAAAATTATCTCGAGATCAAAAGCAAGAAATGAGAGAGTGGGCATCAATTAATGGTGCATGGAGAAGAGTGAACTGTATACCTCTTGTGAACTGTATATATTGACAAACTGATTAGGACTATACGTCCTTGTACCATAATTATGGCCTCATAGTTTTTACCTTATTTTTCATATTTCTTCTTGTCTTATATTTTTAGATCCAAACATTCTAAAAATTAAGAAAACATAAAAGTATTAATCAAATGAATGACTTTTGTCCATGTTTGGATCTTATTCACTAATTTTTAATGGAGTGAATTTTTTTATTTGTCCATGTTTGGATCAACTTAACTTGATTGGATGAGTATTTTGTATTACTGAACACAACAAACACCATGGTCGTACTTTCCTGCCCGATCCCAAACTGTGGTTACACCACTGAGGACGTAGACGTAATTGGTTCTGCTGCCTTACTGAATGCGCACACCACCATACACGCAATGAATGCTGCCCAGCCACGTGCCGCACCTGTCGTACGTGCCCCAAAGCTTGAACGTCCAAAGCTCCATATGAATGCCACAACTGAGGATTGGAATGCATTCACACGACGTTGGCAGACCTATCGTACCGGTTCCCAAATACCCGATGTAGTTGCGTCTGGCCAGCTCTTTGAGTGCACAGAGAAACAGCTTGGAAATATTGTGCTCAGAGCTAAACCAAACTTCACTACGCTTGCCCTTGATGAAGCGCTTGAAACATTGAAAAAGCTAGCAGTTATTCCTGTTGCGCTAGGTGTTGTACGATCAGAACTGTTGGCCATGCACCAAGGTTCCGACGAACCCTTCCGAACATTCGCTGCCAGGGTTCAGGGTAAAGCAGAGACATGTGAATTTAAAACACTATACGATGGTTCTTGTAGCAACTGCGATACTGCTTATCAAGGAGAGGTTTATTATACCGACGAAGTAATCAGAGATGTTCTCCTGAATGGCATCGCGGACATTGACATTCGGCGTGACGCTCTTAGTGCTGATGATATACAAACTAAACCTGTAACTGACGTGATCGCTTTTGTTGAGAACAAAGAGACAGCACGTAATGCAAATCCCATGTCCTCGGTGACAGCACTTTCAGCTTACCGACGAGGCTATCTTCCAGATGACCAGAAACGAAGCACCGACACGCGTCACCGCAATCGTGTACCCTCCCCGAGTGAGGCTGACAAATCGAAGACTGCCAATTGTCCAGATTGCCACAAGGTGTTCAACGTATTCAAGAAGAAACCAAGAGGTTGGAACCGTAAACCCCACACTCGATGCGAACCATGCTAGAGAAGGAACAGAGACAACCAACAGAACCAAACCAGCCAGTCCAATGCCATCAGTAGCTACGACTCACTTGGCCAAATCTCAACCATATCCCACTCCGAGTCCTCAAATGTTGCTGCCAACTTACGTCCACAACCATCGAAACCGCTCGAGCATCAAATTTTCACAAAAGGAGAATGGCGACGTGCTCGTATGTCATCCCACCCAACAGTCAACCTCCGTCTTACACTTGACAAAAAGAACTCCACACCCGTTGACGTTACAGCCGTTGCTGACACTGGCGCTCAGTCCGACATATGGTCCCTAGAACACTTTCTGAAAGCGGGATTCAAAATGTCAGACTTATCACCTGCTACACTCTCTCTGAACGCTGCCAACAAATCGCCCATTCAGATAAATGGAGTTTTCCGTGCCAAAATGACAGGTGCAGTGGGAAGTCAAAATGAGATATCTTGTCGTTCCATGATATATGTTAGTCGAGACATTAAGTGCTTATATTTGTCATATGACTCTATGCTTCAACTGGGTATAATAAACCGAGACTTCCCAGCCATTGGATCATTCAAAAACAACATTTCGAACAAGAAAGTGTCTGCAGACCCTCAGGCTAACGTAACCCTGCCTGTGGGATCCATCTGTGGTGCAACCAACGATGATGGGGGCATATGTGATTGTCCGATAAGAACTATACCACCACCCCGTCCTGATGAATTACCCTTCCCTTGCACCCCCGAGAACAGTGCTCAAATGCGTGATTGGCTTCTTAACCGCTATGGGAGCTCTACATTCAACACATGCCCACATCAACAACTTCCTCGTATGGATGGCCCACCCGTTGAGATTCACATCAAGGATGATGCTGTCCCCGTCGCCCACCACAAAGCGATACCTGTGCCAATCCACTGGAGAGATCAAGTGTACGCCGACATTGCCCGTGATGTTGCTCTCAATGTGATCGAACCAGTACCGCTTGGGGAACCATCCGATTGGTGTCATCACATGGTTGTGGCAAGGAAGCATGATGGCTCTCCACGTAGAACGGTTGACTTGTCTCCATTGAACAAATTCTGTAAACGCGAGACTCACAACCCCGAACAACCATTCCACATCGTCCGTCGTGTTCCTCGTGATACCTGGAAAACTGTAATAGACGCTTGGAATGGCTATCACAGCCTTCCTTTACGTAAATCTGATCGCCACTTGACAACATTTATAACACCAATCGGTAGATTTCGTTACAAGCGTGCACCGCAAGGCTTCTTATCTTCAGGTGACGGTTACAACCGACGTTTCGACACCATCCTGACAGACTTTAACCGCAAAGAACGTATTGTTGACGACACCCTTCACTATGACACTGACTTAAATGAACATTGGTGGAGAACTATTGACTTATTGACTCTTATTGGAAACTCAGGTGTTGTTGTTAATCCTGAGAAATTCCAATTTGCACAGAAAGAGGTTGATTTCGCTGGCTTTCGCATTACGCCAGACAGAGTCGAACCTCTCCCAAAGTATTTCAACGCTATTCGTAATTTCCCAACACCGTCATCAACGACTGATATTCGAAGTTGGTTTGGTCTGGTGAATCAGGTATCCAACTACGCCCAGCTTCGAGACCTTATGGAACCATTTCGAAAGTTCCTCTCACCACGAACACCATTTGAATGGAACGCAGAGCTTGATGCAGCTTTCGAATCATCCAAACGAGCAATCATCGATGCCATCAAGGAAGGTGTAGAAATCTTCGACATTGGACGCCCGACTGGTCTTCGCACCGACTGGTCAAAGAAAGGGATTGGATACTTCTTACTTCAGAAACATTGTTCATGTGACGATACCGACCCAGACTGTTGCCCCGGTGGCTGGCGCATCACGCTGGCTAGTTCCCGATTCCTCAAACCGTCTGAGAAACATTACGTTGCGATTGAAGGTGAGGCCCTTGCCATTACATGGGGTCTAGAGCAAAGTAAATTTTTCACACTCGGCTGTCCCGATTTGACCGTCATTACCGATCATAAGCCTCTGGTAAAGATATACGGTGACAAGAGGCTTGACGAGATCAGGAATACAAGACTTGCTCGATTAAAGCAAAGAACACTACCTTGGTATTTCAAGATCATTCACCTCCCGGGAAAGACCAACCCAGCTTGTGATGCTACATCCCGCTATCCAGCACCTACGGAAGAGCAAGATGACATCACCGAATCCTTGGTACTCGCCTCCATCCAACGTCAGACGAATAGCATCACATCAATCACGTGGGATCAGCTCGTCGAGGAAACCCAGAAGGATGACTCATTGCAATCGCTAATCGAAGCCATCCATGCAGGATTTCCACCAGAGAGTCGGAATTCCCCTTTATTATCGCAGTTCTGGCAGTATCGTGAAAGCCTCCACGTGTCTGATGGTGTAGTTATTTATGATGATCGTGTTGTTGTACCATTATCACTTCGCCCATCCGTCCTTGAAGCGCTGCATGCTGCCCACCAAGGCGTGTCAATGATGGGATCTCGTGCTCGAGCCATTGTTTTCTGGCCTGGAATGACAGCTGACATCGAACAGGTACGAAAGAATTGTCGAGAATGTATTGTTAATGCCCCTTCACAACCAACATCATCTGTTGTACCCTCCCCACCACCCTCGACACCATTTGAGAAAGTATTTGCAGACTTTTTTGAAATTGCTGGACAACACTACCTTGTGGTCGGTGATCGCTTGTCAGCTTGGTGTGATGTCTTCACTTCCCCTCATGGATCGCCACAATCTGGTGCTGCTGGACTGATATCGTGCCTTCGAAATTACTTCGCCCGCTTTGGTGTGCCCGAAGAGATCACCACGGATGGGGGACCTGAGTTCATTGCATCCGCCACTGAAGAATTTCTCAAGCGCTGGGGTGTATCTCATAGATTGTCATCTGCATACTACCCACAATCGAACGGACGTGCCGAAGTAGCAGTCAAATCTACCAAACGACTCCTCCGTGCCAACACCGGCCCATCAGGATCACTGGACACCGATAGATTTCTTCGAGCGATGATGCAGATGAGAAACACACCCGATCCTGATTGCAACATCTCACCAGCACAGATTGTCTTTGGCAGACCCATCAGAGATGCCTTCGCGTTCGTCAACCGTCTGGTCAAGTATGATAATCATCACATTCGTCCCATGTGGCGTGACACATGGGAAAAGAAAGAGTTATCAATGCGAAAACGTTACTTCCACTCCATCGAGAAGCTAGACGATAAGACAGTGAAACTTCCTCCTCTTCAACCTGGTGACCGTTGCTACATCCAGAACCAATCAGGCAACTACCCTAAACGTTGGGACCGCTCTGGAACAGTTGTTGAAGTCCATGGATTTGAGAGCTACACGTTAAAGGTTGATGGCTCTGGTCGAACTACTAAGCGTAATCGAAAGCATCTTCGTCGTTTCTCACCCATCGATAGTGGTCCAAATCACAAATCAACTCCACCATCGTTGCCAGCCCCAAAATCAACGCGTTTATCTTCGATTCCGCCTTCCGTACCGTTACAGCCTTCATCGATAGCGACTCCGTCATTGCAACCAACTGCATCTGTACCACTGCAGATCCCTTCTCATAACGACAGCCCACCAGACGGTCAATTCCAGATTGATACCACACCGCCTGTGGTCGTCCCATCGACACCCAACCCATTTATGTCCCCCATCCCAACGGGACAGGGTCAAGTAGATACTGTGCCATCCCCCCAACCTACTGAACTACCATCACGACCAACCCGCGTCAGACGATCACCAAAGAAATATGAACCCGAATCCGGTGAATGGGTTTAATTCGACTTCGTCGAACTGGAGGGGGATGGAGAAGAGTGAACTGTATACCTCTTGTGAACTGTATATATTGACAAACTGATTAGGACTATACGTCCTTGTGCCATAATTATGGCCTCATAGTTTTTACCTTATTTTTCATATTTCTTCTTGTCTTATATTTTTAGATCCAAACATTCTAAAAATTAAGAAAACATAAAAGTATTAATCAAATGAATGACTTTTGTCCAGTGCAGGCGTAAGACAACGGAGTGGAAGGCAAGAAACAACGATGGCTCAAGCAGGCACTCTACCCGAGAATGCATATTACGAAGAACTCACTCCCAATTCTGAAACAGTTAAAAGAACTACTAAAAATACAAGAGATGATACAAACGAACAAGTACAAGCAGATGACCGAGATGAAATCCCAGAATATGAATCCGAAAGTGATAATGATGACAATGAAACAATTGTGAATGGCGATTCAAATCATATTGATTCGATTTCAAGTGATGCAACCTTTTTACTTGGACGATCTTCTCGATACGGCAGAAGTATTACATTTAATAAAAAATATATTGCTTAGGTTTACAAATTGTATTTTTTCATTTTTCATTTATGTATTTCGAACAAAGTCTAACTTTGACCATCGCACGTGGTTTGCATGAAGCACTGTAAACTAAACAAAAATTATTACAAGGTTACCATCGAGTTTACATTGCCTTTGATACTCTTTTGATAGTAACCGAAGTAACAAGTTTGGTGTTAGTTATACTCCCGTTATATCTAGCCATATAAAAAAAAAAGGTTGGCGTGATCGTGATTTAAAGAAAAATTTTGCGTGATAACGTGATTTGGACATTTTTTTTGCGTGATTGCGTGATTTGAGAGGTGACTGGGGGGCCTCATCCAGCTGTGGGAATGAATCTTTCTGAAAATGCTCCCAGAAAAATGCTGACGTCATCAGAAAGCGCCAAAAACGTCGATTTTTCGCCTTAAAAATGACATTTCTCAGCACCAGGTGATCGAAACTTAACAAAAAACCTTATTTTCTTTATCGACTTTTCACGCTGAATCCGTTGGTAGTCTCAGATATTTGATTTTCAGAATTCGAAAAAACCGTTAGTAAAGGGGGACCCTTGATAAGTTCTATCGATTAACTAAAAATCGATTCACTCGAAAACTGCAAGAGATTCGAAGGGCAAATTTTTTTTTGTCAACTCTACACCCTATTAGGAGCATAATATCAAAAATTTGCTCCACCAACGTTAATTTTGTTTGAATCTTACACACTATGTATATTACTAACAAAAAATACACTACATAATAAAAATAAAACGTAAACACAAAAGGGTTATATATGTACTGTAATTTTCTACTTATATTGTTATAATTTTTCCCGTACAGTATATGGCCCCCAAAACGGAGACGGCCCCCAAAACGGAGGTTTTCATTAAAATGAAGATTCTGACTTGTAGATTTATCAGAATTAAACGATTTTTGTTTATTTTGAAAGAATGATGGTTATACTTAAAAATGAGCATGTTTTTGCTGGTTTGAGACAGATTCAAAATAAAATATTTGCGTCTAAAGGATATATTTTAACACCAAAATTAGATAAAAATTGCATATAACTCACTCTAGCTCCTTGGATATTGAAAATAAGTTATGAAAACGGGGTATAGGAAACTTTCTACACCTAATACCGTTCAGAAAATGCAACTACATCTGTGACTTTAGAGGCTGGGTAAAAGATATAGCATCTTGAAGGTCAACCAGTATTTTGGAGCCCTAGAATCAGCATTGACAAAACCGAAAATTCTAAATATGAGAAAAAGCAAAAAATCTTGGAATTCTATTCCTATCACCTTGAGTTAATAGTTTATAACAAAAAATTACCATTATATATAAAATTTTTCGCTGAATCAGCAAAAATGGCAAATTCTGTCATTTTTTTGCAAAATATAGGAGAAAAATATCTTTAAAGCTTAATATTTTCAGTTTCAGTTAAGCTTTTTTTCTAAAATTTTCACAGCTTATTCCATACATGAATGGAACTATTTTCAAAAGAGATTTGTTTTCAAAAACTTGATTAAGACGTTGTTAAATCAAAATTGTCATTTTGAAAATTTCTAAATTTTCAGTTTGGACTTTGCAATATCGAAATCTTGAAATATTTCATAAAAATCATAAATTTTACATCCATCGGGTCGTAAATTTAAGGGAAAACACAAATATGTTCATAGTTTTCCTCCTATTACCACTGGGCTTAATAATTTGATTTTAAGTACACCTCCGTTTTGGGGGCCCCAAACCTGCATTTTGACAACCAGGGGTATACTGTAAAAATTTTATCAAATAAATTTATGCCCGAAACCGTCTAAATCATATTTCGAAACTATGGTCAAAATTTTGTATTCATATCTTAAAGATATCTCGAGAAATCGCTAAAATTTCAAACCTCCGTTTTGGGGGCCACTAGAAAAAAGCTACCCATCTTTAAGCGATTGAAAAATATTGTTGAAATTGAAAATTTTGAAAAAGAACTTCAAGGAAATAAAGTAGAGATGTTAAAGGTTTTCATGCAGCAAAAATTTTTGTAAAATCTCTTTTCCTCTAGATTTGAGAGAAATTTCAAATTTGATCGCCGTTTTGGGGGCCACATACTGTATATAAAATGTTTACATCACAAATTCTGCTCGCAGGATTTTAAACTCTAGAGGTTATCTAAGATAACAGCTCGCGATCGCGAGCCTCGCACGTATTGTTGCACGAAGGAACAACAACGTTAATTGCGTAAAAACGCTTGCTACGTCTAGGATAGGCTAGTCGTCACAGGTTGAATTTTAGAGAAAGTTCATGCTGTAGTGGACTCTAAAAGAGAACAATTGTCAATTTCCAATCCATAAAAAAAATTATTTCTTTCAAAAAATCCTATATATATTTGAATGGCCAAAGATTTAAATCAACTCTTTCCAAAAAGATATACATTTTGTATTTGTTGAATTTTAAATTTCTTTTGAAGTTTAATTATGTAAAACTAGGCACATCAACTGTCTAGATAATCAAATAGTTCAAATAAAACTTCAGATAGTGGGAGTGTCTAAGTTAGCCCCAAATCTCATTTCAATCAAGTTAACCCATATACTTGTCAATTCTGGAAATATCTTCCCAAATATTTTCCAATAGCATTGTAAGCGATATAAGAAGAAAATTGTTGCATTGTCATATTTCTGGTGTCTTTCTCATAACTGTTTCTCACCAGTTCTTTACTCAATTTATTGCTTAAATCTTTCGTACCATGTAAAAGGTTATTTATGAAATTATCGAATTCGAATTTTGAGAAATGACAAGGACTATGCCAGCAATGAATATGATATGCTTTCCAAATACTTTCTGTTGAGCATGAGGAATCATCAAATCTTCCTTGATTTTGGTCGGAAATTTGTGGTAGCATGTGGTTGATCGCTATTTCTCCACCATATAGCAAAGAAACTGGTCTCCACCAGCGGATCCATTCACCCTCGATATTTTTAGTAAAATTGATGGTTTCCAAGCCTTGAGCCTTTGGGTTGAATTCGTTCAACCAAACATAGCGGGTTGTATCGTAAGTCTTATTGGCGATGGCGATAAACTGTTTTGTTTCGGCGCACCAAGTTGAGCCAATACCGTGTCGTCCACGATGGGTCATTCCAAGTCGCTTAGAAACTTCTTTCAATCGTTTCATATTGAACGGATCACTATAACCTCCACGGCCAAACAAGAAATTGGTCGGTTTTAATAAAAACAAAGCAGGGCTTATAAAAACATCGTTATCCGTTCGAAGAAGATATTTATACTTTTTTGACAATTCAGCGACGTCTCTTCTCTTAAACATGATGAATGAGTTTAGCGGGCCGTACCGGATATCCGTCTCAAAGGGTTGTTCAACGGCCCAGCATTTTTGTTTGACAGCATTATGGACTTTTGAGATGTTGGTGATTTTAGTGCAGAATTGCTCAAGATGGGGACAAATAGTAGGGTGACAGAATGCAAGAAGATCGATGCTATTGCGCGATTTTTCTGGAATGTTTTTGTCTAAAAGTTTCTCCTCTTTGTCTGTGATATGTCTCCATGACGCATATGCGAAAGCCAAAAATTGTCTGGCATGAGATTCGGAATTCGGGATGTATAAAATTGCACCGAGGTAATCCCGAGATGTGGTTGGATCGTTAGTGGTCGGAGTTTTAGTCGTTGTTGCTGTTGGTAATTTCTTCGTCGTCGGTGATTTCGTCGTTTTTGGTATTTTCGTCGTTGTCGTTGTCGTTGTAGTTGAAACTTTTGGTGTCGTTGTCGTTGTAGTTGAAGCTTTCGGTGTCGTTGTCGTTTTCGTTGTCGTTTTCGTTGTCGTTGTCGTTGTCGTTGTCGTTGTAATTGAAGCTTTCGGTGTTTTAGCCATTTTCACATTGACTTTCTTAGTTGTTGACAGCATCAATTTTTGCTCGTTTGGATTTTTAAAGTTTTGTTTAATACTTTCTTTCATTTTTTTTTTCTTTGGAAGTGAGATTTGCACCCTCTGTTCTTCTTCAATAACGGCAACAACTGTGTCACGTCTATTGGTTAACACTTTTGGTTCTGAAATATATTATAAAGACGGTTTTTTACTCCTATGTTCGGGGGGGGGTCGAGTAAACGGGAAGTTAGAAAATTTTCGAGATTTTGATAAAGGGGGGAACCTAATTGCCGGGGAGGGGGTTGGAAATTGCAATTCTGTAAATCCAAAAATAAGGTAAATATAGGTTAATATCAGGCTATTTAGAGCAAAAGGGCCCTTCTCTGATTTCCTGACTTCTCTTGTCAGCAGAAGAAAATATTCTTAAAAATTAATAAACGGGGGGGGGGATTTTAATAAGGTTCGGGGGGATTCAAAAATCTTCGAAAAATTAACAAGTGGGGGAGGACCTGTTTATTTGGAACCTAAGAGTATGTGACGATTGAGCTAAATATCAAAGATTCTTGAAATCTTTGGAATTCTTTTCGAGTTTATCAAAATGACAACACGAAAATAGTTCAACGATCTTAATCTAATAGCAAATCATTAAGGATTGGAACAAGTTCCTCAATTAAGTAGCTTGCTACTAAATGGGTGTCATTTCCCGTTTCTTGTGTGGGTATGTGATTTGTGCATAAAAATGGGGTTAAGCCAAATAATATTATTTTATTTTGATACAGATTTTCAAATGTTTTTGCTTTGCAGCATGAACATATAAACGACTGGACGTCTATCTTTTATTGTCTCTTTGAAGCGAGCTTCGTTGCCGCCTGTATTTCAAAATTGGTATGAAAAATCCGACAATATTCCGTCATAATTTTATTTCTTTGAATTATTTAGGTAACAGGATTGATAGAGCTTAAACATCACTCCTGATACACAAAAAAACTATTTTCGAATTTTTTCTCAAGTTTGCAATATATTTTATCAACATTTTCAACTCTAAAGTGCAGAATTTCAACTGCGTGTATACTTTCAAATCCCTTTTGTCACTCCAATTATTTTTTTTATGACTTGAAAAAAATAGCTTGCCAAAGTTGCGAGCCTGTTTCATAAGAATATCGAAATTAGAATGTGACACTTTCTAAAATTATTAGACACTTTTAAGTCAAAATTTAGAAATATTAGTTGGAATTTTGACAAGTTGACGATAATTTGGCCTCTGTTATCTTTGTTATGATATAGATAAAAGACTTGAGAAGAGTAGAACAACAGAGACTTTTGTCGAAGTTTTGACGTTGTTAGCAAGGTATTCCCAAGTGGTATATCATCAAAATCTATTGTTTCATCTTATGCTTTTAACGAGGCAGCAACGAAGCTAGCAGCCTTTTCTACAAAAAGACAAAGGAGAAGGATGTCCAGTCGTTTATATGTTCATGTTTGCAGCAATCATTATAACAAACGAAATTGTAAAAGATGTTACAATTTAATTTAAATTTCATTAAAATCAAGAACATTAGGACTTTTTGAAAAAAAATCGCTATAAATTCATGGTCGAACAGGCTTGGAGAGCTGAACGAAGAATATCAGTTGCATATTCTATACGGTATATTCTTACAGTCCCGGTAGGATATTTCCTCGGGTAACTTAGGCTGCCCACATCCCCTCCGGTTGGTCCGAAACGCAGGAGACAGGACGCAGGAGACAGGACACAGGACGCAGGTCATACAAACTACAGACCGGAAAATTGTAACACACTCGTAACATATAATGTATAAAATGTTTCTAAAAACATTATACGCAATGGAAAATTATATATTATACAAAATACGCTATTCAAAAGATTTTTAAATGACATGAATGACACAATGCCATCAATCCTAAATATTGACAAAATGACATTTAAATTATGTAAATGATGACGCTAGCACAAAATACAAGGTGTGTACATCAGTTTACAGCAAAATGTTTTTTCATGCTCAATAGGATGCGGATGGTGCAAGTAGATATAGATTTTATATTTTGAAACATTAAATTGCTCCAAGAGAGCTGTTTTAGAGATATGAAAATAGTGACGTCATTTTCATCAAAAATACGAGATAGGAAATGAAAATATTGATATATTAATAAAATACAAACCTTTGACGCTATTTTAGTCAATTTTTGTTATCATACCCAAGGTGATGCGGGAGATATAATGAGATATGATATAGCGATTGTGAAATAGCTATTTTCCTGTTGGGGCTGTTTAAAGATGAGATAAATATTTTTAACACATGTATTTTGTGTATAACATATATGTCACATTGAAAAGATAACTGCTACTATACATGCGTGATTGATGTGTAATATATAATACAAGTATTACAGGTCCGTGTTATACACGGCACAAAATACAAAAGCACAGGGCAAGCATGTGGATAGATTTTGACCTTTAAAAAGGTTCTAGACCAATAAAATACCTTCAGAATGATATTTCTAACAATTACAAGTGTTTTTCAAACATTTTCTTTGTTTTTTTACAGCAATTAAAGCTGACCTGTCAGCACTGACCTGCGTCCTGTGTCCTGCCTCCTGGGTCCTGTGTCCTGCGTTTCGAACCAACCGCATCCCCTCTGATAAGTTTTGATATAGGGGATGCGAATCAGGCTCACAAAACCGTTCCGAACTTAGCAAAAAATCTGCTAACCAAAAAAAGAGTTGAATGATAGAGAACTTTGATTGACAGTTTGTCATCTTTTGTTATCTTGAGAGTTTTGTTTGCTAATTCAATTAATTTCGATAAACAAAAAGAAATAGAGGAGAAAGAGAGATTTCTAGCCATATGTTCTTTTTATTTGAATCTTTATTTGATTTCTATTTACGTCATCAAATAACTCAAACAATACACATCGAGTTTTTTGAAAAATACAAGTCGCCAAAATCCTGCAAAATACATAGCTATTCGGTAATTTTCTCGGAAGCGATATCAGAGCCTGATTCGCATCCCCTATATCAAAACTAATTTGGGGATGCATGCAGCCTACGGGTAACTTAATGCATGTCCCAAAATTGCATTAATTTTTCGCCCCCAGTTCCAGCTCATAAACCATAACAAATTATATATTTTAGGAGCATAATTGGATGTAGAATATCGGTTTCGGAGTTGCTTAAATTTTTTCTCAGTATAATTAGAGATATTTTAAGAAAACCTGCTTATGACGTCATGATTGATGACGTCTCAAATACAAAAAGTTGAATAACTCAAGCAATATGAATCAAAACTTTATGAAATTTGGACCAGTGATAGAGCACATTGAGATGATTGAAAAAAAGTTCAAAGTATTTCCCAAAATTGATGATGTCAGTAGAAATTACAGAAATTCGAATTTTTACAATAAAATGCTGACATCAGCTAATTTTCATTTTTTTTGAAACAATTCTCCTCTCCTTGGTGATTTCTATTATTGGTCCAAATTTCATAATGTTTTAAGCATTAATTCTTAAGATATTCAACTTCGTCATGAAAAATGACGTCATAATTAGGTTTTCTTAAAAAAACTCTAATTATGATGAGAGAAAAGATTAAGTAACACAAATCCAACATTCTATATCCAAAATAAATAATTTGGGACATGCATTACCCGAGTTACCCGAGTTCATTCATTTGGGATGGGAAAAATAGTAAATATTTTGCATTAAGGATTGGTTTATTTGATTATTTTCAATGATGATATTTTGGCTAATTTTTTTCAGTGGGAAGTGGTCCAAGTGGGTCTGTGAGAAGGGGGTGTCATTGTTAACTCAAGGATCCAGGCAACTTACTCGAGCTATAAAAATCAATAGAGACTTCACTGTAAAAGCATAAACGCTGGTCTCTACTTGCGCGCGCCGCGATTGCACTTTATCTGGTTGTACGCTATTGGTCAAAAGAAAAATGAAGCTTTTCCATTGGCGCGATCTGACGTAATGGTTGAAAAAAGTGGAAATGTATTCAACTTCTTTTTCGAGCGCGAGCTTCATTTTTCTAATGTAATCTTTTTTTTTTCTAAGCAAAAATGATTGAAGCCAAAAACTGTGCGATCGCAGCGCGCATAAGTGGAGACCGGCCTTAAAACACAAATGCCAACTTACCGGCGTTCGAATAAAAGACTAGGTGATACGTCACTTTCGTTGCAAATACTACAAAGACAATCTTCAGCAAGTCTCTAGTGTTCAACCGAGGCATTATTTGTCTATTTCCTTTCCTGTTAAAATAAATTCAAGAGCATAATGTTAAATTTTTTTAAGAAAGAGACCCTCTGAAATATTCCGCGAAGACTCCGTAATTTTCTACTTGATAATGCCAGTCAGGTCCGAAACTACAGGGGGGCGTGAATGACAAAATATGCATTACATTGAGTTTCTTTAAAAGCACTGGCGGATTTGAGACAATAGAGCAAGTACGTCGGGAAAATATGCGAAGGAGTGCAACGCTCGTCAATTGACAATGAAATTACAATTACAAGTCTCTCCCCTGATAAGTTCAACAGGTTCTAAAACCACCTATGATAAAGGGTTCCTAGAACACGAAAGAATTTAAAATAAGTCACCCAAAGTGTTCAAATTCCCACATATCTGTCGATTTCAAAATTTTAATATAAACCCATGTCTCTGTTTTAGCGGTTAAATGTGTCTAAAAATAGAGCCTCTTCGTACACTGTAAGGATTTTCATCATCATCATCCTTCGACCTAGGTCCGAATGGACCTAGGTCGGAAACAAACAATAACCCTCCCTCCACACCTCTCGATCAGCCATTGCAGTGCCCAGTTCCTCAATCTCTAGCCCTGTTTCTCGTTTCAAAGTATCAAGAAAAGTGCGCTTTCTCGAGCGCCTAGTGCCCGCAGGACACCAAAGTAAGATCTCAGACACCATTTCGTTTTTCGCACGGAAACAGTGACCTGAGAAAGAGAGCATCCTGCTAGTCAGGACAGAGGAAATTCTTGGGAGTCCATGATATATCTCTTGAAGGGTTGGGTGGTTGCGCCAATCAAGATTCTGGACTCTTTTCAAAAGATTTGTATAGCAGCCATCAAGGCTCTTCAGCATGGTTTTTGTCATGGTCCAAGTCTCCGAGCCATATAGAAGAATGGGCTCGACAGGACTTCTAAAAGTTTGAAGTTTAAGAGCGTTAGACAAATTAGAGTGCCATATCTTGTTTAACTTATTACAAGCTTTCCAAGCTAGACCTTTCCTAATTTTAAAATCGTTTTCAGAGCTGTTAATATGAGAGCCAATATATTTAAAATCCTTCACAAGTTTGATATTGACACCATTCTTGGAAGTTAAAGGGAGAACAATCCCAGAGGAGCTGATAAATTCAGTTTTTCCAGCATTGCAATAAAGACCGACTTGACTGGCCGAAGTTTCAAGTGAGTGAAGAAGACTTTCAAGATTTTGAATACTCTCAGAAACTAAGGCAAGATCGTCAGCAAAGTCAAGATCGGTCAGAAAAAGGCCGCGGTTACGCTTGCACAGGGGAACTTTAATTTTGATTCCCTTGTCATTAGATAAGTCAACAGAAATTCTTAAAACATAATCTAAAACAATGATAAAAAGAAAGGGAGCTAAGGTGTCACCTTGTAGAACTCCAGCGTGAATGTCAAAAATATCAGTGTCTCCGTCAGCTGTAATGACCTTTGCTTTGGTGGACACGTAGAGTGCCCTGATGGCTGAAATGAGTTTCTCTGGAATGCCGTACAATTTAAGAATTTCAAACATTTTTACACGAGATATGGAATCAAAGGCTTTTTTAAAGTCAACAAAGCAAATAAAAGCATCTTTGTTAAGTTTTCGCATTTCTTCCAAAATACGCCTGATGGCTAAAATCTGTGTAAGAGTACTTCTTCCCTTCCGAAAACCATTTTACTTTTTACAAGGATTTTACTTTACCCCATCAGTGAACTTCCAATTTTGCTGGTCCAAGGCACGAAAAGAATGACGATTCACCGGCCTGAAAATTCAGTTTCCTGCCTTAAGTACTCATTCTTGCTTAATGATACACTTGGCTCAGAAAATATCCAAGAAATTTCAAGATGCACAAAAATCAAAGGGTGCGCGAAATACCTATTTTACGTGTTGCGCGAAAATAAAAAGCGCAAAAATTTCAGGCACGAAAATAAAAGGCACGCAAAAATTCAATGGAATTAAGATTTCTTTAAGGGCTCTGACCATAGTGAATGTTTCATAATTGCCGTGTTTAAAATGTGTTTTCTGACTGAAGTAACCAACAAAACTATGGCATGTTATACATTTTCTGTTAGACAAACTATTCCTGAATCTGAAAATTCTAAAATTGCATTGAAAAAATTTGATGAAGAAGAAAATGAGGACTGAGTATTTCAACTTTGAAGAGCTTAGTTTCGGCGAAGAAAAATCATTTTGAAAGATTTTTCGCAGTAGATGGTGTATCTTTTACCGAACAATAAATATTTTTGCGGAAAATTTTTGTAAATGCTTCTTTGTCTCGAAATCTTCAAAATAGTGGTTTTTCATCAATTTTTCATCTGGATTTTGCTTAAAAAAACAGTCATAACTTTTGACACATCTTTTTAGAAAAATTTTCCGCAAAAATTATAATAGTTCAATTCTTTGCGGACAGTTTGAAAAAATCTCGAGGCAAAAAAGTTAATTACCCATTAAAACTAAGCACTTTTTGTAAAAGAGGGTGATGCAACATATTATTAACATCTTTTTAAAGTTCATAACGTCATTTTTGCAATTAAGTTCTTAATTACTCTTAAGGGATTCGATTAAAAAGCAATTTATAAAGGCAATACTTTGTTAAAAGTGTTAAGGAACCTGAAATATAACTTTTATGTTCAAATACCAAAATCAATTTTTGGACTATGGTCAGCGCCCTTAATTTAACTTTAAACTACAGTATATGGCAAACCCTTGCACAAAAAATCGGGTATAAACTAAAGCTCCTATTAAACTTAATTTTCTTTATACCAATCATTCGGGTGGGTACTCGCTGTCATTTAGCAGTATGGATAAGGTCAGTGTAGTCAGTATCGCAGATTTATAAAACCCGAAGGGCTAGAGCCATCGGAGACAAAAAAAGTGAATATGGCAAGAAATATAGTTTGTATTGTTTTTGAAAATCTGCAAAGCTTCTGATTGGTCAAGTGCTGAAATTTTATCGTAATGCCACGTGACTTAGGTAGGATTTCCTACCCAACCTCGGCACACTTTTCAGTAAAAGCACAACATTTACAAATCTGTGGTATCGCTTAAGGGCTCTGAGCATAGTGAATTTTGATATTTGTCATGTACAAAATATAACCTTCTGCCTCGTGTAGCTAACAAAACTTTGACATGTTATACATATTCTGTTCACCGGTGATTCTGTTAGGCCATCTATCCTTGAGTCTGAAAATTTAGGAATCTCAAAGAAAAAAATTGATGAAGAAGAAAATGAAGACTTTTGCGACGAAGAGTATTTCAACTTTGAAGAGCTTAGTTTGGTCGAAGAAGAAATATTTTGAAAAAACGTTTGTGGTAGATGGTGTATCCTTTACCGAACTAAAAAATATATTTTCAGAAACTTTTTCTAAAGCTTACTTGTCGTGTCTCAAAATCGAAAAATTTAAAACAGTTCAATTCAATGCGGACAGTTTGAAAAAAAATTCAAAACAAAAAGGTTAATTACCCATAAAACTTAGCCCTTTTATAAAAGAAGGTGATGCAATACATATTATTAACATCTTTTTAAAGTTCATAACGTCAAATTTGTAATTAAATTCTTAATTACTTTGATGGGATTTGATCAAAAAGCAATTAATAAAGGCAATTCTTTGTTAAAAGTGTAAAGTAACCTGAAACATAACTTTTATTCTAAAATACCAAAATCAATTTTTTGACTATGGTCAGAGCCATAGAGTTTAAAGCCCGAAGGGCTAGAGTTCAATCTCTGACCTTTCTCAGGCAAGAAAAAGTGAAGCCTTAAAAAATGTGCCGCATTTTTGACGACAGATTGAATCTAGCAATTCCTTTGTTTACGATTGATGTTTTTTTTGAAATTTAGCGGTAAATTTTAGTTTTAATCTGTCATTTGTGTAAAAACCAGGCGAGCCGCTCAAGGCTGCACAACTTTGGTAGGATTTGTTGGCTTCAAATCCTACCAAGGAGATTGACTTCTAGCCCTTCGGGCTTATACTTCATTGGTCAGAGACCTTAATAAAATGTCGGATCAAACAATTTCCGCACGCGAATGTAATCCTTCCTAAAAGCTTTATTTAAACATAATCTAGTAATAGAAATCATTATTAAAAACAATGGATTTTAAATGCCATACAAATGAGCAGATCAATTATGTTTTATTTATCTAGGGTTTAGTGATGCTTTTGTCGTAAACTCGACATTGACTTTGAATGAATGAACTATATGAGCTTGTTGAAATGATATCAAGATAAAACTTTTGGGGCAAAAAGACGATGGTTCAACGCCGGTTCAACGCTGGTTCGACGAGGCTTTGTAGAGCTTTGTTAGATTTTCGAAAACTGTTTACAGAACGTTGTAAACACACACGGTTTAGCGTATTAAAAAAAGAGAAAGAATAAAAAATAACCTCATATATTTTGTGATTCTATTTATAAATAGACTGATTCGGCTATATCCAGTTAGGCACTATCTTCAACCAAATCTCAAGAAAGCTGCCTGTTCCTAACTGACTAATTTTCGCCAATGAAATAAAAGCAAACAAGAAACTATGCTCAGGTCCAAACGGGTACACTATATAAGCTAAGCAAAGTCTTACTAAATCATCCTGTACCTAATGTTTCTGCCATTTCTTAGAAAAATCACACGGAGTCGGTCTATTTCAATGTAAGAACTTATTGAAAAGTATACCACCGTCTATCCAGAGTTATTTATTCCAGTCTCATAAAGCATATGCTTATTTTATGCCATACTTGGTTTACTAAGAACTAATTTTAAAAAGGAATATACAGTTATCGAAAAGGTAAACTGGTTATCTGGTATTAGATACAGAAAATCTCATCCGACACGCTAAAGCTCTGAAGATCTGGAAAATTTTCAACAACTGAGAGATTTAGAGATTACGTAATTTCGCAAGATCCTGTCAAGGATTTTCCAGCGGGAGACTTGGTAAGAAATCCCTCGTTTTCGTGGATTGGCTGGTCCAACCGAAATATTCTTAAGTTTACGCGCAAGGGCAGTTGAACACTGGGGATACGGCACATCAATCATCTCCGATGGGAAAATGACCCCCCCCCTTTTTGAGCGTTAGTCTGGGCGGCCACCAATCTACCATTAGAATATCAAATAAGTAAACTCGGCAATAAACAAAAAATAAACGGACATACAAAAGAAATACTTTCCAGTATATATTCGTGAGGCTACAGTGACTTTCAATCTCACACGCTAGAAATTATTTAGCAACCATGCCACCATGCAACCTCATACTCATTTAACAAAAAACTTTCCAGTACACATCTCTTTATTAAAAGTGATTACTCATTAGAGAATAGTTCAAAGCATAAAACAAAAGCACAAATGGACGCCTGCTAAAAAATGCTTAAAATCATTCCGCCTTGTTGATTTGCTATATATTTTGCTAAATGAATTGTAATTTATGCTTTACTGAAAAGTACCATATTATAACTTCGAACTAAAAGTTGATTAACATCTAATTAATATCTAAATATCGCCATAGCAACAAATTTTATTTTAATAGCTTTAAAGCAGTCCCTCCAGAAGATTAAAACTTTTTACATTTTACAACAGCATTTTAAACTTTTTATTATTTCTTATTATCTCTACTCGGGTGAAACAAGGCATATCCAAAATAAATTTTGCGTGACGCGCATCGCTTCCCATTATCCCTTAACTTCCATATAAAGCTCAAAAGAATCGTATCAACGATAGGATTTCGAAAAGTGCTGGGTCAAAAATTGATATTAAGCCAATCTCAAGATATCGGCCAAAAACAAGTTTTGACGTTATGAAGTACATCGAAAAAACACGTCAAAAAGACAATTTAAATGACGTCATTATTGAAAATATAATAATTCCGATTAACTTACTACAATCAAAGAAAAATTTTGACTGAAGATGTTGATTATTTATTCTGAAATATTTCATAAAAGAAATTGAAAATTCATGATGACGTCAGCATTTTTTGACGTACTTTAATTTTTCCCGACAATAAATGACGTAATTTAAATATTCTGAAATTGTTTGAACAAATATTTCAGAATCATTAATTTACAACTCCAGTCAAAATTTGGAGTTGATTGCATTAATAGAATTAAAGTTATCACTGTTTTTCAATAATGACGTCATTTGAATCTTACTCGTGACGTGTTTTTTCGATGTATTTTATAACGTCAGGTTGACTTAATGTAAGTTTTTGACGCAGCGCTTTTCGAAATCCTCTCGTTGATACGATTGTTTTAAGCTATATATGAGAGTTAAGGAATAATGGGAGGCAGTGCGCGACACGCAAAATATATTTGGGACGTGCATTGTTTCACCCGAGTATTTTGAATTATTATGTTCCCTATGGGAACAAACAAATTCTACTTTTTGTACATTTTGTTGAGATTTTTTTCGAAGTAGTTTTACACTTGACCATAGTTGCCAAGTTTCAAAATTCTGAATGCAGGACTAGGTGTACGAGTGAAATGAGTGAAAAATTGAGCTTGGCATTTCCAATGGGGTTTTGGGGGCAGAGAGCCCGAAACCCCATTAGAAAAATTTCAATTTTTTATCATTAATCAATCTTTTTCCTCGTTATTGGCTGTGTTTCTTCATTTGTGTGTGACTTTGAGCGTGATTGTACTGAATATTTTAAAATACAGGACAAATAGATGATGCGGGCGTTCAGTGGGACAAAAGGTCGATTTGCGTGCATGTCACTTGGTAACTATGCTTGACAATCGTTCAGCGATATATTTTTTACTTTTACCATGGAGATATTTTTTTAATATCTACATGCTTTTACAAATAAAATTATGAAATTAAATGAATACTATAATAGCTATTGTATGCGAATTACTCACGTCAGCAAAAAAAACATCTTATAACTGTGACCTTCAAAAGCCCTATGGACGGTTAGCTAATTCCATCCTTTTATATATTGTGATAATCAGACTTAAATGGATTAAGGAAATATGATCAAGTTAGCTTCTACAAGGCTGGATATATCTTAATTGCAAGTAATCCTTTTAAATGTTCAATTGAAAGTCTCCAGAAGTGAGGAATAAATACCTATTAATGATTGAAAAAGATAAAGAGAATTTTCAAAGATTGATTTATGCACTTTTTCCTCAATTAGATGACAACTTTTTTAATAAGAACAAGAAAGCCTATGCGGTGCAAAGGCCCAGCGGTGTTGGCACTGTCAACATATTTTTTCGTTGCAGAACCGGCATACAACAGGAGCGAATTTTTTCAATGTAAAAGTATAGACTCGAGTCGGGCGAGTAAGCTATATATTAATACGCTAAAACGTGTGTGTTTACAACGTTCTGTAAACAGTTTTCGAACATCTAACAAAACTCTACAAAGCTTCTTCTTCACGGCGTTGAACAATCGTCTTTTTGCACCTCATGCAGATTTCCTACTGCTAGGAAATTTCCTACCACTAGACTTTCAATCCATATAGCCCAAGTTCCCTAAAGTTGTCTTATAATGCGCAAAAGCATAATTGTTTAGTAATGCATTACATTGTATTGCGTTTTGATATTCTCCAAATATTAGAATATAAAAAACGAAAGCTGGATATTGTTTCTTAAACAATTTTTGAACAATTTTGACGTCTACTCTTGTCTCCGCTAATTAAATTTGAATAATTAAATTTTTTATTACAGTGTAGATAGACCTTAAACTTCTTAAAATTTTCCTTTTTGTTAGTATTGGTTCTTATTTTACGTGTTCATTTGTTAAAGTTTCACTTTTGTTGTTGAAATTGATATCAGTTAAAATAAATTATGTCTTCAAATTACCCCCCCTCTTATTCCATTCACCCCACTTATTAGAATTAAGAAAATTTTCCTACCCCCCTGCTTATTCGGACCCCCCCGTCTATTCGGGAGACAAGAGTAGGTCTGGTTTTTTACTTTTCGTTTTTCTACGTCAGTTTTATCATTTTGTTATGTTTTTGATTATACATGGTTGTTATTAAAATTGAATATCTTGAGTTTCACTTAAGCTTTTGAAACAAAACTTTCAGCAGCACTTACTTATATGCTAAGGATTAATTCGATGTAAAAATACGTCAAAAAATTAAGTTTAAAACATGTTTTGCACAATCACCAGGAAATGAAGAAACCTGGTAAAGACACAGCAATGTTTTTGCTATTGATAGTTGGCCCTATTTATCAGTTACAGATTGGCAAAGTTTCGTTTGAAATCCATAAACCGTTTAGAAGTTAGATATAATTTAGTAAACACAATTGACGTCAAGAAATATCGCTAGTTTTGCATTCTGGTCCTTAAAATAGACACTTACATCAAACAAGTACATTCAGAAACTTCAGACACTTCAGTGCTACATGATGATATATGTTTGCACGTGCCTCTACGACTGTCATAGTTGACCTCCCCCAGCTCCCGGACTACATGCTTTTCACTTGCATTTTGATCTACCATTGAGTTACGGTCCATGTAAAACCCGTGATCTACAAACGGGGTGGAAATATTTGACACAAAAGGGAAATTCCCTTAAAACCTTAAACAGCAAGTGATTTTTAAGTGCTTTGGTGTACGGTTAGAAAGTAGAGTTTTAACTCTGAGTTTTAATATTAGACTTAAGAGGACTTTTGGATTTATAAGCTTATAAATGTTCTAATAAGGCTGAGAATAGCCTGGAAGCCACTCAACCCCTCCCAAATCAGAAAATCCAATGAAGCAAAGTGGAAATACTGCAATGTACTCCAAGTACTGCAAAGGCATCACTGCAATTCTCGCCCGACCTTTAAATTCTGAAAATAATCCTTAAAATACCAAAATCGCCACTATATTTCGGTGCTGATTGTAGATTAATTTCTGCTAATCCAAAAAAATAAGATTTCACTTCCAGCTCTTTGATGGCAATTTAGTTGTATTCTTCTATGCTTCTTTTGTTTCCAACGGTTCAGGCCCAGTGGGCACAGAAAGTCCGGAGGACGCCTATATGACTTCCAAATCACGTCCGTCCGTCCAAAGCCCGTCCCCGTCCAATCGCGACGTCCTTAAGACGTCTTTAATGGACTTGATTTTTTCAGGACATCTAATAGGCGTCCGTAATACGCCCAAAATTATGTTATTTAGACCGGTGATTGGAAGTCTGGTAGCGAGTGTATAAAAGCATGACTGTAGGTGGTGCAATATTTCGTGACATTGATTTTGTAAATGCAAATAATGGAGCGTTCAGCAAGAATTTCACAAATATATGAAGTTCATTTTCATATCTTTCCAATTCAGACATTAAAAAATGTTCATAATATTTTACTTACTGTCAGTTAATAAATAGTTAGTTCGAATAACCCCCCGACTACTTCTTGAAAATAAAAATGAAATACGGTGATCTGATTGGCCCGTTATAGACAGGTACGAGCCGGGAAGTATCTTATCCATTTGGTGGACTAACTTTCTTGGGTTTTTCTTGTTCCTTATGGTAATAAGAATATTTTAAGCTTCTGGGCCACCTGGATTTCTCACCTGGGTATCCATAATGGCGGATTTTTGGTCATGTGACCCCCGTAGGCAAAACTGAAAATTCTTCTAACCTGAATATAGGCATATCATATATCAATCGATCGGAAATTTGATACTGATTAATTTTGAGATACAAAGTTGGGTCTGAAAACTTTCCTATCTCGAGATATAAATCACTTTCGTTTTCTCAGGTTTGGCTGCAGTTGTAGGCGGGCTTTCATGGAGTGAGGCAATTCTTTTAGTCATATCTCAAGAAATATGCTTTTAAACATATCAAAACTTTATGTGCTCCTAGAAAAGGTATTAAAAATTGTTTGTGCAAATTTTCAATAAGTTTGCAGTAAAAATGTGTATTTTACAGACCAGAGTACAATTTCCTTACCGTCGAAAAAAGATCTTTTTCTCTCAAAAATGGCCTTTTTGTCTGAAATGAATGAGCGAAACCCGGGGGGGGGGCACTCGATCTGAAAACGACCATACGTTCGGCCCAAAATTTGGTTTCTAAAATCGGACCCTTACAGTGCAGTGAATTTCCATGAAAAATCATACCCTTACAGTGCACTTTTTCAAAATTTTCCAAGAAAATGTGGAATTTTTCCTCCAAAATTGACCAATTTTGTGCCAATTTTACCAAAAAAATAGCCTTTTATCACAATTTCCTACCCTTACAGTGCAGTTCAGTGCAGTTTTGTAATTTCTTACCCTTACAGTGCACTAGCTGAACTATGAAAAACCTACCCTTAAGGGCCGAACGTCTGGTAGGTCATTTACCTTGAGTGCCCCCCCCCTGGCAGGCGAAATGTTTCCCAATAGGGTTTAGAACCAATCACTTCTTCGTAATCTCACTCAGAGGGGTACTTAGCAACAAGTAAGGGCTAAATGTATCCGTTCAGCACTTTATAAGTATGATTTACGGTAAGACATGATCCCGAAAACGGTGAATTTTCCAAATAATTGAAAAATAATGAAAAATTCTCTCGTTGCATTTCAACATTAAACGAGAACCTTCTGTTCTTTAGATTGACTAATGCAAAGAATTATGAATAATGTAAATCGTTACAGTGTGTATTTTACAGACCAGATTTAAGTGCTTCTGGGAGCTTGTCTTGTTCTAAAACGCTTTGGATTACCAAAGAAATATCCGAACTTGAGAATTTACTGAGTAATCCATCAAAATTCGCCAATTCCTTTATCTTTATTGTTCATGCATGAAACGAGATTTAGAGGGCTTAGAATCTGTGTTGTCTGTAGGGCCAAAAAACGTCGGCATAATATGGCTTCGAGAGGCGATAATCCTAGGCCATTGTAGGAAGCCTAGTGATGGAACCATATTTGTGAACCTGCTTGGGGCTATTCAGGTTACTGTTACAATTATAAGAGGCGTATAATGGTCCAATGCATCATTGTATATCCGCTTTAACTACATGAATGCAACACAGCACCTTCAGCTAGTTGAAGAAGTCAGACTGTAGGAATTTTAACTAAAAGCGCTTTAAAGAAGTTATTGCCATCAAAATATCCCCGTTTTCTTACAAAATCTAAGTATAATATTAAGAAATCTTGATTTTAAAATTCTTATTTGTTTCGGACATGGCTTGTTGATGGTGATCCCATTTTCCTTTCCCCTCATGAAGTTTTAAAGTTTTAGAATCATCTGGTCTCTGTGGCTTTGTCAGAACATGAACAAACGGCTGGACATCCTTCTCCTTCGTAAGCACTGCTAGCTTCGTTGCCGCCTCGTTAAAACATAAAATGAAACAATAGGTTTTGATGATCTACCTTGGGAATACCTTGCTAACAACGTCAAAACTTACACAAAGTCTCTGTTGTTCTACTCTTCTCCAGTCTTTTATCTATATCATAACAAAGATAACAGATGCGAAATCATCGTCATTTTTCAAAACTCCGATGAAATAATATCGAGTATATAGGATTGAGAGTATAGGATTCAAATTATGATATTCTTATGACACAGGCTCACAACTTTGGCATACTTTTTTTTTCAAGTCAATAAAAAAACTAATTGGAATGGCAAAAGTGATACACGCAGTTGGAATTCTCCATTTCAGCGTATAAAAAAAAATTGAAAATAATTATTTTGTGACTTGAGAGTAACTAGCCGTATGCACAGCGTCGCACGCTGCGTGTCCCAATCCAGTAAATCACTATACATCTAAAAAAAACCCAACGGAAGAATGATAGCTGCTGATTGATGATAAGATTTTGATTTTATAAAAGAAAGGAGAAAAAAGTTCAACATCATGAAGAGGAGGCTTTGTAGAGCTTTGTTAGATTTTCGAAAACTTTTTATAAAACGTTGTAAACACACACGTTTTAGCATATTAATATATAGATTTTCAAACTATCAAGCTATCTATCAATCATTTTACCTAAGTAATTCAAAGAAATAGCATTGTGACGGAATATTGTCGGATTTTTTATACCAATTTTAAAATACAGGCGGCAACGAAGCTCACTTCAAAGACACAATGGAAGATAGACGTCCAGTTATGATTTATCCCATGTGAAGGCGCAGTAGTGTACCAAGTATTGACCGTCGTCTAGGAGATCAGGACTAACTCCAACTCGGTGCTGTGTTTCACTTAATGAAAAGTAAATACTACTTTGCTAGGACCAACCCATACCATGTGATGGTCGTAGGGTGGACAGAAACTCTACAGGCCGTTCAGCGACTGTGCGACAAATCTGTGCTAGTATCTAGCAAGCTTGCAAGAAATAAAAACTTTGGGGCTTTGTTCTTTTTTAGGAAAATAATTCAAAGTCTGACGTCTGGCGCATACAAAGCTATCCAGGCTTAGTGGTCTCAAAGCCAGACTAATTTCATCAAAATTTTATGCTTATGTAGCTACGCAGTTCTGGAAGTTCTAAGCACTTCTCGAAGTCTCAAAGACAGGCTACACAGATTTCTCGTTACATGCATGAATAATAAAGATATAGGAATTAGAGGATCTTGACAGATTTTACTCAGTAAAATTCTCCAGCTCGGGTTTTTCCGTGGTAAGTCTAAACATTTTAGGGCAATACCACCTAGAAGCACTTAATTCTGGTCTCTAAAATACACACATCGATTTACATGTATTCTTGATTCTTTGCATGTGTCAAACTAAAGAATAAGGCTCAACTTTGTTTAATGTCGAGATACAATGAGAGACTTTGTCAAATATTTGAGTAATAGCTTTGGAAGTTTCACCGTTTTTTGGATCAAATCTTACCAAAAAAACATGCTTATAAAGTGCTGACCAGACACATTTAGCCCTTATATATTCCCCAGGTACCTCTCTGAGTATAACATGAAGAATCGAGTGGCTCTAAACCTTATTAAGCATCATTTCACTAATTCATTTCAGACAAAAAGGCCAATTTTGAGAGAAAAAGATCTTTTTTCGACGGTAAGGAAATTGTACTCTGGTCTGTAAAATACACATTTTTACTGCAAACTTATTGAAAATTATTTGCACAAACAATTTTTAATGCCTTTTCTAGGAGCACATAAAGTTTTGATATGTTTAAAAGCATATTTCTTGAGATATGACTAAAAGAATTGCCTGGGTTATATAAAGGTCAGTGGTTTTTACCCGCGGACACTTTCCGTGTATAAATAAGCCTTCGGAAACCCCCATAAATAGCGGGAATGCTATTATTATTAGGGAGATAATTTAATGTTGTGTTCTCAAGACTCTCACGCTTACGATTTTATCCCCCTTATATTTCTTTTGATGAAAGAAAAGAATCGGAATTTTTTTTCAATGTAAACAAATATGGCGGAATCCGAACCAAGCAAGAATATTTTACCTAGTGCTCTTTTGTCTAAAACAGAAAAAAATCAAAAACGAAAATCTCACGGTTTTTGCCTGAATCTCAAGGTTTTCTGAGGAAAAAAATAAAAGTCTCAAGGTTTTGGCCTTTCACAGGTTGGCAGGTCTGCTGTACTTTGTGTTGTTTTTCAGGCATTTTTAGTTGGGTTTAATTAGCAAGCGGTTGGCCTTTTCAATTTTTAGAAAAATATTTTCTCTAATGTGTAATTGATTCAGAAACGTTCTTTTTTTAAAAACATTCGAATACGAAATTCATTTTGAACATTCGAATCGCCAAAATTTCGAATGTTTTGTTTTGATTCTTTTTCTTGAAACTTTTTAGTGAGCCAAGTATATAAATGTGGTGCTCTTCAGTTTATAGAATGTTGGGATAAGATTATTATTTTTGCCAATTTCATTTTTAAGGAGTTTATGCTGAAAAGATGGAGCAAAGACTTTTGATTGATCATTTTCTCAGGTGAGTGAAATTTCTAAGACGATCTTTTCTCTAATAATTGGCTAGAAAATTCTGAAGATTAACTTGCATCATAACATATATAATGAGTTTCTAAAGTTTCATTTTTTTGGTAAGTTCTTTGGGAAGCAAGTACAAATTTTTTTTTCTGAAAGAACAGAGGAGACAAAGGAGACACAAAAATATTTCTCTGGAAAATGCAAAAATAACTGATTGTTCAAAGCAAGGTATGCTATTCTTTGGTGTGTTTTAGGTACCACAAGTCAACTTTATTATTGACGAATAATACACCCCTCTTTCAGTGACCCGGTGAGAAATTCTTAACCACTTAGGAATGAAATAAAGGAGGTAATTGAGATCAGATTAAAGTTTCTTGACCCTCAACCCTCAACCCTGCTTTCTGTTTTTATTTTAGGACGAGATTGAGATATTTCAGGCTCTTTATCTAATTTTACTCTTGAATTTCTTGCAATTCAATTTCAGCTTAGCACTGTTCTTAAATTGTTGTAGCTTCATTACTATCTATTATAAAAAAGAGCTTGTAGTTATAAAGGTTTTGGGGGTTTTCTACTCTTTCCCAAAATCAAAACTTTTCTTTCCTCATTTTGTTTTCCAGATTCGATCAGCACTATTGCATAAATCTAACTCGTCAGTCCAGCTGAACAAAAATATCATCAACATGTTACAGGTAAACCTCATAGATATTAATGTGATAATCGGATCCATCGGATCTGGGATCGTAGTTTCTAAATACCCTCTTTATTAAGTACCAAGATTTTGGGTAAAACCTTTCAAGGGAGAAACCTGTACCCTCAGATTTATATTAGGCCGTGGCCAGTGGATGTTATTGTTTCAAAAATAAATAAAAATTTCAAAATATCGGTGAATAAACTTTTGATATCTTTCTTGGTCAATTTGAGGGTGCTGATTCGGAATTTGAATGTTACCAAGCTTGAAAACCCGCAGTTTTTGCGTAATTTGCGATTTTTTGCGTTTCTAGGCAAAATTGTAAGCCCTGAAAATTTGTGATTTTTAGGGGGTTTTCAAAATCAAAAAAGACCTTTACCACGTGATAGAGCTCTTCAAAGGAGCAAAAAAATGTATTATATCAAAGTCTCAACTTTTTTAGATAAAAAGTTATAGACGATTTTAGGGTCAAAAATTGATTGAAAACAGGGAATTTCCCCACAATCTGCATAATTTATGCAAAATTATAGCATTTTTTTACCACAAAAACGCCCATAACTTTTGATTAAGAAAAGAAAAAAATGTTTTCTCTTTCGAAAAGTAAATATTATGTCTTGGGAAATCCCTCTGATTGGAATGTTTACAAGAAACTCTTCTAAAGAGGTTTTCGCTGTTTTAGCCTCTGCAAAGGAGAGTTTTAGAAAATATAAAATCGTTCTGTAAATTACACAATACTATTATGCATTATGCAATATGCATCATGTTTCATGCATTTTGTACCTGCCGTAAAAATAATGGACTGAAACTCGATGGGAATTACTATTCCCATATTTTTTATGGCTAAGGATTTCAATTCTTTTGTTTTTAAGTCAGAAGATTCAGCGGGGAAGAGAAAAATAAAATAAAATTTTGCAGTGAGGATCGGTTTATTTGATTATTTTCAATGGGGACAAAAATTAGAGGATGATTTTCAACCGGGGCCAATTTTTCCAGTGGGAAGGGGTCCCAGTGGGTCTGTGTGAAGGTAAAATTAAGGAAGGACAAATTAACATCCTTCGTCCCATAGGTTAATAAGTTATTTTGGCACACTGCTATCCGGAGGGTTATAGTCAATAATTATCCTAAAAAAAAAACATTCCTTTGTTTGATTTTGTCATATTATTTGTAATTATTTTCATAAATTATTATTTTCCTTTCAAACGTGTGTTCGCAGATCGATTTTATCAATGTCTGACTGAGCCGACTTGAAGGAAAAGAAAGAAACCAAACTTAAACACAAAGAAAAGCATGTCAAACTTTAATGCCACCAAGTATTTGAAGACGTCCGATGTATTCACAAGTAATAACCAGAGTAGAAGTTAAAGACTGTTATTAGACTTTTTCAAATTATATATATTTCATCACGGCGTAAAATTTGTACGTAGTTTTTTTTCACCCTGTTCAGATACTCGCTTCAGTTGTTTGCTTCAGAAGATAATAGTGAGGTTAAGTATACCGGGATAATCACGACGACGGACGAAAAATGTAATAGGCTAGTGGAAATACGAAATTTGATTGGTTGAAACTCACTAGCCTGTTAAATTTTCGTTCCTCGTCGTGATTTTACCGATTTACTTAACCTCACTAATAGTTTCGACAAAATACAAAATCTTTCTGTTTATTTTTCTGATACCTTTGTTGTTATGTTGACGAGAAAACTAACTGAATTTAGTGATATATTGTCAACTTGGAATAATTCAATAAACGAAATTAAAATTATTTTGAAAAGAAACATAAATACTATCTCAACAAACTCTAAAGGCCGTAAAAGATAAAACCTTCCAAGGAGAAAGTTCTGACATCTAAATGAAGTCTGTAAAAAGGTCAAAGTGATGAAATCACTCACTCGTACTTGCGTCTGACAGGTTCAATAACCTAGAAGAATATTAAAACTTAAGTCGAATTTAAGTCACAAAACGCTCGATGCTGGAATTTTTCAATTGTATTTACACAATAAATTGAAGTTGAGATAAGAATTGTTTGATACTCAAAGTTTCACGCAACTTTTCGTCACGATCTTTCAATTGTATTTATAAGATAATTTTGAGTTGTAAAAAATTGCGTAATACAATGTCGGTCAAAATATATTGGGAATTTTGGCTAATTCCTCGTTTTCAGCAATTTAAAGTTCGGGCGAAAAAGTCACTTTTGAGCAAACTGATAAATCTATTCGAATATTTTAATTCGGGAGGGGTTTATAGACTTCCAGGCTATATTCTGAGCCCTATTGGACCAGTCTTGGACTTTTGGATCCTCAGATCCTAAGCTCCAAAGTCGTAAGTCTGAGCGTTAAAACTCTACCTTCCCAACCTAATTTAGAGCGCTTCCAAATCGTTTTTTCTCAAATATTATGACTTTGATTGTATAGTTGTAAGTTTTTTAATCGTTTAATCAAAGTCGATGGAAAAAAGAAACCAGAATGTCTACTATGAAGTCTGTCTCAAAAGAGTGTGAACACATTATGTACCCTTTTAGCAAAAAAGTAAAACATAGAAGCTGAAAATAGGATTTTCTACGACGTTCTCGCGACGTCGACGACGTTTATCAACGTTACTCAAGTGACGGTTGAGCAATAGGCTTCTGCTTCTGCTCATCCTCTTAGCGAAAAAAGTTTCTTATAGCCTTTCTGCGGTTATCTTAGATAGGAAATGAGAGAAAAAGAGGTTATATCTGACATATAGTGGATGCTTCAATTTCAGCCCATATAATGCACATGCGTAATTTATCGTTCTTTAAACAGTTAGTGGTTTAAACAGCGTAAAGTACAAAGAGTAATGGGGTCTTTACCAGTTAGGGTCACGGTTGGACTTGAGAGTTACAATTTAGGGCCGAAGGCCCTCTTCTTAGAGGCACTGAGTAATTGGGAGTGAGGAGTGAATGGAAGAGAGTGAAGTGGAGTGGAAATTGGAGCTTACACACTTCCTCCTGATGATCTGGTTTTAGAGGAGCTATAACACAAAATTCCTTAAATTTCTTTTCAAATCGCAAAATGTAATAGTCTTTCAAAATATGGGCTACCGTTTGCTTGTGTTCTCTTAATTTAACTGCCATCCTTCAACGAATACTTCAATTCTAACAAACAAATTATACACCGTTGAAAAGATAATTTAGAGCACTTTAATTTCCTGGAAAAATATAAACAAATTAAAATGAAAAATGAATTGGAAAGAATGAACTTTTCGTCCTTTAGAGCTTCATTTTTGGTTACAAAGGAGCCTACCGATTTCAAAAAGTTTTTACATCGAAGGTTACATCGAAGGTAGCTCATGTGAGTGAGTGGAAAAACCCATTCTTTGTTGTTTTGTTTTTCACTCAAACGGCAAACCTTCTAAGACCTATAACTTTCTATTCAATAAATCCATTTGAAAAATAAGTTATATCTGAAATCAGGAGGCTTCAAAGTAACCAAAGATAGTCTTTTTAAAGTCTTTCGAAAATTTTTGTCATCAAATCACCCCTTGAAGTGAACCAAAAAGATATTTCATCGGGAAAAACTTCACTTTAGCCCAAGTTTCCACTGTACAGTAATGTCTTTACACACACCCTCTTCTCACAGACCTACTGAGACTCCTTCCCACTGGAAAAATTTGCTAAAATATCGTCCCTGGTTTTTGTACCCACTGAATATAAGCAAATAATCCTCATTGCTAAATATTGTGCTATTTGTTCGATCTCCGCTGAATTTTCTGACTTAAAAATGAAAAAAGACTCCAATCCCCAGCCATGAAATTATATATTCGCAATTTCCTTTGTGGCGACGATATCCAACTCTCACCAATTAAATCAGAAACCTATTCCAAATTGGCCATGATTGAATGACAAATTGCTGGCAATTAAAGGCTAATTATATCTTTATCGATCCAAATTAGCTAAAATTAAAGGCTTAGTAATTTTACATCGCCTTTTTTGAGCCCTGCATGTTTTCTAAATTACGTAAGACAAAAAATTGTTACTCAGTTATTATGAACAACTAGCCGGTACCCGGCGTCGCACGCCGGTTAAGCTGTAGCTGAACGCACTAAAAGTCCTTTGGATGTTGAAGCTGGCTTAAAAAAACGATCAAATCAACAAAAAGATATCTTCAAAGTTTGACTCTAACCCTCCCCAGGAGATCTTTTTCTCGCTTCGCTCGTATTAAATATATGACGTGCCGCGCGTTGCAAAATTAAAATAACGAAAGGTGAGAAATGAGCTAGATCTTCGCTTCATCGCGTAAATAATTTTTAATTGTTCGCTTTAATAGTTTCAACCTTTCGCGTCAATAATTTCTAACTTTTCGCTTCAATAATTTTTTAACTTTTCGCTTCAATGTATTTAACACTTTCGCGTCAATAACTTCCAACTTTTCGCTTCAATATTTTTTGAACTTTTCGCTTCAATGTATTTAACACTTTCGCGTCAATAACTTCTAACTTTTCGCTTCAATATTTTTTGAACTTTTCGCTTCAATGTATTTTACTCTTTCGCGTCAATACGTTACAACTTTTCGCTTCAATATTTTCAACCTCTCGCGTCGATAATTTCTATTTTTTCGCGTCCAAATTTTCCAAATGTTCGTCAAAATTTTTCTATTTTTTCGCGTCAATAATTTCAAATTATTCGTGTCAAAATTTTTCGATTTTCGCTTCAATAATTTCCAACTTTTCGCTTCAATGTTTCTAAACTTTTCGCTTCAAGTTTTTTTAAACTTCTCGCGCTTCTAAAAAAAGACTGAGACCTAGAAAATCTATGACGTAAGTTTTTCGCGGGCTAGCCCAGTCCTCAAGGCTAGCTCCGTCCCGTGTGCGCTACATTTTGGGGGTTCTTGTGCAAACTACACCACGTGCAGGTAGTCGAAAGAAGAGTCTGGTTTGCTCGAAATTTTTTTGAGAATACAACCGAATTTCAAGGGATAACCGCTAAGTTTTCACTGGTAAGGCTTCAGTTTCTTGATCGGATAATAGTACAAAGACCTCACATTTTACTTTAATCTGACAATGAGGAGAAGACCCTTTTGTGCATCATGACTTGATTGGGCCATTCCTTAAAATTTATACAGGGGTATTGATATCTTTTTTCACTACCCCCCCCCTGGAAATTTTGAATAACAAATTATCCCCTGGAAATCAGGGGTAGACCCCTTCTGGAAAGAGAAATTTAAAAAAGGGGGATGAAAATAAGTATCCAGACGATCTCAATTGAACGGAATGGACGATCGAACCAAATCGACCGATTGAGATTCTAGGTAAAGTTCGGTTGGTTCGATTGCCATTTTAGCGTTCGATGTTTGTTCGATGTCCGTCGATTACGTTCGATGTCTTCAATCGAATCAATCGAATCTGAAAATAGCGGTAATATTCGATTGAGTTTTGATTGCGTTCGACAATCAAATTTCAATCGATTAATTGCATTCAATGTTGCTCGATTGGTTCGATTGTCGATTCCGTTCGATTGAGATCATCTGGAAGTATTGAAGTCAGTTTATGAATAGAGAACCCCCTGCTGGAAACCTTCAATCTCGCCTTCAATAACCCTCTTGGAAAATCTGAAAAAGGAATAAAAACCCCTTGGAAAACCAATGCTCAGACCTCCTTGCTTGGAAAAGTTTGTCTATACCCCTGATGGTGTGGTTTGAAAATGGAATAGCCCATTGAGACCACTTGAGCAAAAAGGTTTAATTCCTGGGGCCAGGGGGTGCCCCTTACGGAAACTAAATGCTTGTATTCCATTGAAAACGAATATAAAATGCATTAAAATAGAATAAAATTCTACGTTCAAAACTTTGATGAATTTCTAATTCATTGGGTATCAAAATGTATTTAAATTCTAGACTTTAAATTACATATAAATGTATAATAAAAGATTACGTTGAACTTGAGCAAAGAAAATACAATTCAAATGTTGTTTCAATTGAATTCATTTTCCATTAACTTTTTTAAACGTAGTAAAATTATATCTTTAATGTGAACCACGGATTCACTAAAATAAAATGCAATTCAGATGCTCTCACAAATAAAATGCATTTTTTATTCGATTTTTTAAACGCATTTAAACTAAATTTTTCGATATGCTGATGAATTGACAAAAAAAATGCAGTTCAAATATTTTTAAAAATAAAATGCACTTTCCATTCGATTTTTTAAACGCATTGAAACTAAATTTTTCGATATGGTCATGAATTCGATAAAGTAAAATGCAGTTCAAATAGTTTTACAAATAAAATGCACTTTCCATTCGATTTTTAAACGTATTGAAACTAAATTTTTCGATATGGTCACGAATTTGATAAAATAAAACGCAGTTCAAATAGTTTTACAAATAAAATGCACTTTTCCATTCCATGCTGTTTTAATTTTTTTTAAATCAAAAAATAAGTAAAAAGATAAATTAGTAAAGATTTATACCAGAGTAAATAGTCACGAGACTAAATGCAACCTAATATATTTTAAGTAAAACTATAGCCAGTCTATTTGGTATTCAGAAAAGAGATAGAATGATTAATGGTACAGGGATTACCAAAAATTTCCATTTTCACCTATTTGAATTCATTGCAGAATGGAGATTTTTCGCAAGCTTTCAAATAAAATGTTACCAAAATTCTTGAAACTTAATTGAAATCCCATGTTCTTTCTTTCAGTGTAACTTTCAATTTCAAGCTAACCTTTTCTGTGGTGAAGTGAAAGACCCAGCGTTTTTGTAATCTTAAAACCATATTTACCACAAAAGAATGCGGCTATCGCGAAATCGCACCCTTACAATGAAGATCGTAATCGTCAAAAATAAGGCACGCTGATGACAGTACAGTATTTCGCCATCAATTTTAAATCTTTAATCCATGTTTATCATGTTTTGTTAAATCTCCTCCTTGATTAACTCTCTCGCAGCTGTTCACAAGCTAGAGGAAACAGCCCCTAGAAACAGACTCGGTGGGACCCCTCCTCACTGGAAAAAACCGCCAAAAATGGTCCCGGTGATAAAAATACCCTGAAATTTCACTAAATTTCATCCCCATTGAAAAGCTACAAGAGCTCTCATTGCCGCTCGGAAAAAAACACTGAGGCCATCCTCACTGGATTTTTGAGCTGTAAACATTAGAATTTGAAATCCCCACTCATTTAAAAACAAGCGGTTTTCCACTCCCATTGGCATAGCTCATTTTATCTTCACTGGCTAAATAACTTTAACAGGGTCACTGAGACAGGGGTGTCAGGAAATGGATCTGAAAATAATATATAATGTTATATTTCATTGAATATGCTATTTTTCATGAGTTAAAAATTACAGTTCATTATGGTAGGTTTCAAAATTAAATGATGTCAGAAAGTACTTTTTAGGAGTTCTGTCTTTTTGAGAGCACGACCAGTGCACGAGTTTTAAAAAAATCAAATACAGCTTTTTGTGCACAATCCAGGGCGGGTCGGAAAATCATTTAAAATTTTTAAATTTTAGTGACCCAGCCGCCCTCACGATTCATAACGAAACTTTTTTTCTCTGAACCAGATAAACTTTCGATGAGTTTTTTATCGGATAAAAAGTGAATATTTGTCTAACAACAAATACTTTTAATATTCGAAAAAAACTTGGAAAAGCGAGCGCGTAGCAGCCATTCTAGAAGCTCTGCGCGCAAGATAACAGAATATGTTAGCTTTTAGTTGCAAGTAGCGCATGATCCT
This sequence comes from Clytia hemisphaerica, assembly GCF_902728285.1. NCBI lineage: Eukaryota > Metazoa > Cnidaria > Hydrozoa > Leptothecata > Clytiidae > Clytia > Clytia hemisphaerica. Next base: position 643,152 of record NW_027104057.1, read on the forward strand.
GAAGTAGGATGAATTCTTCCGCAAATTATGAACAAAAGTTTTTTATGTTATTATTATCACATATCATAGTATTTCAAAAGAAATGGCGCAACTTTTTTTCTGATTTTAATCATAAGTTTTTTGTCTGACAAAAAAAATGAAAATCTTGGGTCAAATTTTCTGTCTTACTTGTAAAAACGAGACTAGCACAGTATTTCCATGGATTTGTAAGTTGAGTTAGTTCACAATAATAAGGACAGAAATTTTGTTTTTATCACAAAAAAATGATCGTTTTTGATGTTTGATTTATTCTTCAATGCAGAAGAAACTTAATCAAAATTGTAAAAATTTGTGACAATTTTTTTACGTTTAAAATTCTTAGATACGTTTAAAATACATTTATTTTTTTCGAATAATTTGCGTAAATTGCTCTGCTCCATTGAGAATTGTAGCAAATTAGTTAGCGAAATTGTTTTGTGTATTGGCGGTTTAGTTTGATTAAATTACGAGCAATTAGAACACAAAAGATTTGAGAAAATTGATGTTTAAAAGTTTTATTTTAACAAGCCAAGTTGTCAGTTGTGTCAGTCACATGTCCGTCAGGCCATGAGCTATGTTTAGAAATGATGTTAAGGAAGAGTCTCTTCTTGGCTTAAGTTTAACAACTCCAATCTTATTTCCAAAATTTATTCATTAATATTTATTTTCTTTCTAACTTTCAGGTAAAACCATAATATACCGACGGAATACTGACACACAATTGAAGGATGATTAAAATCACGATACCAAACAAAAGACGAAGACGCCATCTTATTTTTCAGTTTTTTAATTTTTAATCTTTTATTAGAATTTTCGTTGTATTGTAAATTTCAACTTTAACTTCTGTTTATTCTACTAAATAAAAAATTCCATTTGCAACTCAAACGATTAGACTTGTATCCTGTATCTCAAAACGCAGTTAATCTGAGTGAATATTAGCCAATAACCCATCGAATACAGCTCAACAATGTATACCCCTTAAAAAGCATCGATAAACCTCGGAAAATAATCAGAAAATGCCCCGATAAAATCCCTATAAGGACCCGAATACTGGTAGTGGTATTCTTACAAATAAAAGAGAAAAATAATGCATTACAAATTCTCAATTCTTATGAAAAATCTTTCCTATAAGAAATATTTCGGATATTGAAAAGGCATTTTAAATTTGGATTTTCAATTCATTTGAAATCTTGTCCGCTATTTAAATTGCATTTTAATTTTGACGCCGTTCATTAAAAATGTATTTATAATTCTCCTCAATTCTCTTTTTCATGTTAAAAATGTATTTGTAATTGTGAAGTATCAAAAAATTATAAAATTGTTCAAAAAATTAAATGCATTTTAAAAGAAATCCTAATGAATTATATATCCTATTTTTTCAAATGTTATTTCAATGCAATTAAAGTGCATACTGTATGCTATTCCATAATGCATTTTATTTGCAAAGTTTTTACTCTAGCAATGCGATTTAAATTCGTTTAACATTTTTGTCCAGGTCCAGGTTTCACTACATTTAAATTGCAATTAAACTCAAATTTCAATGAAAAATTCGATGCATTTAAAACGCGTGGAAGTTCCGTAAGGGATGGTACTTGAACAAAAAGGGGTAGGGGATGTTACGCCGGTCAGTGTACAGAGGCAGTCAGGACTAACCGCCTAGATAGGAACAAATTTCTTGATTTCTAAAATACTCCTATCTAGGATATATGGTACTTATATAGGTATTTATCTAGGCATATTTTTTATTCTAAGCGAGGAACATTTTCTTTCTTCTCCAAATTTTTCATTTCAAAACAAAATCGCATGTTCAAGCTATGACTAATAGTTGTAATAATACAAAGTGGTTTCTTCTTCCAAAAATCAGCACCTTTGTATGGCAAGCGAAAATCACAATTTCGAGAAAAACTAGGTTTTTCTGCCAGAAACCTGGGTTTTCTGTCAAAAACCTGGTTTTTCGGGTGAAAACCCTAGTTTTTCTAAAGAAGACACAATATCTCAGAAAATTCAAGTTTTTTGATAGAACATGTCTCCTTTGGTCATTGTTGTTTTGATGAATTACTAAAAGACAAGAAATCTCGGTTGACGAGAGATAAGATTTGGAAATACTTATAGAATGACAAAAAAGACGGGGGTAATGTTATTATAATATGGGTAAAATTGCCCCTTTTTTAACCTGACTGAAATTCGAGCCGTTACTAGCAACCCTGCGGGACCCAAGGCGCCGAGTATGCACCCGGCACAGTGACAAGCCGTTACCTAAGCAATTCCAAACATGAAACAACAAAACCCCCGGAAATTTAAAATGTCAGAGAATAAGCAATAGACAAACATAACCATGAATTTCTGGAAAAAAAAGACCAATACGCTTCTTTTCAGAAAATCTAAGTTACTTATTCGGATTTTACGGCAGACGATTTTTCGATATTAAAAGTGATCATTTAAAAGCGCGATTGACAAACCAGAGTTTTCTCTTGAAAATTTATAAGCTCTGGGAAAACCGGGAAAACCTAGGTTTTCTACAGAAAAACTAGGTTTTTCACCCGAAACCCAGGTTTTCTGCAGAAAAACCTAGTTTTTCTTGAATTTGTGATTATCGCTTGCCATACCTTTGGGGGGTGGAAGGGTGGAAAATCTTAGATTTTGTAAAAAAATATCCTGAATAGGAACATTTTAAGGCTCTTTTTACTAAAAAACGGGATTTGATGTGTAAATAGACGCTTAATAAGCAGTGGAATCTGCCTGGAAACTTAAAAATGCAATAACTCAATACTGCATTGATGAATCTTTCTGAAATTTGGAACACAGTTGGAAAATACCTAAATGAAGACATAGATAATAATTGATACATGCAATTTTTTCTAGTTTTAGTGTAAAATAAAAATTTTTATTCGTTATACCATAAATTGGTGATAAAAGAGATGATAAAAACGACGTTTTCTTATCAAACACCCATTTTTTAATCTTCTCTCGGCAAGCTACACTGCGATCTGGCCTTGGAGAAAATCGGATTCATGATAACTCTTTTCTCTCACTTGACTAAAAATGGTCATTTGATGTATTTTTTTATTGAAATGCGTCATGAGAATACAACAATTTTGGCTTCATTACTATTTCCTTTGAATTAATTTTTAGCCTGAAAATAAAAATTTCCTAAGGGATACACGAAAATCGGAATCCATATTATGAAAAATCGGTTGAATCAAAAAACAGGAAATAGCGATTTTTATCAACATTTTAATGATATTCAAAGGATAAAAGTAAAAAAATGAGGTTGTTTAGGTTTTTCTGAGTTCTAGGGCGACTTTAAAAAAAATATTGCCGGGCCCAGATCGCCGTGCTAAAGCAATAAAGGTCGGGAAAATTTCAAAATCCTGGGGGTGATGGGACTTGGGCAAAACAGGTGACGAGCCATAAGGGTCCCCTTTTTCATTCCTAAAAGGTTTCTCTAGGGGTACAAATTCGTAAGTTATTTTCTGAAAGGGTCCCAAAATCATGAAAATCAGAAATTTCTCTCTAAAAGAGTTGCGACTTCCGAAAAGTCGACCAAATTATGCTAAAAATCAACAAAATTTGTAGAAAATCGATCAAAATTTGGGGTCCCAAAAATGTCCAAAATTTGTACTCACTTGTTAAAAAAAGTGGCGTTTAGCACTAGTCGCAGGCGTTTAATTTTTTAGCCATACTAGCAGCTTTTTGAACAAAAAATGGACAGGCGTATAACACTAGTCGCCAGCGTCTAACGAGTGTACTATACATAGGAAGAAGTCTGCGAATCAGACTAACTAGAGGTCTCAAACACTTAGACGCGATTTTTTTAACAAGTGAGGAAGGTCGTATTTTCGAACTTTTGCTCGTATAGACCCGTCACCTCGCAACCTTATACTTTTGACAAAATATATTCAAATAATCTGCGATGAAAAGCTTGTATAGAATGTGTAAATTGAGTACTTGTACGTGGGTTGTTTAAGAAATACTTAGTTGCATCGGGAAGAGGAATTAAAGATTGAAGCAAAAAGTTAAAAACGTGAAAAAAATATTGAAGCGAACCGGGCCGAAAACCTCGTTGACTGACATCTTCAACTAATGACCTCATCATACGGTTTAAAAACAACTTCAACAAAAATTCATAACAACAACAATAAAATTCTAACCAAATTTGAGGATTACCCTACACAGAGCCATTGCACTTTGCTCGAATATGTTAAATAATTTCTTAAAATATTGAAGCGAAAGTAAGAAGCGAAAAGTTAGAAATTATTGACGCGAAAGGTTGAAACTATTAAAGCGAAAAATTAAAAATTATTTACGCGATGAAGCGAAGATCTAGCTCATTCCCCCCCCCCCATTTCGTTATTTTAATTTTGCAACGCGCGGCACGTCATATAAATACGCCGTCCAGTTTTCGACAATTTGAGAAAATGTCATGGTAAAGAGGAGTGAAATGTAAAAATGACAATTCTTTAGGAAAAAGCGGGGAAGCCACATCGTCTACAAAGAATAGTGCAACTTTGTTTTTATCCCCGTTTTTAACAGAATTGAAAAGATAAATAAGTCAATTCTAAATTACTTTTTTTAAACCCTTGTCATAACTTTTCGAATTTAAACATGTAATAAAATGACGTACACAGTTTTTAACAGTATCAACCACTTGAATGTTTTTATATGAAGAAAGAGATGGACTTATTTCTTCTCTTGCTTTTTATCGCCCTTTGAATGCTGTTATTGTTCGAACGGACAAACTTTTTAATTTTTATGTTTTGATTTACATTTGAAATGTTCTTTTCTATAATAAAAAAAACTTGTTTTGTTTTGAAAAGAATTCGAATGTCATTAATAAATACGATCGTTAATTACATTCGAAAAGAATTTAAACAAAAGAAAAGAGAAAAACAAAAAACGGGCATGCCTAGGCAGAAATTAAAATTACTAAATGTAGACGGGCCTTAAATTTCAAAACAAAGGCTGAATAAAGTCTAAACCAGGCTCTATCCGATCTGTCAATCAAAACAAACTTACCGAGAACAAAACATTGCTTGCGAAATCGAAAGTGACACACAGACAGAAAACAAAATGACATACGCGTTATACTATTAATATATAGATTGTTATTATTATTGGCAAAACCATTCATTGACAAAATTAGGTAGATTTTTTTACTATACACTTTTTTTTTAAAGAACCAGTAAAATTTTGCTGAGACTCGGCTGTTCTTATTTCTTTGGCACTTTGAGCCTCAAATTTTTCTTATCCTGTTCTTAATTAGGGTTGTAATTGAGTTATTTTAGGCGCTATACTCAAGTTTTACTACTTTGCCCCTAAATTGCTTGAAATTGAGTAATTTCAGGCTCAGCATTGTTCTTATTTTTTTGGCGATGTTGAGTATCATTGTTCTTATAAAAAAAGAACATTTTAAGAACATTTTAAGGCTTTGCAGACTCGAGAACACCAAATTTCATTGAAAAATGGACACAAATACTCAAAGAATGGCGAAAATATTCGAGCTTTATTTTCCGATCTTTTTAAAATTTTTCTTTACCATAATATTCCACTCCTGTTTGTTTTTTTCAACAAGCACAAAACCACTATCGAATACACTCTTTTCGAGATGCATAAATTTATTATTGCCTCGTTTTCAAACAGATTTCATTGCTATAAAATTACATATTCACAATGATAATTGTGTTTTTACACCTCATGAGACATGTTGAATTTCAAGTACTTTTGTTTCAGAGTTAATGTTTGCCTTTTGGGAATTTAAATTGGTTTAAATGTATAATTTTACAGCAATGAAATCTGTTTGAAAACGAGGACAACAATAAATTTATGCATCTCGAGAAGAGTGTATTCGAATCTTATATTGTCTCCACTGCAAATTATATTGAGACAGACTTTAAACTCTATCATAAAAATACTATAGCACCTGAAGTTAACTTCATTTTAATTCTTACAAAGCATGGAAAGTTCAGTACTTCTTGTATGATTGTATTTCCTAAAAAATTCTACAAAAGTCGAAAATACCAATACAAGAACAATATAATATCACCGACAAAGAAATCAATTCAAAACAAATTATCATCATTATGGCTTCGTGATTATGTCTCTTGAGAAATTAAATAACTTTTTTATAAGTAGGAAGTAGTTTTAATAAAATCCGCTGGGAGTTAACAGTGCTTATTTCATCCCCAACAGTGCTTATAGTCCTTTATATTATTAAGATTGGTTGAAAAATTTAGGTGGTATACAGGGGGTATATATTGTTTTGAAAGTCACTTCGTCTTCGAATTACAGTACTTTATAGTATAATGCAATCATGAGGTTATAGTCTCAGGTAAAAGTTTACAATTCTCAAAACGCGATGGACAAGCTTCGATCAACCATAGCGGATCAACAACACACAACCCTCTCATGTATCTTTTCGACGTTTCAACCAATTCGTTAAAAACAACAAAAGAAGGTTTCTCTCGAAACAGAACAGACGAAGGATGGATGTGAACAATTGTTTTTTGCATCAGAGTCACGTAAGTTCCGTCAGATTGCCTCTCCGCACTATTGAAAAATAAGCCGGAACAAAGTGATTTCCGTAGCGATTTGTATTGATCTTGCTTACTACTCGTTAACGGGATTTCCAACTTATGACAGAGTTCTTTTAACTGATTTCTGATTTGCCGCACAGTCTTCATAGTTTTGCCGTCGATGAAATTTTCACGGCACCACATTTGGTTACCTTTCATTTTCTTGTATTCGCGAAACAATTTCAATGCCGATACCTGGTCACCCTCACTAGCTGAAAACCGTTGCAAAACCTTACGACCACGCTCTCTTTCTGATGGTGGAATGTAGGTGAGTGAGTCCACAGATAGGATGGATAGAACCGTGACCATTTCCTCTACACAATCGTTCTCTTTGGCAGCTAAGATACATTTGGAGAGAGCTGGATCGAGTGGGAACGTAGACATCTGTTTTCCTTGAGCAGTTATCTGAAAAATAGTACAACAAAGAAAAAGTGTGAATATTATCACTAAAGGCTTCCAAAGAAGATATTTTAAAAAGTAAAAGAACGATAAAAATAAATGAGAATATCTACATCATGAATATTGCCCTTATGTATTGCAATGAAGTGATTGTGAATACAGTCGCTCTCATGAATATCTACATGCTTTTTTATAAGAGCATCCAAAGTTTTTGAAGCCTTCAGATGTTCTTAGATTATTGAGTTTTAAGCCTAAAAATGTTCTTAACATGTTCTTATTTTGACCATTTTGTGAATATTTTTGACCATTTTCCTAAGAAATAGGGTGTTTTTGAGTCCACAAAGCCTTAAAAAGTTCTTAACATTTTGGCCAGCGAAGCCTTATGTTCTTATATAGTTTGTTCTTATAAAAAAACGTGTACATAATATACTCTCACGTGTACTGATAAATAAAGTAAGACGATTGGTGAATTTTTCAAACCTGTAAGAGGGGGCTGGAAGGGCCCATTTGAAGAAAAAGAATTTGCTCATGACAGAAAAAATTATTTTGAAAAAAGTAACACCCAAATCTTTGACATAAAGTTTAATAGTGTCTTTTTGAGCAGTGGGTGCATCTTGCAATTCCTGCATTAATAACACGCATGCGTAATTTGTCGTTCTTTTAAACCACATGTCGTTAATTCCCGTGATAAACAAAGAGAAATGGTAGGGTGGTACAGTCACTTTCGGTCGGGGTTGTGGACGACAAAATATGAAATTTGTCGTTCTTTTTGTCTATTTTTAGTAATGCAGGAATTGTAAGATAGAGCCTCTCGAATATTAGACGCTTCACTCGGCAAATGAGCAGACCTGTGTGGGTTACATGTTTATCTGATATTCCGATGGCCCGCGCTAAAGCTCTACATGAGTGGGCCAATTTCCCAACGGAGAGGAATGATGACCGGCCTTTGATGTATCACATCCCCAGTCGGGTTTAACTGCCCTTGGTCGTAATTCTAAAAATATTTCGGTTGGACCCCCCCCCAATCCCCGAAAACGAGGGCTGGGTTACCAGGCCTCCCGCTGCAAAATCCTTGACGCGGTCTTGCAAAATCCCGTAATCTAAACCTTCCAGATGTTGAAAATTTCCCCAACCTTCAGAGCTTTAGTCGGATGAAAATTTCTGCACCTGGGTGCCAGATAAGTTACATGTCGGTTATTGTGGTGTGTGGTGTGTGGTGCGGGGAATCCCGTTTTACGCACGCGATGAGGTATATGCACTCGCGCAAAATTCAAAGTGTCATCACAAATCAAAATGTACGGTATCATAGTATCTGTGTGTCTTGCTTACACAGAACTGGCGGTGTCTAGACAGCGCTATGCATTCCTTCTTGAAAGAGGCAGTGATCCTACTATGTAAAGAGAAACTATTCACCAGTGGGGAAGGCTCATACTATAAATACCCGGGGGTACTAGGTTTGCAAGGTGATGGGTATGTCTGGGCCAAAAGTCGAAAATCGACCCTTAGATAGAGGAAAAATTGGCATTTTTGGGACCCTTAGAGAGACTTTTCTCAAAATTTTTATCGATTTTCACTCGATTTCTGTCCAAATTTGGAAAATCACGAAATCCTTTGAAAGAGGAAATTTCCAATTTCGTGATTTTTGGATCCTTATAGAGACTCGACTTTCTTTTTAATGGTTGTTTTACCCCTTTGAGAGACTTTCGAGGGTGTAAAAAAGGTAACCTTATGGCTCGCAAATACCCGGCACCCATTTTGTCTAAGTACCCCCCCCCCCCCACCTCGGGATGAGTACTCACTTGTTGGCTTTCGATAGATTCAACGGCGCTAAGTTGAACGAGTTGACGAAGAGCATCTTTCAGCGAATCTTCAGAGGGTGGACTCATAAAATCGAACGAGATGACGTCACGAAGGCCCATTGCTAACAGGTTCAAAACAACACCTTCAAGAGAAAAATAATCAAAAGATACATATTAACCTAATTAACCTAATTAAGCTAATTATCGCAAATAATGCATTTTTTTATTTAGGCAAGAACAAATCTTACAATAAAAATTGGTTTTAAGGGTTTTAGTCTAGCTTATAGAAATTATCAAAGAAAACACATTTTGCAGCAATTGCAAGCTTTTTAAAATTTGGCAAATTAAATTAAAAATCATGTATTTTATCAATTTTTACATTATAATGCGATCTTATCACTGAAGATGTTAAATACATTAAGAGAACTAATTTTAGCGAATTACGGCAGCCAAAATGTAAGAATTGACAAAATACATGATTTTTAATTGGTCCACACAAATAGAACACAATCATGGTGGTTATTATCTCACATTCCTACACGACAGTTGAATTTCAATCACTTACTTCTCAGATTACATCTCTTAATCTCTGGCACCGTATTCTCATCCAAATAACGAAAAGAATCTTCAGGATATAACCGGTAACATATGCCAGGACACTCGCGGCCCGCGCGACCATATCGTTGACGCGCTTGAGCTTTGGAAACTGGTTTGACCTTCAATGTCTCCATACCAGTTGTTGGGTTGTAATCTGTTCGAAAGAAAAAGACTACAATTGCAAAATGGGCTTTTCCAGAAAAAAATCGTGCACCCCCTGATGAGGAGGTCCATTTCCGTTCCAAGGGGGTAAGGTTTGAAATACAGTGGAATTCCATAAGGGTAGACGAAAATCCGTCAAAAATAAGCGGAATTCCTAGGGGGTAATGATTGAAAATTTGTAAAAATTCGGAATTCCAGAGGGGTATGATCCTAAAATTGCCTGGAATTCCAAGGGGGTAGGTCACAAAAGGTTGGACATCCTCGACAGGGGGTGCACGGATTTTTCTGGAAAAGCCCAATACCTTATTTTCTCTATGAACGTCTCTAATCATATACATACTAAAATATTTGCCAAATTTTTGTCAGCTGAAACTAAAAAGGTTGTATTTTTAATAAGGATCACATAAAATGTGGTTTTGCAACCGCTGAAAAGATATTAAAGAGTAGAAAGTTCTCGAATGAAAAAATTAAAAATGAAAAAAATTAAAAATGAAGATAAAGAGAACGTCATATATAGCTCGTGAGTATTTTTAAAATACGGGTTTCCTTTGGCAAGATTACTGTAGTATTTCTGAATCAATATCAAGATCGGTCGGTATCTTACCAAAGGATGACACGACTTTAGAGTAGACTGTCTGGATTACGCAAAACAAACCCTGGAACGCCCATGTGAGTTAGAGAAATTTGAAGCAAATGACAATACCTTTGGCTTTGACCATACCACAATCAACAACATACTTGACGTTTGGAATAGTGACGGACGTCTCGGCTATGTTGGTGGAAAGAATGATCTTACGAACACCGTCTGGTGATGGGGTGAACACTCTCATTTGTTCACGGTGTGGTAAAGAAGCGAACAGCGGACACACTTGAAAATTACTGAAATCTGGAAGAATTGCGAAACGTTTTTAATTCAGTTTTGACTTTAAATGATTTGTTTAAGGGTAGTAGAGTCGATAAGATTCTAAAGTAAAAATCGTTGAAATGATGCCACTTTAGAGGATCGTATAACTTTCGGTACCAATTCTGACTCGAATCTGTCTGTTTTGGGTGACATCTGAAAAATGTTCGTAGACTGTCCATAATTTAAACAATTAGATTTCTAGACGTTATTAAAGTATACGGAAGAAAAGGGAATTTTCCAAAAAAAATATTCATGATTTAAACTATACATATTAGTCTTTAAACCAAATGAAAATGCGTTTCATTAGAGGAATTAGATAGACTTTCTCTTGACAGGAAGAATTGAAATTAGACCGCTCCAACTGGCAGGTTGAGGGAACAGTTAAGTCAATCCTAGTTTTTTTTCTTCAGTTTCAGAAGAACGGCACCTCCATACTTGAGTTTTTCAACAATAACAATCACAACAAAACGTAACAAGACTCAAAAACCTTCTCCAGATGTACCTACCATCTTTTACATGCTCGGCAATCTCTTTCATTGTTTTGGCGAGTGATAAGATTTCCTCTTGTCCAGTCAAAAACACCAAAATGTCTTGCCTGAAGTAAAAGTATATAATTAATAATTCAACTGAAAAAGATGACAAAAATCTCTCAAAATGATGAAACTTTTACATTGAAATTTCTTTGTTTTTTGTTTAAAAGTCAACAAGCTAGATGGACCTACCTGATGATGAAAGTTAGATAGCAATGCGAGGAGAAAAATGAAAAGAAATCAGTCAGAAAATATAGCGTTTAGCGAAAATGCATAACGCAATAAATTCATCATTGATTGTTGATGGGGGGGGGGGAGGGAAGGGTTGTAGGTAAAAAATAAATAGAAAGTTCTGGTCGCAAAAATAAATTTTATTGACAATTGAATCATTTTTGTGTGAAAAACATAGAAATATAAGGAAAAAATCCAATGAAAATATGCAAAAACGGCGATTTCCGGCGAAAATAGGTTGTTCCGGCGATTTTTAAATAGTTCCGGCTTCAAAAATCAATTTTATTGCAAATTGAAACATGCTTGATGGTGGGCATTGCTATTAATAATGTTTTTGAATAAAAAAACAACCAATTATAAGGAAAAAGTCCAGAAAACCCAGAAAAACGGCGATTTCCGCCATATTATCGAACTCGGCCATGTTTTGAGCGTTGCGAATACGCATCTTTCTGCAAAAAGTCAGAAAAAACTAAGGATGAAAATTCGAGAAAATGTCAAAAAACCGGTCTTTCCAGCATATTTCCGGCATTTTCGGCCGGAAAAAATGTTTTTCGAAAATCAGGATCCGTGACATTTTAGGTATTGTCATTTTGCATCAGTGTGCAAAATTTCATAAAAAATATGAAGTACAGCTCGAGAAATTCAAGAAATACTGTCTTTCCGGCGAAAATAGGTTGTTTCGGCGATTTTTAAATAGTTCCGACTTCAAAAATCAATTATATTGAAAATTGAAACATGCTTTGATGGGCATTGCTATTAATAATGGTTTTGAATGAGCAAGTGATACTTTTATGGACCTACCTGGTTATGCATTTAACAAATATAATTGATATCTACGTGAGCATGACCGTTAAACAATCATTCAAAACACAAATAGTGACGATCTATTAAAATTAGTCATTTGTTTCTTATAAAAAAAACTTTTAGAAACCAAAATTTCATGCTCTTGAAATAATCTTTCATAATCAAGACTTCGCAGGAAAAAAAAACATATATCTCATTAAAAAATTGAGTAATTTGGCTAAGAACATTGATGTATGCTTATTAATAGTGATTCTTATAAATAAAGATGCGTTTTTTGAGCTGAAAAAATCTTTTTTTAACAAAAATCTGCTTGAGCCATCTTTTACCTACTTTCATGTTTAAAAATCAGAAAAAAACAATGATCCAATGTTTCACAACAAAGTCCAAAAAAACCTTTTTTTAGCCGTTTTGGCCCAAAAACATTTTTTTTCGAAAATCGGGCTCCGTCTCATTTGAGGGTTTAAAGTTATGCATCTTTGTGCAAAAAATCATAAAGAATAAAAGAGCCAATCTCGAGAAAAGCTAATACCTAGTAATTGATAATGTGCTTATAAAGAAATATCAAATTTGGCCAGTTTTTCTATAAAAACACGCTAAGCAACCAAAATTTCCTGTCTAAACACACATACTCTCTAAAAGTAAGCCCTCGTGAGCAAAAAAACATCTATCTCATAATTAAATTGAGTAATTTGACTAAGATAAGAACATTGATGTATGCTTATTAATAGTGATTCTTATAGATAAACATGCGTTTTTTGAGCCAACAAAATTTTTTTTCAAAAATCTGCTTGAGCCATCTTTTACTTATGATGGTACCCTACTTTCATGCAAAAAATCAGAAAAAATTAATGATCCAATTTTTCACAAAGTCTAAAAAACCCGCTTTTTAGCCGTTTTTTGGCCCAAATTTGCCCAAAACATTTTTTTTTCGAAAATCGGGCTCCGTCTCATTTGAGGGTTTAAAGTTATGCATCTTTGTGCAAAAAATCATAAAGAATCAAAGAGCCAATCTCGAGAAAAGCTAATACCTAAGTAATTGATAATGTGCTTATAAAGAAATATCGAATTTGGCCAGTTTTTCTAATAAAAAAACAAGCTAAGCAACCAAAAATTCCTGTCCAAATACATATACTCTCTAAAAGTAAGCCCTCGTGAGCAAAAAAAACATCTATCTCATAAAGAAATTGAGTAATTTGACTAAGAAGATTGATGTATGCTTATTAATAGTGATTCTTATAGATAAACATGCGTTTTTTTGAGCCAACAAAATTTTTTTGCAAAAATCTGCTTGAGCCATCTTTTACCTATGATGGTACCCTACTTTCATGCAAAAAATCAGAAAAAATTAATGATCCAATTTTTCACAAAGTCTAAAAAACCCAATTTTTAGCCGTTTTTTGGCCCAAATTAGACCCAAAAATTTTTTTTTTCGAAAATCGGGCTCCGTCACATTTTAGCCACCACCATTTTGCACCTTTGTACCAAAAATCAAAAGATTCCTATGATTCAATCCTGAGAAAAGTTGGTAACAGACCAACGAACGAACGAACGAACGAACGAACGAACAAACATAGGTTAATTTATAGGACCTCCACCGGGGTAGGTCCAAAAAACAACCAATTATAAGGAAAAAAGTAAATGAAAATTTAGAAAAACGGCGATTTCCGGCATTTTTGGGCATTGTTAAAATACGCATCTTTGGAGCAAAAACTCAGAAAAAACTAATGATATAATCTTCTGATTCAAGACTATGGTAAGAATCCAAAAGCAAAAATTTTAAAACATCTGATTATCCTTTTAATGTAATATAACAAGGAAATTCAACATTAAAGGACAAAACTGAATCGGTAAAAGCAAGATTAATTTGTTACCCTGGTGGTTTTTCACGATGCAGTTGCATGGCAGTGACCAAGGTTGCATGCGCATAATCTTTTTGAATCTCTTCTGTATACTTGATTTTGATTGGATGTCGTCTTCCTTCCAAAAAACAAATTTTGGCACCACTAAAATATCGTTCAAATTCTTCCGCTTGAAGTGTGGCTGACATGATTATAATTTTCAATGGTTTCAAACCATTTTGTTTTCTCCGTTCCTGTTGAGCTTTTTTAACGACGCCGAAAAGAACATCTGTTTGTATGGAGCGTTCGTGAGCTTCATCTAAAATGACCACTGAATAACTGGAAAAAAGAAGATCAAAGAAATTATCTTAGTATTGATAAGGCGAGACCAATTTAATTTGTTGTTCTATGGGCAGATCGTTAGCAAAATATGAGTCGGTCGGTCGGTAAAATAAAAACTAGGTCACAGTTTGCTTCAGAGCAAACTGGTGCGACCGCTGTTTTACAGAGCAATTAACACTATTTTCAGCAGTCAACAGAACAACATCCATCACAAATCATGTATGATACTTCATAAAAAATGAAAAAAAGCAAATGTAAAATGCAATAACTAACAATGTCGAAAATAATTGCAGAGGACCGAAAGAAGTTATTCAAAATTACTCCAAGAAGTACATCTAAAAACAAAGACTGCCTCTGAAATCAAAACGCTTGCATCCTAGCTAACACGCTGAACTTTCTAAGCCACCGTACCATCCACCTATACCTCTCTGGGCCACCGTACAAACGGGATATCTCTTCGATATTTGCGTGGTTATCTCCCTAATATTCAGCCACCAAAAATGAAAATTAAAGATGGTAACTCAAGCTGCATTAGTTAGATTCATTTCAACTTTTTTTAGACGTACATTTTTTTAAATGACTAGTATTAGAATATGTGGCATAGGAAATTCAATATTATTATTTTTTCGTTTGCAGCAAATGCTGGGTCAGTTGTTCCCGTAGAACAACAAATTAAATTAGTCTCGTCTAACAAAAACGTTTGCGTGTCAAAATAATTGTAGATTTCAATTCAAGTTAACAAGTAAGGAGAGTCTGGTGGGGTGCAGGCGGTGGGGTGCAGGCTTATCTACACACTGCCAATGATTATGGAATGCCCAACACACTTTGAGCCCTTACGTCACATCAACAGCCTTCACCCCCACCACCGGGAAGGATACCTTGTTAAACGCCAGCCATAGCTAAGGTCAGAAAAACACAGGATCAAAAAAGTCCCTCGCTAAGTATTTTTCGTTGAAAGATTAGAAAACATTTGAGGGATATAATTCCTGTTTAGGGTCCTTTTTCATATCTACTGGTATACTTGATATGAAAAACACACGAAAAACACCGGGCATTTGCCACCAGTTTCATTGTTTAAATTTGAAACTTGTGGCAAACGCACGATGTTTTTCGTGTGTTTTCGTAAGTCATGAATATCAAGAATTTCATATATATAGTAGTTAGTCATACCGTTTTAATAAAGGGTCCAGCAACGCTTCCCTCAGCAACATACCATCCGTCATGTATTTCAGTTTCGTTTGCGGACTAGTGACATCTTCGAAACGAACAGTGTATCCTACCACGTCACCCAATGGACAGCCCACCTCTTTGGAAACTCGTGATGCCACTGAAATGGCGGCAACCCTTCTGGGTTGGGTGCAGCATACTATACCTTAAAACGAAAAAATGGTTAAGAAATGATTTGGGAAGTCTTTTTGAGCAAAAAAAATAATTTGAATCGTTACAGTAAAGTCAGTAAAGTTATAGTCGTTTGGGAGAACGCGACGGTCTATTGAATAACAAATTACTCCAGTATACTTTACTTTCCTTCAGCCAGTACAAATGGTAAATGGATAAATGATCTTGTCCCTAGGTAACACCTGTGTTGTAAAAGATAAATCAATTATATGACGTTATCATCAACAAAAATTTCTGCTGGAGTAATAACTAGTTATTCAAAAGACCGTCGTGTTCTCCCACACGACTATAGAAGGTAGGGTATTAATAAACTACCCGAGGAAAATTGTGTAGCACAATATTTCTTTACTTTAAAAATACTTTGAGTTGTACGGATGCCAAACTTGTTAAACAATCAGCATAATGATGAAACAATAACGAAAAAATAACAATAACAATAACGCCAACGTCAAAGAAAAATTGCTCACAGAATGGGAAAAAGATCTCCATAAATTGTAAAATGTTAAGCATGATTATTTCATAGATGGTAAATATATTACTGTAAATAGAAAAAAAAACAACGATGAAAAATTAGCGTTGGTATATTGCTGTCTATTTTATTATGCCTTCATACGTTGACTCATCGACAAATAGTGGCGAAGGAGTTGATTGAGAACTGCATCATCAGTATGCTTATACAACAACAATACATTCTTTCAGAGATACATAAAATGATTACAGGACTCTATTTCATTAAAATATAGGCTACGTCATATCTTCCTTCGTTTCATAAAACTCTTACACTTCGGGATATGCGCACTGCTCTTGTTTTGAATATTGAATTTCTCCGGATACATCGCATGCGCACTGAGATTTTGATGAAATAATAGAGAGCTTCGAAACCTAAGCCAATCAGCTGTGTTTTAAACATTCTTTTGTGTTAAATCTCTATCGATAAACTTCTTTTGTTTAAAATTTCTATTATGTTTAATCCCATTAAAAAGCGAATTCCCGGTGGGGGGGGGGGTCACTAGTGGCCGCCCATAGCAGTGCCTATAGACCAAGAGTAAGGCCTAAAAGCCTGGAGCTGTCTATTAGTGTAGACTAATTAAAATATTGCTCCGATTTTACTCTGATATTTCCATTTTAAATGTATTCTGAAAAGCCTTTATCTATTGCTTCAAAAAGTGATAAAAATTGAAATTTCTTTGTAACAAAGTTTTGGAGAAAAAAAACCTGGAAAGTGTATTAGTAGTACCCGCGAAGAGAGTATTTCTGACAAACCTCTACCAGAATATTGGTTCAGGATGTATTGAGGTAGTTGTGTTGTTTTTCCACTTCCAGTTTCCGACATCACAATAACCGTCTCGTTTCTCGCCACCTCTTGTATCAACGCACCTTTGCCAAAGAAAATGGGCAATTGTCGAACCTAAAAAAATAAAAATGAGTCAAAACAAAAAATGAGAAGCGCATCTGATAGGAGTGATACTAATTGCGTATCACTTTCAACGAATCGACAGTTTCCCGGAGAGAGTTAATCTAAGGAAACCTACATTTAGTAAAAATAGACAAAAAGAACGACAAATTTCAGAAATAACGACAAATTTCGTCGTCCAAAGCTCCCGTCCACTCAGATAATTTGTCCACCAACACACGCGTGTTACAAGGCAAAACTTTCCAATTTCAGACTGCTTTTGCCCAGCAATGAGCTTGCAAAAATTAAATTTCAACTATACCTCTCGCATTAGTTCTTGACGCTTTTGATCTAAAACTGCTTTCTGTTCATAACCAGGCGGTGTTTGCAAAAATCGTTTTTTGTGATCTTGGTGATTTTGGGCGTTTCCGCCATCATCGGGTGTCGCATTTTTCCGTTTGTTTTGATTGAAGTTTTTGGCAACTTTCATAAAATATGGATGATTGTTTCCAGCCATTGTGATCGTGGTATATTGTGTTATTTTTTAAATCTGAAATTTTCTATATGGTATCTAGCTGAAAAAAAGAAAGATATTAATGTCAGTTTACTTTAAAAGTATCGTCCGTCTTGGGGAACGCAGAACTGCCAGAAAAGAAATACAGCATGATAGACCTTTTCATAAATTACGTCACGAAAATCACTTGCCTCGTATTCAAACAATTTCCATGGTGATCATGTCCCTTGAGACATTAAATGATCATTAAAATCACTATGGCAATAATTTCAAAACGAAGTAAATGATGTTCATGACGTAATTTATGAAAAGGTCTATTACACGCTTTGATCAATTTGACAACTCTTTGCAAATCCACATCACGAGTCTTCCCAACCATCCAATTCCAACTATCAATTTTATCGCAAAGCACAAAATGCAATATATAAGACACTGAACTGAGATTCAACCGTCCCTCTTTTAAAAGGTAGACGGCAAATTTGTTCTATCGAGACCATTCTCTTCCTTCCCGCTATTTTTTGTTTTTATCGTACAAAGTTCCAACACCGAACTGTAGTCTAATTTGTTGATTTGCCGGACTATTTTTCATTACAAATGGTCTCTTGAGAGAAAAAAAGCTCGATCTAGTGTTTTGAGATATCTGTGGATTTGTAGTTTATAAGGATCCGATGGTCTATTCATGATATGCACCATTGCAATGTCTTCCAAGGATCCAACAGCTGATTGGTTGAAAGTGACGTATTGACTGATTTTAAGTCACTTACAACCAATCAGCTGTTGGTTCGTCAATTCAATGACTTCATACATCTTTATTCTTTCTTTTAAACTCGAACCCAGTCAACTTTCATCAACCCACACATCAACCCATTATTATGAAAGGTGTAAGAAAAAAGTCAGTAAACTTTTTCATCTTTTATATTTTGAAACTACAAAAATTGTATTAAACCTAATTTCTCTTACACGATTTTCTTAAAATTCAGGATTAAACGTTATTTTCTTAAATCTAGTATTCCAAATTTTAACCTTGATAAATATTATATTAGAATAAAACATAAAAAAAAACATACGTAGTACAAGACCATGTTCGCATGTGACGGTTCAGTTTCGCTCAAAAACGGAATGTAGCCATTCTATTGGTGAGAAGTGACGTAACACTTGAATGTAACCATTAGAATGGCTTCATTTAGTTTTGGAGCAAAACGGAACCGTGAACATGATCTCAGCATAAAAGATACTTTATTTTGAATACTACGAACATGAAGACTAGTATGAGAAAAAGTGGAAAGTTAAACAAATACACCCGGGTTGCAAAATTATATCAATGCAGTCAAAACATGCGATTACTCGAAAAAGTTCACGTGATTTTATTCCCATGTTACTTGCTTTACGACTTACAGCTGATAACTTTAGTAGTGTCAATAAATTCGAACCAATCAGAAATAAATGTCATGTAACAAGCACATAAAAATTTCGAATAAAAGCGTGATTTGTCTTCAGACTTTAACTTTGCAATCTGTGTATTTATTCTCTAAGATTTTTCCGACAAAGCAAAGATTTCTTAGAATATTCAGAATAAAAAGTTACGGAATATCTTCTTTGCCCCGAGCGTAAAACTCCTTCTCTTCCATCCAAATGTATGAGAACTATCGTTAAAACAAAATCAACAAAAATTTTAGAAAAACAGAAAAATTCTTAGATTAACATAACAAAAGGACCAGTAAAATAGTTTTAACATAAAAAATAAAAATGCTTTTTTATGAGAACCGTGTCATAAAGTATAAAAAAAATGCTACAATGTAAATGGGGAATAAAGCTATCATGAATATAAAAAACTGTTGGAACGACAAAACAATAAAATGACGCGTTAGTGAAATATACATAAAAATAATGAGACATCAAAAGGCGTAGTGGTATAGTGGTTATCATCCTCGACTCCCGCCTGGGGGGCCCGAGATCGATGCCCAATCCTTCGTGGGTAGGACCCATCCCGGATGCATTCGGAGGGATCATATCTATCTATCTAATGAGACATCAATTGACTTGAAATTCGGTTTTCAAATTACAAAAATATTCGAGTTACGAGTTGAGGTAATAAAAGAGGATTGACTATATTTTGCACTCAGGGCTCATTAAGATTGTTTTGAAGAGAAAAATTCTAATAAATACCCCTTGATTGCTTCCCTATAATACCTGTGTTTTCAACCATTTCAGAAGCTTCATCATTATAATTGTTTAAAGGAGACAAAAATAAAATGATGATGATTAATTGCTGCGAATAGATCTTTTCATAAATTACGTTACGAACATCACTTGCCTCCTTTTTCAAATTATTGCCATAGTGATTAAATCCCAGCAGATTTTATCAAAACTACTTTCTATTCATAAAAAAATCATTTAATGTCTCAAGGGACATAATCACCATGGTAATTGTTTGAAAACGAAGCAAGTGATGTTCGTGACGTTATTATGAAAAGGTCTATCTAAGTTCTGGAGAGAAAAATGTAATACGAATCAATGCTGGCAAACAAAACAACCATTTCCTATATTAATAACAAAATTATAATTATATAACTCTATAAAATAAATCTTCATTCCCATTTATAAAGCAATAGGGTTCTATTAGTTAAATTATCCAAAAAGCACGGTACACGTTTTTTTTGTAAGAACATCCAAAATTTTTGAAGCCTGCGGACGTTCTTAACTTTTTGAGTTTTAAGCCTAACAATGTTCTTAACATGTTCTTATTTTGATCATTTTGTGAATATTTTTTACCATTTTCATAAGAAATGGGGTGTTTTTGAGTCCACAAAGCCTTAAAATGTTCTTAACATTTTGGTCAGCAAAAACTTATGTTCCTATATAGTTTGTTCTTATAAAAAAACGTATACTATGCTATGCTAAAAATGCTAAACTATTTAAAATTAACATTTTAACATTCGCTCATAATATGTCTCTGTATATACACACTCACTTCTGAAACGTGTCCCTTTGTACATGATGTCCCCTTGGATTAATAAATTTTAGGCAATTTTTAGTGCGAATGTTCTTACCCGTAAGGGAATCTTGGTGGGGTGTAATTAAATATTTTGTGGAGCAAAATGTGGGTTGTTAAAAGTGTAGGGGGGATTGAAATTTTTCATTTTAGGTATTGTGAATACTGAGGATATCGGTGGCGTAAATGAAATAGATTATAGATAGACAAGGGGTGTGGTGAGTAGGTTGATGGTAAAGCACCCGGTCAAGCTTAATTCATTTTTTGATTATTTTCAAGAAGGGTGCAGTACGTAGTGAAGCAGAGAGGGTGGATCGTTTCTAAATTTGTCTTCATTTCCAAGCAGCCAAAGTCTCGTTTTTGTCGTTGACACTTATTACAATCCATTATCGAAAAGACCTTTAACGTTTTTAAACTCACCATAACGACCAAACAGCAGCTCTAGAATCACACTACAGTAGAAAAAAACTAACACTGTTCAGCGTGGTGGTGGAGAAGAAAGGAAGGCAAAATACGGTAGAAGACACTTTCCCAAAATCTCTCCATTTCGTAAAAAGACGATTTCTTCAACTTAACCATTTGTATGCCAAGACGACACAAGAGGTGACGACAATAGCGACACCGACATATAGTAGCATTGTATTGTTCTCAAAAGCTCCCTTCTTCGCCTTGTTCTCGCTATCCTTCATCCGCTGTTTTATGTTGTTTATGAGTTCTTGTGTGGCTTCTTTCTTCTCGCTCCTCTCCCTCTGCCGCAACTCGTTTTCTCTGTAGAAAATAAAATTATATGTGTGAAGAAGGAGATTTGGGTGGCAGAGCAACATACGCATTTCGTCCTTATTAGGACTCGTCAGGACTGCATATTGCACCCTGGCTAGGCAGATCGAATTGCCTAGCATGTAATTCAACTGATAACAATTTGTAAGTAAACAATTCTTGTATCAGAATCATATCAAATTGGAAATAAATCTTTCAATGATAAATTCGTTTAAAATATTTCAAAAAGAAGAATAGACAGACAGATCTAGGAATGCATACAAATATATACATAGGTAAACAATTTTCAGATCTTTGCTCGGGAAAAAAGAGAAGATGAAACAATAAAGTAAATACCTTGCCTTGGATCCAGCAGCTGTCGAAATCTTAGATTTCTGTTGAGTTGGTGGTTCAGGTAAGGGTGAATCTTTATCAGTGGTGGTTGGCGCAGTAGTTGAAGATTCTGGTAAATCAGCCACTTTATCATCTTTTTCCATATTAGATTGTGATTCTGATGTATCTGTCTTACCAGTATTGTTCTGATCAACTTTGGTCAAATCTAACTCTTGGTAGACTTCGTTATCATCCTCCTCTGAATCTTTACCTGTCAAATCCAATTCCTGGTAATCTTCTTCATCTCCATTGGATTCAACCACACCATTGCTTTGTTGTGGTTGTTCTTGGGAATCTATTGGTGAATCTGGTATAGTGTCTTCGTCCTCCTCATTGTCGTCAGAAACTTCAGAAAGATCGATCACTTCATCTTCACCACTACCATCAGATGATTCTAAATCTATTGTGTCGAATTTTACAGGTTATCGTTTTCTTTTACACATTTAGGATAGTCTAACTTGTTTACAGATATCGCGTGAAAGTGTGACCACAGTTTTAGAGCCAACTAGTACGCCATTTTGTTTTCTATTTTACAACATTTTTCCGAGCCTTTCAATTTCAAAACGTCGACCCTGGTCGACCAGAAGTGAAAGCAAGTAGCGAACTAGATTCAGATTTCTAAAACCGCTAAAACTGAATACACTACAGTTATAACGGTCAAAATAACGGTCAAATGTGGGGTTTTTCAAAGTTTGAAAGCAACCAATGATGATCTAATTTTTCGAAATAAGGAAGATCAAGCTGAATAAAACGCGAATAAGCTTATCGAAGTAAAGATTGTTTTGAATACACAACTGCGACGGCTATCACATAACTTTTAGTTGAACTCTTTTGACTCTAAGTAGAGCTGGTAAGATTAAAAGAATCGAAAAGTTACCCGTGATTTGATTATATTTGCGGACGTCATCCTCAGGGGTGGGCGTGTTGGTGGCGTGTGAGGCACGTGGTGGTTTTTTGGGCGGTACTTTGTTATGTTTCGATTTTTCTGGTAAGGCTGGTGGCTCTGCCTCATCCTCATCACCCTCTTCTAAGAAAGAAAGGAAAATTATATCTTTCTATACAAAAGTAGACAATAAGTGAAAACCAGCAGGGCCTTTTAATTGTGTCTCTCTCGGCCAAAAGTTTTTAAATTTAATACAACAATAGTATGCAAAATATCAGAGCAAAAGAACAATTTGCAGCATTAGCATGTTTATTTTGAGATAATCCACCCTACAAAAGGTCAATCTCATAAACAGATCATCTTGAAAACACCACTCTCCTTCTCCACTAGGGACGGTCAATGTGATAATCTGCTTTAAACCAAAATATTTAGTTTTAATATTTAAGTTTTTTGTTAAAAGATCAACTTTTAATTTTGGTTACATTGCTTTGCTTTAGACAATCAGCTCAAAAGTTTGCTGTGTCGAAGAATGGATAGTTTTTAAGGCCAGGATAAATAGATTTTCACTGAAATGTGTTAAAGAAACTTTCTATAATATGGCATCACAAAGGATCCATTCCTAGCTCTCATTCAATAAGGCCTATTAACAGAATTACACTTTTTCTTACCAATTTCTTTGGGAACATCACTGAACAGTGAGGGGAACTTATCATGGAGACCTGTCAATATTGCCAAGTGAGCGAATCGGAACTGTTGAGGTGTTTGAACCAAGCCACAACGAAATTGACGCAATGCTAGCAACATCTTTCTCACGTCTAACGAATTTGGACTGTTCTTATCCTCACACTAAACCAAAGAAAGAAAGACTTAGCCCTATCTTAGACAGCGGAATTTCCACCCTTGTTGATGATTGAAATTGGTAGAAAATTGTTCAACTAGAGCTTTCAAGATGAACAAAGCAAAACTTAGGTTAGACAATTCAATTTGAAATTAATTGACGGAAAATTTTAAGAATATCATATTAACCCTATGTGTACTAGGGGGGGGGGCTGTTTCTGTTCGACGGTGAAACTTATGAATGTTAATCACTTCTTAAATAATTGACCTTTTAGTATGATATTTTCTGTAAATTCGTAACTTTTTTTTGCTTCAAATAAAAAAATTTGATACCTAAATGATTTCTACACATTGAACATGATGACATTTCTGACAGTAAAAGGTATCACAAAAATTGACACATTTCCAATTTTAGACTAAGGGTACTTTTTTCTAAAGCCTTTTTGTTAGAAAACAAAAGAACAAGAAGGAACAAAGGAAATTTTCGATTTTTGCTAACTTTTGGCATGATGAGTGACGTCATCAGCCTCCCTAGTTTTGAACCATCCCTAAAAGCCTGGTATGAATAGGGTTATTAAGAGCGTTTTGATTGTCATACTAAACATTGTCAAGGTGAAACAACGAAAAAATTATTTTCATATTACTGTTGTATAAAACATCTCTTTCGAACAAAAGGGATAAAGATGTTCTTACAAGTTTAAGGGCAGCATCCACTAAAATTAACGTTCCTGAACGTCCAATACCAGCACTGAAAGAGGAATAAGCAGTTTGAGAGAACAGATAGTCATTTTACAGTTTAATAAGTTAATATTTTGGGAAAGACGACACCTTTTAAAAATAAGCACAGAATGTACGTGTGAGCAAACATTCGACTTATTGCTATGTTGCTGGGCCTTCGTGTCGTTTCGGCTTCTTGTCTAAATAAGTGCTGATGCTCTCGTCTGAGGGCTTAACAGTCTCTTAATGTTTCTCTGGTCATCCAAACAAAATCTACGTTCAGCAGGGAGTTGAGAGCGATACACACTAAACTCCCCCGCCACTAACGGGGGACGATTCTGAAGGTTTACCTGCAATGTATAACAGGTGGTCTTTGATTTTGAAAAACATCATCCCTTCTTAACGTATTGAGAAACTCAACAAACGAATTTGCATCATCTGGTACACCAAAATCGGGCCAAGTCATAAAATGGTATTGCTTTATTGATTTCGTTTCTCCCGTCTATAAATAGGGAAAGAATAAGCTTCTAATATCTATCTCATAAAACTTTTTAAAACTTTCCTGTGTGAATTTCTATACAAATTGCTTATCCTTTTGTATGACTTATACTTAGAAAATCAGCCAAAATCCTCCAGCTTTATTCTGGAAATCTTCTAAGATCATTGATGGGAGTTTCACAGAATCAAAATTTAAAAAACCTTTCTTTTTTTCGAGAATAAGGCTGAAGGATTTTGGCAGATCTTCTAAGTAAAACCCAAGACAAGGATTAGCAATTTGTATAAAAATTCACGCAGGAAAATTTTAGAAAGTTTCATTAGATAGATAACAATGTCCGTAATGGCAGGAGACTTAGGCATAACATTTTAATCCACTTTAAATGCTATTTAAAAAAATAAAAGAAACCATAATGGGTACAGTTCCTTATTTTATAATCTGCTATAATAATGATCACAATATGAATCGAATGAAAATAGAAGATATCTAATTCTGTTACCAAGACATAAGTCAATTGTAAATCTCTGATGACATAGTGTTGTTTCATGACCGTCTGTACATTTTGAATTTGGAAGCTTCCAAATTCTACAACTTCATCCTCACCCATTGGCCAATATGGATGACATTTTATCTGTAGAAAAAAAAACATTAATAAGTTCAACTTTTTGTTGACATTATTGTAAAGTCTGACGCTATGAATTGTTAATTAGAATCCCCTTAGAATTGATTTAGGAAAGCGGTGAAAATTCTGAGCACTTTTTTGAAAATCAATATTTGAAAAATTCCATTTATATATCACAAAAAATGTTGGAAATAATATGTAGATGGTGAAAAATGTCAGAATTATTTTCTCTTTATGATTAAAATGGGGGGGGGGGTTTGTAGGGGTTCGAAATACCATTTTCCCGTCAAAATTTTTGCTGAATCCCGGAATCCCGAAAATTGAAAAAATAATAACACCGTCACACCGGCTTGTACAGGGCAAAAATGTACCTAAATACCGTCACCGTCTGATTTTAAAATACCGTTTTCCCGTCTCTTTTTTCGTCAAATCCCGTAATACCGTACTAAAAAAGGGCCAATCCCGTCACACCGTAAAAGTACAACCCCCCCTAAAATTCCTTGAAAATAAATGTTTCATGAAAGGTTAAGGGACTTCCCTAACAAGTTTCGAGGGCCTTTGACAGGCATCGACCACTTATGGTGGTTACTCAGTTGGTCAAAACTTAAGTTTTAATCCAAAAAACGGCTAGTGACTAAAATGCTAGGAATTTTGCCTGGAAAGTATTCTTTTTGAGGAGAGAGTCAAATATTATTTCAACGATAAAAAGAAGACATGTCATACAAACCATTTGCTTCTCAACAATACGACAAAGCATGATGACTGATGTACTATCATTTTCCCAAATCATCCGCCAAAAATCCCCAGATGTATTTTGAAGTGGACCCTTAAAATGAGATATTAAGCAAGGAAGGTGACAAGATGTATCAATTACTTGTCTTCAAATTTTTAAAAAGTTTAGAAAATTAAGTATTATTCAAAGTTCTCCCAATCAGTAAAAATAACTACCCGTATGACAAAATGCCTTTTTGCTTTTTAAAAGATAATGATAATACCAAAAAACTTGAAGGATCCTAACCTGTGCCAAAATGTATTTTCTGTCAACGTCTGAAACCTAAATTGAAAGAAGATTTTATTGGTTGGTTGGGTCTAGAATCAAATCAAATCTAGAACAGAATTCAAATACAAATGAATGAAAAGGAATGTTTTTGTGCTTCCCAAACCGTCTTGAACTGTCCCCCTTTGTAGTTACTAACGTCAGGAACGTTCCAGAACATTGAATGCTCACAAAATGATCCTTTGAGTTCAAAAGTTAAAATTAACTCAATCGAAGCATCGCTTTGAAACATTCAAAAATGTTCATGAAGGTTCAGGAATAGTCATGATTGCCCATGAAACACATCCTAATAAAAAGTAAATGCAACATTAGGGAGCTTTCTCTAGTATTCTTAGAATATCCAGTGATGTTGTTATTTCAGTTCATTTCATTTTTATCTAAAATGTAGAATCAGAATTTAATCTGGATATCTAATTATTATCCAATAAATAAATATACCTCAACATAATTAGCATTGATATAGTCAGTGTTTCCTGTTTTTAGATGTACTCTTGTGTCATCGTCTGAAAGCAAAAGAAATGTGGTGGACCGTTTTTTTTCTATTAGCTTGTGGTTATATCTGACCATTTCCAACTTCAAAACTGCCTCTTTGAGGCGACTACCACCAGCCATTCTAATTCGTGTCGGCATTTGGCTATGTCGACGCAAATGCTGATGTAAATTTGGCTTTTGCCGACATAAAAGTGCTTACTGTACTATAGAACCCAGAATTTTTGCCGACGCAGGTTAATCTGAATAAGAAAGGCAGACCACTGGGAGAGGTGTCTTCTTTGCCTGTCAGTGGGTTCTAATGCCCTTTAAAATTATTGCACTGAAATTTATGTTAGGGAGGCTTATTCAATGTTATGATAACTGAGGGTTATCTTAAAAGCCCATCTCGCACTATATCATTATTTTCTCATTGATATGTATTAAGATGATAAACTTACATGGTAAAACATCTCTATATCGATTGAGTGAACGGTTTTGTGGGGCTTTGGCTGCTTTCAATGTTTTGTGTTCAATTTGCTGACTTGTCTCCAAATGCATCATCTATATGGTAAAAATATTCAAAAACATTTTTGCAAGGGATTGAAATTTAGAAATACTACTTTAACTATAAAAAGGTGGGAGGAGGATACTTAGTAGGTTATATTATAAGGGTATCGTCCTTTTTACTTACAGCTTAACTATTCAAAGAATGACATCTACACAGCCATATTTTAGCTAAAAAACTTTTTTTTAACTAACCCATATTGCTTGACCTAGAGAGGGATGAAAATTTTTGACAACAAAAATAAAAGACTTCATGAATCAAAAATCAATGAGCAAACAGTAAATAAATTAATCAGAAAAATGAAAAGCCTTTACATAGTGTGCACCCCCCCCCAGAATAGTGGGGGGGGGGGGGGTTTTGCTGATTTGGGTCGAAAATTTTCAGGTGGGATTTGGGGTTTTCCAGGTTTAAGGTGGGAGAAACAAGTTAAGGTGGGAGTTAATTTCTTTAGGTGGGACTTTGGGTGTTTTGGAAAAAGTTAAAGTAAAATTTCTTATTTTCAGTTTTTATGATTTTATGATATATTTTTTTATATACTTCATAAATGTATATAATAGACATAATATATTTTGGATTTAACACACAGGTTAAATTGCGGCTTAACTTTTATTTGATAAGCGCTATATACAGTATTCGAATGGCAACTGAGTCTACTGAGTCTACTTTGCTAATAGCCATGTGACATCATGTTCAAAATGGCCATCACATCTCCCTGTTAAAGGCGACGCTCTAACTGAAAGCTGACAGGATGAAATATTTTACCTCCCTCCCTCCCTGCAGTTATGGTTGTAGGCGATCCTCACTTATTTATACTAATATTGTAGTTATCGGGACAAATTTTCCCCAAAACTTCTTATTCGAGGATTAGCCATAATTTCATGCCAAACTTATATCTAACGACTCACACTTACTTCTAAGCCGTCTGACTACTTGATTGGTTTCTACCCCTAATGTAGGTCATAGGCAAATGGAACGTTAAACATATGTAATATATTGCATCTTCATATTACGGTAAAGAAATTTTGTTTTGTTCCTCGAATTAGTATATATTTTTTTGTTTTTAGCTGGGATCTGGGAGTCTGGGCTGAAGGTGGGAACTTTAGGATAAGGTGGGACCTGAATTTTCAGGTGGGACCTGCAACCCCCTTGCACACTATGCTTTATACATACAATAGGAGGAACTTATTATTGTGCCACATAGCGATGTATTGACTTACTTGAAACATTGGGTTCCATTGTTTGTTTGTATCATGCTCTCTTACTTCTTCCAAAAGAAACATTTTGCAATATAATAGTTGGCCAAGAGCTTCAAAACATAGCAATTTTCATAGATAATTTTATGTTTTACTATTTTTTTAATCACCTGAAGAAAAAAGAAAGATATATTTTGTTTTGACCAATAGATAAACTTTTTCATCTTTCCATCCCCATATATGGAAATAATTACCTCTATTATTCTACAGGTTTTGTGAATATGGACGGAAACCTTTAGATGGTCATTTGAACCAAAAACCCT
Source organism: Clytia hemisphaerica (assembly GCF_902728285.1). NCBI lineage: Eukaryota > Metazoa > Cnidaria > Hydrozoa > Leptothecata > Clytiidae > Clytia > Clytia hemisphaerica. Next base: position 671,958 of record NW_027104057.1, read on the forward strand.
CTTACTGGCAAGAGGGAAATGATATATTTGTATCTCAACTGGACGGATATCCGTCTACAGACGGAAAAGTTGCAACACTGAATATAGGAAGTAGCATTACAACAGAGCTTTTGCTAGTCAAGATGTCACACTGAATAATTAAATTGTCAAATGCAATCGAACAGCCAATTCATGGGTAATATTTGATTGTTTGACCTGTTTAATTGATAATCAATTGCATTTAATAGAGCTTTTACTAGTCTGTTCATCCACATGGTCATCAATTACATTTGATTGAATTGCGCCCCCGTCCAAGAAAATCTTTCTTTTGTTCTTAGAAAAATCTTTTGTTTTACAACTGGCAAGCTCTGTTGTGTCCGGAATGAGCTCCCATCACATGGGAGTCCTTCATATAAAATGAGATTAACCCAAACAATTATGGCATTGTCATATTACTACTGTATTACACAGATTATAAACGTTTACCTTTAGAAGAAAATATATAAGCTCTTTTGTGCTTTTATTAATACACCCTTGAGAGTTGACAGTTATGCTAGGCAGTTAGTAAAGTAGTTGAATTGTTATTGTAATCAAAATTAGTTTTTATCAGACACAAACAAAAGTAATCTATAAAAAAGACTCTCATTTCAACAATACAATATGCTTACATTAGTTGAGTCATAATATAAAACACATCAAAAAAAATATTCCCCATGCAATATTTAAGAAAATCTGCAATAAAAACAAAAGTGGTCTCTTTGACTCAATGCTTCTGTAGTAAGTTGCTCCAACGAAAAGTCTTCTTCGTCGCAACTAATTTGGAAATTTATTACCTACAAAATAAGTTTTGTTAAAATTGGCACGTATTGGTGCACATTAGCATTCTATGAATTAGTTTGCCATAACGCTGGGAATCTTCTCTGTATGGCGTGCTATAAAGTATATATAAAGTGTTATTTCTGTAATATGGAGCAGTTCTGGCCTGAATGATATTCTAAGAGCAATCTATACTTTATGGACCTTGACCTTGACCCTGACCCCTTGAAAAAGGCCGACCCTCTACTCCTGGAAAAAAGCCAACCCTCGACCCGGTCCATGAGCGGCTTTCTGCCTGATTAGGCCGCTCGGGCTGATATTAAGGGCCGATAAAAGTCTGCTACAGAAAGTGGCTTGTTAAAGCGGCCTTAGCAGCTTTATAAATCGGCCAAGTTACCAGGCTGCTGTTTTTCGCTGGCCGCTTTTAGTCTGTTTTCGTTTGCCGGCATTATGTATGACTTGACAGCAAAAAGTTTTATCATCTAGTGTCTTTACCCTTTTATTGACTGTTGAGAATATTTACGTTTGAATGTTTTTCATAACATGCGAATCTCTTCAAAACGTTCAAATAATGACACTAAATATTCGAAATTTTATAGAATGTTGTGACTAGACATTTTTTGAAATAAAAACAAAAATAAATGACAAAGCGAAGGTAGAAGAAAAAAGTTCAAAGAGTAGTGATTGGTTATCTTTTTTGTGTTATATACGTGGGACTTTTAGAAAACCAGTTATTTGTTAGCTCCAAAGTGAGATTAATTTACTATGAAGAGTAAAAAACCCTTTCATCAAAGATAAAGAAGAAAGGTAAAGTAATCAATTTTTATTCTATATTGTTTTGATTAGAATAATAGAAGGCTGTAAACAAACGTGCAATAAAGAACAGTTGGTCAAACAGAAGAGAGCCAAACATGCGGGTCAAATTGAGGCAGGGGTAATTTATAGTTGCGAAGGACACATAAAATAAAAATATTGAGAATATAAAAGGAGGCCAAAGAGAAACAGGGGTGTCTCTTTGTTACAAGAGAAATCAAAATTGGAGGAGGTCAAATTGAGACAGGGACATTGTGATTTAAAGGGAGAAGATAATCGTGATTAAAGAAGAGGTCAAACTGAGACAGGGGTGTCTTTTTTGCAAGGAAAATATAAATAGAGGAGGTAATATTTGGACAGGGAGTCTTTTTGTTAAAACAAAAGAGTAAATAAAGACAGAATAAATTGATCACAAATGAAAACCACAAAGGAAAGGAACAGTCTTGCTTATAAATGATTTAGAAAAAGAGTCCTTTCACTACGATAATGATTAGACAGTTGCTTAATTTAATTAAAAGGTAACATAATTTTGGTATAATTAATTAATAATTACAGTAATTAATTAATAATTACTGATTATAAACGTTTACCCTTAGAAGAAAATATATAAGCTCTTTTGTGCTTTTATTGATACATCCTTGAGAGCTGACAGTTATGATCAAACCAGTAGAACAACAATCAAACCAATCGAATATTACCCAGAATTTTGACGTTCGATTGAGATTCGATTGCGTTCGACAATTGAATTTCAATTGGTCGATTGCGTTTGATTGGGTTCGACTGGTTCGATCGTCGATTCCGTTCGATTGAGATCGTCTGGTAATGATAAACAAAGTAGTTAAGATGCTGCGAATGCGCTAGAAATTGCTCACAAAAATCGGCAATGACAAAATTTTTGAGCAAATGAAACGTCATCAAAAGGAAAAGTCCAAAGAATTTACTGACTCTCCGACTCAATTTTACTCTCAATTTTCAGGAGAGTAGTCGGTCGGGCGACGCGAAACGAAGATATTTGTGATTGCCGCCTAAAGCATAAACCTAGGTTTACCAAGCACAACAAACCGACTTCTAGACTTATTTCATCAGCAAAAAGTGTTTTCAAATTCAAGGTGGTGTATAGATGTTCAGCAAAACCCCAGATTATCTTTTAGCATTCTTACCGTAGGACGGGGTGAATCGGATACCCGGGGTGAATCGGATAATTTGTTTAATCGCCTCTCATACTTCACTGACGATGTCTTTTTCCATTCTGTTTTCAGATCCCGTTCACTGATCGATCAAGCTATCGGAAAAATATGGCTTCGAAGATTTGGAACATGTTCTTCGGAAATTGAAGAAGAAAACCTTCTGATTTTCGGACCCTTTTTTGAAATACCGAATAAGAAATAATGAAGCGACCGTGATTAAAGATTCCTTTGGCATTGTGTTCTACGAAAGCCAGTTGTATACAATCTTTGGTTCACTAAACGAAAAGCAATGACTATTCTTCGTATTTTCATTCTAAAGTTAGGGCGGAAAATTGTTCGCGTTAAAACACGAATCGCCCATTTGCGCCCCAAGTTGAAGGCGTTGTAAAGTGATACGGAACCGAGAAATGAAAAGGAGTTAATTATTGAATAATTAAGAAATATCAAATGCCATCATCATGTCATTTTTAATTACTGCCACACTATCCCAAGAGGCTTGTTAGTGTTCAGAGTAGCTAGGAATAAATGTTAAAATGTTAATAGTCACTCATTGTTCATGTGAATACAACGTCTTTGTATATTTTGTATAGTGATAATTTAGCAGTTAATATGTTATGTATTATTTTCCCGAAGAAGATAGTGGAAAGGGTAAGGCTACAAACACTTTACAACAGGATAAGAACGTTTATTAAAGAAATGGACGCCTCGATCTCTCGTCCTTCCTAGAAAATGTCTTTGACGAAAGGGATTATTTCTAAAGGCTTGATAATGAGACAGAGTACAGTATGAAGCAAGACATAATTTCCTGTTCGTTCATATGCTGTTCATTCTCTCGGAGGTCTCGCATCCCCTGGCTTAAATCATCTCTGAGACAGGGGGTGCAAATATTTCTGCAAGCGGAAATTGGAAAAAGGGGCAAACAAGTATGACACGGTGGAGCCCTTTCCTAGTGGAACAATTGGCAATAAATAATCGGCCCGGTGAGAAAATATGCCCCAGACATTTAAGAACCCGAGAAATTTTTATTTTCTATATTCCTTACTTACCGTTTTTTTGTCCTTCATTTTTCCAAAGGGTATAAAAGTTCTAATCGGGCACTGAGAGAGACAATGTTATAAAGTTTCTTTCGCTAAAAAAATAATTAAAAAGTACATATTTTCCAAATAAGAGCTTAAAAAGTTTGCTGCCAACTACGAGTATACTAATGCATCTGAGCATTGACTACCATATAGAATTAATACTCTTTGTGTTCATGGCGAGTCCACGCTGGTTCTGAATTCTTTAAGTGCCACCATAATATACCCCTGTCTCAGTAACTCAGTGAAAATTTGAAATCGACCATCGCGGAGAATTTATGAAACAAGTAAAACTTCACACATCGAGTCTGTATTTGTAATTGCCGGAGTACGGGAAAATTCACTTTTTTCCTAGAATTCACTAATATATTTTTTTCAATTTTGACTGGGTTGACCTAGTTGTAGTATAGGTGTCAAAATACCGACAGTACTCTAAAGGGCCATAACCTTTAAAAGAAATACTTTTTTTTGCTTCGTTTTTGCATTTTTAGAATCTTCCTCAAATTCTGCGTCGATCGGTAGGCAATTTGCAGGCACTTAAAGCAGAACCAAGGCCGCTGGAGCCTTTGAAATGCAAACTTTCGATGAAATTCAATGAGGTCAAAATTCTTAAAGTGGCTTGGCAGTTAACGTGTACGTGTCAATTTGTACGTGCCGGTTTTTATCGGGACGGATCCTTGACCGGGTTACTGAAACATGGGTGTATCGTACGTCTTCTTATCATTTTGTCAACAAATCTTAGAGGCAACCAGAGCGTTATTGATAATCTTCTCCCGTCTCTGAAGTATCTGAGATTGTTCAGTACATGAAATAAGGAGAAAACAAAAATATACGATGATCGGATTAATTTCTTTATTCTTTTTATCGACTCAGCTATCACACCCAGTATCGCTGCGAAAGTAGAAAAAGTTAGCTTTTCACGGGGCATTTGTAGCGGTGGAATGATACTTGAGACAGGGGTATTCAATGGACGATAAAGTCAAAACAGTGTTCATTTAAAATGTGCATAAACAACGGGATATGAACACTGGGTTTTTGCCGAGCGTATTTTCTATTAACCTAACATGGCCTGTGAAACATGGGTGTGGGTATGGATGTGCTAGACTCTTCTGAGGTAAAAAAGAAATACGCACCTGCTGGGTGTGATAATTTTCTGCTTTTAGATTCAACGCTATCTATCGTAACCGCGGAAAATAACGACCATATAACATGTGTTTGACTCTATCGATCGATGCTTCGATGAAAATTTGATATTTTCGTAAGTTGTCCAGTTTCTCTAATGCTTTTCTTTTTTAATCATTTATTTACTTCTCCCTTTTCATTTTCTCTGGAACGAAACGCAAGCGTTAGATAAAAGAAACAAACTTGGATTTAGCTAAATGTAGTCGGACCTTTCAGATACGTTTCATTTTCTTACATCAGTCAGGCACATCCTGGCAAATGAACGGGGTATTTTTCACTTGCGACCATTGGCAAATGAACGGGGTCGAAAATGAAAGTGACGTAATGGCGCCGAATACCCAGTTTAATTGAACCGGTTTGGAAATATTTTGCTTCATTTCAAAGAACTGCATAGATGAAATTTTTTTTCCATGGGTCAATTTTGTCTTCGAAGATTGAAGAAACTTTTAATGAAAAAATAAAGTTCCCAGTTTTCTTCCTTTTTCCCCTTTTTCAGTTTGAAGTTCATTTTTATTCATTTTCACGCTTTTAGCCTGAGACGTCCTATCTCATTTACACTGGGTGACGAATACCCCATGCAAATGCTCACCCCGTTCATTTGCCAGGATGTGCCTGACTGTACATTGCACTTTTCTATCGTGCATTCAACCAACACTTTTCATAGCGCACACTAATCAAAATTTTATTATCAATGATACTAAACGTACTACCCAAATGTATCTCTTAGGTATTAAATTTTTATGACGCTCCATCTAATGAATAATTATATTTGTGAGAATTGCATAAATTCAAATTATAACTTCGGCAAAACGTAATTTTTGAAAAATGGTATTGCTCCACCACAAAATATAAAGAGTGTTTGTTTATGTTTGGAATGGCGCCCCGTCAAATTCTATCCACTTCACCCCGAAACGAGTGACTCGATTTTCTTGTATTCGATTGAAGATTGTTCCTCGTAGAAGAAACTTTTGAAAATGAAATTTTCTAAACTCGCGAATTAGACCCCACTCGTCAAGTTCTGCGGTATAATTAGGTGGTAGGTCTCGTCTGGAAGAGGCATTTTGCCCAAAACCTTCCAATTCTATCCGATTCACCCCGTCCTTACGGTAGTGACTTTCTAGTATTTGTTGATATATATTCAATAGACTGCATTCTCCCACAAACAAAACAACTATACTAAAATCTTACCACTGTTCCTGTTGGGAGCTATTATTGACCTGTCAATAATGTGAAACTAGCTAATATTTATGGTTGTACTTTCGGTACTTTTCTTTTCAAACTTTTATACCTTTTAAAAGATTTCCAATGAGGCATATATCTTTTGAGTAAAACGACGCCGCTAATTCGAGGAACGTCGAAGGGGTTCGACAAATCTGTGCCTGCCTCTGGACGTGTCTCAAACATGGCTCAAACTTTAGTAAAACCGTGTTTTGAAAAAACGTGTTTGGATCGAAAAAGTGTAGCTTACTGTCTCAGTTGCATGACATTTTTCACGGGTGTGTAGAAATCCGGATACCTAAAACAGCGGAGATCTTGTTGCCGCCATATTTGTTTACAGATCAATAGTGGTACTGCAGAAAATTCAACTGGATACTGGTAAATTTGGAATAAACAGCACAGGGCCAAGCAGCCCAGACCAGATGCCAGAGCAGAAAAATTAGGTAAATTTCATACTTCTCATACAAATAAGCCAATGGATGAATCATTGATCAATAGGATAATCTATTGTAGGAGATTTTTGATAGGGTTGTACAGTCAACGGTTCTAGCTAACTTGGGTAGCAACTCCAGAAGATTTTTCAAGTTTTAATTTTTTTTTCAAAATCTATCCTATCTTGTAGAGCTTTGAAAAAGAAAGAAAATGAGGGGTCATAGGCCATCAGAGGATTAGTGGTTGTAAAGATATTCAAATTTTAGTGTCAAAAATTTGACTAAAAATGTCAAAAAAAAGGTTAGGAAAATAGCTTGGAAAAATTCGAAAAATGTGTCAAAAAAGAAAAAAAAGAAATTTTCCAGTCATGCTTCTTAAATTTTGCATATCTCTTTTTCTAGTGTAGCTAGAGACCTCAAATTTGGAGGGAGAATTCTTTGATGGTGTTAAAATATTATTATATAAAAATATTTGTAAAATATTTAGCTATATAGTATATTTATCAAAATAACGAAAGATATATCTTTTTTTGAAAAAAGAAGACATTGCATTGTTTTATTTTTGTTTTTGAAGAAAATAGCTTGGAAAAGGTTGAAATGAGTCAAAAAAGGTGGTAGGACCCATTTTCAAGGGGCCTCTGGAAATGGAGGAACAAAAACTTATGAGTAAAGAATAAGTTTTTCTGAAAGGAGAAACCCCAAATGAAAAGAAAATCCATTTCGGCAAAAATAAAAACTTTTTTTTGGGACATTCCCATGCTAAAGAAGCAAAAAAGTTAAAAAAACTACATGAAAATGAAAGAACTAGAATTAGCGATTGTGATTTTTGAATTCCTCACCCTTTTTCTGATAAACATACAAAGTTTCAGCCTCCAAATACATTTTCCTCTGTTTCCAGACACATTTGTTCTTCGATAGTTGCAAATTTTTTTTCTCCCGTCGGCAAACAATTTTCAAAATGTTGCAAAACGTTCGGCATTTTACCAATTTGCCGTCTACCATGTGTCCACAGTGTTATATACCGCTGGAAAGCTAAGATCATGGGCTTTCATTTAGTAAAAACCGGAACGCTTTAGCATACATAGAAAAAAGTGCGAAGGGTTCAAAGTTCACGGAAAAATGAAACACTTGGTTTGACGTCAACAAAAGTTGCATGACTTCTGGAGTCGCTAACTTGGGGGGCGATTGGTTGATTGTATGTTGAAACATGGGATGGGATTATTTGTTGTTGATATCTCTCTGGTCTGAAAGACCTGTCAGTCTAAGCTTAAACTCCTATATCAGCATTAGAAATTAGGCTAGTCTTACCTCTTTTATCTTTCCCTTTGTTCAATACAATGCTGACAAAGTTGACACAACACATTGTATTGACAAAAAGCAGTCTATAGCTTACCTGAGATCAGATTGTGGTTGTTTTCTGCACATCACACTAAAGCTCTAAAGGGATGTGTGAAAACATAACAATCTGACGAATATGCAATCTCGAAATCGTTAGGACCGTGTTCGTCTAAAAGGACTAGGAACGACAACAAAGTTGTGTGATTGTGTTTATGAATAGGGCGCCGTATCAGTTTTTGAGTTTCCAGCGCACAGCAAGATTCTTGTTGTAGAATTTTCCGTGGGAGGACTAATTTCCTCAGATGTATAATTTTCAAGCACCTTCAGAGGTTTACCGTGTGCGTAAGAAAATTACGAACAGCTGTTATCAGGTTATCTATAGCAGAATGTTAATTCTTCTTTCAGAAAAAAGAATACCATAATTTGGTCTAATGTCAACATCCGTCTTCTAATTCAGACACCCTCTTTTATAGATAGGAATAATAGGAAGGTTGAAATCACTGATAGACTAAACATTTTTTCCTCTCATCGCGCTAACGAAAGTCAATCAGCGGTTCTGACCTTCCGCAGTTTCTATTGTTCCTATCTCTAAAGAAGGGTGTCGAAATTAGAAGACGGATGTTGACATTAGACCAAGTAACGGTACTTTGCAGCCTAGAACAATGTTAAATTTTGTTTCCACACAAATTCGTCACATTTGTCTCGGTAGCCTCATACCTCAATTTCTACGGGAAATCGAAATTAATTTCATTCAGCTTGTGATGTTTGAGAGCTTGGATGTTGGGAAGCTGCAAGGATAAAGGTAAACAAATTTTATACCGTAAGTTGGTCACCTCTCACCGACACCTCTCTTCTAATTCCGACACCCTTTTTTTCCGCTGAATTTTATAGAAAGGTTGAAACTGTTTTTCTTTGCTTAGTGGTCAGAGAGGAATAATCCTTTTTTAATGCAGTCAGGACCTCCTTTCACTTTATCGATATTACGCGAACGGCAGTGTGCGTTAAATTATTTTGGTTTCACTTTCGATTTCAAGCAAAGGTCTTAGCAACAGGACGCCCGTACATAGCAACCGGGCTGGGTAAAAAAATCTAAACATAAAATCCAAAAAAAATACCGATCAAAGTATAGAGCACTAAAAAATACCCCCTTTCTATATTTAGTTTGTTCTACCTTGGATCAGGGAGGTAATAAAAACTAGATGGAGTAACAACTTTTCTGTAATAGCCAGAGAAGTCATGAAACTCTTTAGAAATTTCTTTCAAATCGGCCTCCTTTGATTACCAATCCTTGATAGCAAAAATCAGTCAAGATATAGATTATAAGAACTAAAGTAAAGTTATTCTGTCCAACGAAACCTTGTATTTTTAGGTAAAATGCGATTTTTTTTCGAGTTATAATTTCTTTATAATTTTAAAAGAAGTTTTTATTTTATCGGGAAACTTTCGAGAGGTAAACTTCTTCAAATTTTGCGAATTTTTTGTTGTTTGTGGAAGGTTCTTTGCTATAAATATCTTTAGATCTAAAATAGCAGCTGCTTCAAAATTTTGATAGAATATATAGTTGAAAGATTGACATTAGTAAATGTGTAAAAATGACAAAAATTGCCGAGGATTCCCTGAGCAGCAAACATTTTAAATTCTCGATGTTCTGTGCTTATTCTTGCAAGGTTTTCTTATGTTTTATAAACAAAACTGTCATCACACAATGAACAAATTAAAAATGTAGCGTGATTTTATTCAAATTCTCTTCGACTCAAGTATTCCCATGAGCGAAAGCAAAATTAATGGCTTTTTCCCAAAGCAACAAAGCAACAGTTTGCTATCAAGGATACAATACAATAGAATAGTAGGAGTGGTATCTCCATCTATATTTTTATTACCTCCATGCTTGGATTATAACTGAAAATATCTTCAAATAACCTTTGTCCGCTATCAGCCCGCTTGGTAATCTTTGCCCGTTCCGTTCTTAGATAATGAATAAGAGAGGTGCGCTTAGCTAAGCCGTGCTTGCGGGCGATAAAATTATGTTTTACACTTGTCTTGTATATTTAAGTGGTATTTATCGTATTTATCCAATGAAAAGTATGTTGACAGAATATGCACGGCGCTGACAAAATATGCACGGCATTGATTATGACATCGATTGATTCAACGCCCGTTAAAGAAAATAATTTGTAAATAGTTCTTTTTATCGTGAAGTTTAGAAATACGAACAAAAAAGAATCAAATTTAATTATTTGTTTCCTATTGAAATTATATTAGCGACTAGCGTTAGAATACGGTAAATTTTCACGAAAAATATTTTGCAATGGCTGTATGCCCAATCGCGCCCACAGGTAAGTTCCAATTTTTAATTATTGGGAAACCGGTTCACCACGTGGATAAAAAACGTACGGAATGGAACCTGACAGAAGGTTTTCAACCAGATTTATTCAGATAAAGCTATAAGAGGTTATTCATTACTGTACTTGTGGATTTTAAAACCTACATAAGCTGACATAAGCAAAAACGAAAGTTGATGGGAAGGAAAGAGTAAACGCAAGACAGAAGATTTGGTTGTGTTGGTCAGGCATGTTTTTATTCTATCTGAACTAATATTATAAAAGACCAAGGAGGTCCCGACTGTTTCAACCAGTGATTCAAGCTTTCATATTATTTCTTTCTCTAAAGAAGGGTGTCGGAATTAGACGAGGGATGTCAATATTAGACCAACTTACGGTAATCCCTGTACTGTAACTCCTTCGCAGTTGTTTAACAAATTTCAACCAACGAGATTGCCGCATTTCACACGGCACTTCTGTTTGGCACCTATGGCGCCTTTGTGCCTTTCACGACGGGCAACTGTAAAATCCCACCCTTCATACATTTGTTTCAATCCGTGATCCGTAGCTTAGGTTTTTTCTCATCTTCAATTTACTGTAGAAAGTCGGAATTTGATGCGAGAGTTAGATTATCAGTGCTGAAAGAAATCATTGAATAAACGAAGAACTTAAAAATCTTATATATTTTCATTTTGAATTGAAGAATAGGTGCAAAAAAGTGAAACATAGAAAAGTTTCATTTTTAATTGCATTAATCGAAATGGGGGATTTTGAACATTTTCTATGTTTAGTTTTTTGCACTTGTACACTCCTGTAACTATGGGCGAGCACCCCGTTGCTAAGATGTTGGCTTGAAATCGAAAAATGACCGTAAAAAAATTCACCGTAATCTTGATATATGAGTTTAAGTCTATATATACTGCCTGTATTTTCACTTTACTTTTATATCTCTTTGACAACAAATTTGTTTTAATAATTCCACCAAGTTTATCAATCATACTTTCATGATAACTTTCTCTGATAGCACGCCCTTTTTAATTTTTTGTTTTCATTCAAAAAATGGCCAGACGCCGATTGGAAAATCAGGTTCACTTTTTTGCACCAATCCTTCAAAATACCAATATTTAAGATTTTTAGTTTGTCTTTTATTCAATGATTTATTACGCCACTTTATTGACAATCTAACTCTTGCATCGAATTTGTAAACCTTTTGTCCTGTTCCACCATGGTTGGGCGACAAAGAAAATTTTTGTCCTCTAAACGTCCTAAATAGGTGGTTTCTTGCATCTTAGTAGCCTATAAATTCTAACTTGATTATGAAAAAACTCAACTTTTACCTTCGAAAATTATTTGTTAGACTCATTACCTTCATTTCTCTATCTTGCATTATTTACCTTTCACATTTTTTCTTTATAAAATTGAGTTTTTGCCACCGAATAACGGTGGTAAAAAAGTGCTTGGAAGTTACCCTGTCTTGGCTTGATGAATTTTTCGCGGACTTGCTTTTATCCTTCATTAGAAATAGTCTAGACCTTAGGATCACGGATTGAAACATATGTATAAAAGAGGTGTTGTGAAGGGTGATATTATATATTACATATTACAGCCGCCCGTTGGGCAAGGCACTGAAAGGCCATGGGCTCCAAAAAGAAGGGCTGTGTGAAATGCAGCAATCTTATTGGTGGAAATTAAATAAACAGTCCGCAAAGGAGTGCCATAAAGCAACAATCGGTAGAAGAGACCTTTCGTTTTTGCTGCAGATTTCAATATAAACTTCCCTCACAGACTGACAGACATTTTATCAATGTGTTGTGTCAACTTGTCAGCATTGTATTGTTGCAAATGGAAAGATAAAAGAGGAAGACTAAGCTAGTTTACTAATTATCCTGATACAGGAGTTTAAGTCTAGACTGTCAGTCATTTGATGGCTACGCAAGTGTTTCCCTCCACTGATGCAAGTTACCCGACTTCACGGTATTTAATACTTCTTTATTTTTCCTTTGTTCTTTCCTCTTACCAGGAACGTAGTGGTCTAAGAAAACGGCTATTCTTTTTTAGAATCAACCTTACAATCTAGTTTTTATATTTATAAAAACTAGATTGCTGACGTGTGGAAAGGAATGGCGGCGTGACTGATCCTTTTGTTTCGATAATAACATCAAAGCGGGAACTAATTTTCTTCTCGTTTCTTTCTTTCCTTTTTCTTTCTCGTAAGTTCGCGCTTTCCCTCCAAGTCTTCAAGAGTGGTTAGCTCAATCGGTTAGAGCGTCTATCTCACAAGCATGGGCTTCCGAGTTCGATCCCACTGGGTGTCAAATTTTTCAATTCTTCAAATTTCTTTTTTTAATTCTCTTTCTATTATAATGAAGGTCAATCAAACAAGTAACTAGCATATTACCTCCGCTCTCTGTGTAAGGTTTAGATAAGCTATGATAGCATCACTTAATAAGAACTTTTTGAAGTTTTTTTTTTCTTCAACCTTTTTTTTACCACAAGCGATTATTCAAGGCTGAGATATAGAAGAACGGGAATAGGCGTTTGCGCCTGCGTTTGGTGACTGACAGTTTCAGTTTCAGTTTCACTACTTTCACTTTCACTTTCAGCCAGCGAGTGAGTGAGCGATTCTTTGTAAGAGAATCGTCAAATAACTTCTTTCAGAATCATTCTCGTTTTATACTTTAAAGACAGAATGATAATTGATTTCCGGGTCAAAATGTTTGACACTTGATCCAATCGTTTGCTTATCTTTCTTGCGTGGTCGTCATTTGAATTTCAGTATTCAAGTCTTATAAAATACGGTTGTTATAAGGGTATTAAACTCCTCACTAGGAGGGAACAGATCATAAATTCGAATTGAACGCGTAATTACTAATAGCAATTAACATTACATAACGCATCGATATCTCTTCACTCTCATGAATTGTGATTCAAAATTAAAGTGATGAGCACAAAAACAAAATCAAGAATTGGAAAATTTGTCACCCGGCGGGATCGAACTCGGAAGCCCATGCTTGTGAGATAGACGCTCTAACCAATTGAGCTAACCACCCTTGAAGACTTGGAGGGAAAGCGCGAACTTGGGAGAAAGAAAAAGGAAAGAAAGAAACGAGAAGAAAATTAGTTCCCGCTTTGATGTTATTATCGAAACAAAAGGATCAGTCACGCCGACATTCCTTTCCACACGTCAGCAATCTAGTTTTTATAAATATAAAAACTAGATTGTAAGGTTGATTCTAAAAAAGAATAGCCGTTTTCTTAGACCACTACGTTTAAAGTATTAGTCAGGTAGAATTAGATCATAAACCACCAAAACCGGGACAAAAATGGTGCAGAGATGAAATTTTGCACATAGGTCCAGGAATATAACGAAATATAATGATTTAAAAATCGAAAAAAAGTGCTGACTCAGCAATAATAAGCGTTTTAACGATTTTTATAATCGTTATATCTCGCCAACGGCTGATCTAAACATATTGAACCATATATTTTTCTGAAAGCCCGTGATCAGGGCTACATGATGAGCATGTCGTTGTTCCAATTTATTGCTCTTAGTAAAAATGCTGACGTCATCAAAATCGTCATTTTTTTGGACTTTAGAGGTCATATCTTGGGACCACGTGGTCCAAACTTCAAAAGTGACCCCAATTTTTTCATCTACTCATCAAGAGGGTGTTCCCTGTCTAGTTATTTTTGACATTTGAAAATCATTAAAAATCAGTTATCAAGGGTCCCCCTTAATTAATTGTAGAAAAAAGTACAATGCTCGCCATTATGGATTTAAGGGTGTTGCCATCTTCTTGAGGGTAGGGCTTTTTTTTTGGTGAATCCTGACATGTTCCTGGACCTCTGTGCAATATTTCATCTCTACACCATTTTGTCTGGTTGGGGTAGTTATGTAATTCTACCTGACTATATGTTCACTGTATTTTGCAAGGAAAGTATTTCTTTTTTAAATTTCGCTGCCTCTCTGAGTCAAGTCCAGAGTACGCTTGAGCTGAGGTGAAATTTTTTTTTTAAGTGAATATCTTGTATATAATATAGAAATGGGTTCAGAATGGCCCAATCAGCTGCGATGTTAGTTATTTCTCTTTAAAAAGACAAGGCAAGTAATTTTCCTTTAAAAATACAGAAATCAGACGTTAGTTATTTTCCTTCAAAAATACAAGACTGAGATGAAGAAGGAAGGCAGGGAAACTGGTGAATTATACCCTAACCCCCCCTGCTGGGAATTCTACAAAGTTTCAGGCTATATTTTTTTGGGTGCTGGCAGGCATTATGGATGGAAAGATCCATGTCAAATTTCAAGCTCGTACCTTTCCTGGTTAGCTCACAAGTCGGCTATTACAAGAATACTAACCTTGAGGGTGATCTAGTGGTCTTCAGTGGGAGCATTGTTTGCACGGGAGGTCGTTGGTAGTCCGACACTTTCTAGTCCGACAGTAAAAATGTCCGACATTGGATTTGACGAATGCGTCAGTATTCCGACAACAATTTTGTCCGACAACGAGTAAAAAAAAACATATTCATAAAACGAAATATAAATCGGCGAAGAGGGGGTTCATCTTTTATAAGCAACCACGTGCTTATAAAAATCCAAAGTTCAGACTTATTTGAAGTTCGGCCCCTAAACCGGACTTTTCTTAAATTTTGGGAAGCTTTTTAGGATTAGGCTTCCAAGAGTCAAGAAATTGGATTCAGCTGTTTTTACGACCCTTCTTCTTTGATTAAAGTTTGTGTTTTAAAACCCTTGTAATTCTGAACAAGCGAAAAGGGACCCTTAAAGGTGGTGCATTCTTTTTGTTATAAATTATCTTTACGCAAATTTGATTGGTCCTTTGTTTCTAATTATGCGAAAATGCCGCCAAAATGAACATATTAATATTATCTCAGTGAAAAACCCTTATTCAACATTCGACACTCTAAAATCTTTCGTTTTCGGACAAAACTGACGTCGGAGAAAAGACTTCTTAATTGTAAATTTATTTTAAAGATTCGGACTATTTTACTGTCGGACTAGAAAGTGTCGGACTAGTGACATGCACCCGTTTGCACTCTTTGTGCTTTGTGTCGCATTGTATAAAATCTGATTCTTTCTTTACCTTTTAGATATATATTAAAGAGAAAAAGTAAAGAAAGAAAGAAAGTATAGATGGACTTGCTGGATTTTTCAGATGAAATTATTGAACAAATATTTCTTACCCAGAGAATCTCTCATCAAGATTTGGGAAATATTTGTCAGGCATGCAAACGTTTAAATGAGATAGCATCCAGTAATGAATTATGGAAAGTTAAACTGTACAACAGGTAATGTAACCTGGATTCCAAGGTTTTTAACTCTTTTTTTCTTGTCAATTCGATTTTGTTTCTGGATTGCCGAAAGGTCTCTGTTAATGGTTATTTCTCAGGATCTTATTGAATATTAAATGCACAGTCAACTTTAAAAAATAGTTGATTGCTGTTTGTTTGCAGTGGAATAAAATCAGATTTTACAGCTGTGTACAGGGCCCGGTTGTTCAAAAGTCGATTAGATTAAATTCCAATTAGCGCTAATCGCGATTAGATTTCGATTATTTATTTATTTTTTTATTAAAGGATTGAGGTTCATGGCACGCCGTGGGCCTCTAAGAACCTGTCTTTTTACAATTGCTTGTTGTTACAATTTTCTTTAGGTAAACTTTTGTTCTGGGGGTTCCCCTGACTTTAAATTGAATATTTTTGTCTTTCATTTGAGCATTGAGCTCATGTGCTCTCTTGCACAATTCTTTGATTGCCAATCGTTCAATAATTGTGAGGCCTTCTGTTACTCGATAGGATGAAGGAGGACCTTTGTATGTCGTGATGGCTCTCAAGACTTTGTTCTTGTCTTCTAGTTTTCGGACACTACCTTGATTGGTCGATACCTCCCTTCCTCCTCTCTCTCTTCCGTGAATACTCCAATCCTCTGTGTGTTTATAAGTTTTATGTCCTTGATACCCAGTTGTAATCCAAGGATTCTGTACTTGATAAATTTCTCGTCGTAGATTTTCGTTGTATTCTCGGGATCCTCCAGATGTTCTTTGATTCCATGGAAAATTAGGTTACATGCTGTGGATCTTTGTTTGCCGACTGTTTAACATTGAGTTATTTTCTCCACCTTATTTGATTTACGATTCATCTGCTTGGATACAGCTTCAGCATAACTAACATCTTTCGCCTCTTGCTTCTTTTCGATTAAGATGTTCTCGATCTTTGTTTCTATCTTTTTCTCGAGTATGCTCATCTTTGTTTCCAGGCTTTCTTTGATTTCTTTTGTAAGAAAGTTCACATCATTTGATTTCAGTTGGAAATTTCTTCATTTTGTACTTTCATGATGTTTTCACATGCTTTAATTTCCTTTTGAAGTCCTTCGATTTTGCTTTGGTGTTTTAGCATGTTTCAACTCGTTCAATCAGCTCTGGCGTAGCCTGGAGATCCATGCTATGATTTTTTATTCTATATACTGATGGCGAAATATATAGCATGGTATGGGCTGACAGTTTGAATTTCCCATATCCTAATAACGGTTGAAAACACAGCCAATCAAATCCTGTTATTGTTTCACTGGTCACACTTTCTTAAAGAAAGCGCGAGTTCCGAAATTTGGTTTTTATTTTAGTAAGTGAGGACAGCGCTAAATTAGAATTTCCCACTGTAATTTTTTTGAGGCCAAAATCAGACTCACAGCTCTGACCCGTCAAGTATTCATCAGATTTTAAAAAAAATACGCAGATAGGTTCCTGTCTAGCTCTGGCGAGATCTTAACTCAACTTCGGCATTGAAAATTTCGAGATTTAAACGTTAAGCAAATCTGTATTTGGTAGATTGGTAGCTCAGAACAATCATACTGAACATCTCGGTGGCACTTCCTACAGGTCAGAGTGTCTTTTGTCTTTTGGTGTTGTTCCTTCTCTAATAATGCATTTTTCTGGGGTGCAAACCTCATTTTTAAGCGGCAATTCTTGGTCATTTTCATCGATTTTTTCCTCCATTTTCCTGGCGAGTTAATCACCAATTAGTTAATCCCTGTGATTAACTTCCGTTGTTCGAACGCCAGATTAACTAATCGTGGACATTTTGCCTGTGTTTTCAAAAATCTTAATCTTGACGTCATTTTTCGAATGTTTTCGTTCAAATTTCTCACTTCTATGCAGCGACTTCACTTATTTTGTAGGAAAAAGCTTCTTAATCCTCGTTAATCCTGGGTCAGAGCAGGATTAAGATTTGGCTGATTTAATCGGAATTTAATCCAAATTTAAGCCTAATTTTTTCGAACAACCGACGGTTCTGTGCTAATCAGCTCTAATCGAGATTTAATCGAAAATTAAGCTAATCGGCCTTTTGAACAACTGGGCCCAGGTGTATAGTTGTTAAAAAATTTTATAATGCACGCTGTATCAAATGTGCATTTTTTTCTTTTTCAGATGGCCTACTCAATGGGTCAGTATTCCCAAAGAATCTTTCAGAGATGTATACAAAGAGAGAAGCGCAAATGACGCAATGATAATGATTGAGTTACGGAAGATTATGAGAGGATCTTTCCATCTTAGAAGTATTCCTCATAAACTCATGAAAGAAATTTCTAGAGTGAGTGTCTCTGAAAGATCTTTTATCATTGATGGATTACTAGCAATCATTAACAATGCAGACCTGAAATATTTAAGGTATTCATCATTTTGGACACTAATTTTTTAACCTTAAAGGATCCAATTTAGGCAAGAACTAATATTGCGAGCAGCAAAAAAGTTTTAAACTGAATTTGGGGATGTCTTGAAAAAACATGACAAAATGTAAATTTGGTGAGAAATTTATTTTATTTTTGTTATTTTGGCAGCATTTTTCAAAATTAGTTTCCTTTTAAATATATTTCAAGATTTACATTGGTAAGGGCTACTAATTTTGCATTGTATAATATGTAGATAATATTCAAGATGTTGCCAAAGTTCAGAGAAAATCTACCAAAATCCGAATTTGAAAATGGGATTATAACTTTTACCAAACTATTCACAATCGTTATTACTTAATTCGTTAATCAAAGGGCAAGAAGACTTTGTGTCTTTTTTTCAAAATTTTATGTGCAGAATAAAAATAATATGATAACAGGAAATTCTTAGGATGGACTTGGTATATTATGCAAGAAAAGTGTACGATTATGTAAGATGTCAAAAAGCAACTTCTAATTTGATGAATTGTGTCACTAGGGATGGTTTTCATGATCTATTTGAAGGTATGGTTTCTTTAATGATAAAGCTCCAACTGGCTGCTTTTAGCACTTTATGAAAACTCTCAAAAGTTATAATTGGAAGTTTGTTGTGTCTTTGATTAAGAGATTTAACGTCAGCTATGTACTATGAAAGATTCTTCTTCAAACATCTGGCAAGGCGGAAAATGCTTTTTCCACAATTTTGCACTAAGACATCTTGATTACCCAAAATTATTAAATTGTAGTTTCCAACCATCCTAAAACTTGATGTAGTATACTTATATCTGGCTTGTTTCCAAAAAGAACATATTATTCTGGAAATCATTTTGATAAGTCAATTTAGGTTCAGAATTTTTTCATTTTTAAGTTTAAAATTTTCATCATTTAAAAGCATTTTCAATCATTTAAGGTATCAAATTTCTTGCCATTGGTCTTGAAGTAGATTATTTGGACAACATTCATCAAATTGAGGATTTAAAAAACATGTTTGACGAAAAAGGTAACAACATATCGATTAAATTCGTAATTATTAACTAATTTCTTTTCTCAGGTTCTGGAGAAGTAATAAAACAAAACGTCTGTAAAAACATGAAATATTTCGAAAATCTAAATGGCGTGTTTTGGAATGTATTGATGATTATGATTTTGGGGCCCCAATTGGGGTACCCTACCTTTTTAGGAATACCCTTTTTGAAGGGTAAGTAAGGGTCATAAAATGCAGTAGCCCAGAAAATAGTTGATGTAACCTGTTTATTCTCGCCATAGCTCTGTCGAATTCTAAGCTAATCAATACCACTTCAAACGTAATCTTTTTTTTTTGTCGATTTTTTAGTTCTGGGCACCAAAGAATACGAATATCCATCAATGTCAACTCAAGAAGACATCAAACGAATTTTGTGGATGTTCAATGATTTCTTACTCAAAGATGGTACATTTGCACAAAAAGCTTTTCTTCTCATGTCGGATACAGACCGTAAGGTAGTCCTTCTTGGTAGAAAATTGATACTTTCTTTAAAATGTTTTCATTGATGATTAAAATGTTTTCAATGATTTCTTACTCAAAGATGGTACATTTGCACAAAACGCTTTTCTTCTCATGTCGGATACAGACCGTAAGGTAGTCCTTCTTGGTAGAAAATTGATACTTTCTTTAAAATGTTTTCATTGATAACTGAACGTTTGTTTTGTTGTTCACTAAAGCTATTTCTAGATACTCTTGAAATGGATTTAATCAAGATTAATTAAGATAAAGTTGTTTTTTGAAACGCCTGTCCAAGAAATTCAGAATTCAACTCCTGTGTTGAGATCATTGGAAAAAGTAATCTAATAATTGATTCAGTAGGCGTTTCCAAGAATTGGAAAGTTTGTTCAGTTTATCCAACTTTGACGATGTGGAGAAAAAAGTTAAAAAAACCTCATCTTTATGTTCCTAGTGTTCATCTGTTTCAGTTCTCGTCTTCGGCTCTAAAATGTTGTTTTTACATCACACTGGCAAGAAAACTTGGCCTCGATGTCAATGCTGTTAGGGTAAGAATAAGATATTCATAGAATATTCTAAACTGGCGCTCAAATGAAGTGACTATTCGACCCCATCTAGGTGACATTCATGATTCTAGAAAAGAAACATTCTCCACAACCACAGCCCTTCGCATGTCTCACAAAGTTTCAACAACAAAAAAACATAACATAATTTACATTTTTTTCTTTAGATTGATGATACCAGTGCTCGAAAAAGTCAATTTTTTACATCAATAAAACCAAGCATCGGGTATCTAATTCTTGTTGACTTTATTATACCTACTGAGTGCGCCAAGAGAAAGTATAAATGTTTGTCAAGATATTGCGAGCTTACGGTTAAAAATTTTTTATTGATTCTTTTTTGGACCTACCTCGGAGGTCCTTTAAATTAACTGCATGCCGGAAATATGCTGGAAAAACCAGTTTTTTGGCACTTTCTCGAGATTTCATCATTAGTTTTTTCTGATGTTTTGCAAAGAAAGATGCGTATCAGTAATGCCCAAAACATGGCCGAGGCTGATTTTTGAGAAAAATTTGCTGAAAATCCCTGTTTTTGCAGGACTTTTTCTTAATATGTCTTTGTTTTTTTCACACAAAAACATTATTGATAACAATGCTCAACATCAAGCAATTGTCAACAAAACTGATTTTTGAAGCCGAAACTTTCTAAAATTCACCGGAACAGTTGAGAATCGCCGGAAAAACGGTTTCTCTTGAATTTTTTGAGCTGTACTTTATATTTTTTCATGAAATTTTGGACACTGATGCAAAAATGGCAATACCTGAAATGTGACAGAGCCCGATTTTCAATAAACATACATATTTCTTTTTTCCCTACTCCCCTTCCCTCTCCCCCAACAACAATCAATGATGAAATTTAATGCATTTTCGCTAAACGCGGATTGTTTTTATTTTTCTCCTTGTTCTGCTATCTAACTTTCATCGTCAGGTAGGTCCATTCAGCATCTAGCTTGTTTATTCTATGAATGAAAGCTCAACTTAAATTTTGGTTTACAAAACTTTAATCACTCAATCAAAAGTTATGTTTAAAAAACTGGAAATTTTGAAAATTTTAACTACCCAAAAAATTCATTAAAAATTTGGTGGTTAATTGGATGAAAGGTTATAATGGTATTTTAAGATGAACGAAAAAGTCACGTTCAGAAGTTGGTAAAAACGTCAAATATTGACCTTTCAAAATGAAATGGATGCGTATTTCAAGACTATAAGAGTTGGGGAAAATTTTCTTCAAAGAGAAATTTTTTTTTGTGGCGCACCTATTAAATTATTATTTTTTCACCATTCTAGAGACACAATTTACATTGAATTTCGTTCTGGTATGTTAAAGATGGTTGATGAACAAAGTAATCTCCTTGCTAGACTTAAAGCAACTGAAAATGCTACCAAAAAAGATGTAAGGTCCTACTAATAAATGTTTTTAGATTAAAAATTTGAAATATGCTAACCACCTTTTTAGTATGTCAGTCAGTCACCTCAAAACTTTGGGACAGGCTGGTAACCTCAAAAATGGTCGGATTCGGCTGAAATTTGGGTGAATATCTGGGGGTATTTTTTTTTCTCCAAGATTTTGATTTTTAGGGGCTTGGTCACAAGTTTCATCCTCAAAACGAGGCTAAAAACTTTTGGGCAGGCTAGAGACTTCAAAAATTGGTCTTGCACACTTGTTCATTGGGTGAATATCTGGGGGTGTTTTTTTTCTTCTTTTTTTCGGAATTTTGATTTTTAGGGGTGTGGTCACGAGCTTTAGCCTCAAAACGATGCTAAAAACTTTGGGGCACGCTGGAGACTTCAAAAATGATTTTGGTGAAATTTAGCTTACTGTTCCTTGGGTGAATACCTGAGGTTGATTTTTTCCTTTTTTCGAAATTTTCATTTTCAGGGGCGTGGTCACGACTTTTTCACCAAAACGAGGCTAAAACTTTTCTTTTATCAAAAATCTTATTTTTTAATTTTTTTTCTTATGTTTACAATGGGCCTACGAGTAATGCGGTTAGCACGTTCGACCATGGATATAAGAACATAAACTAGAAAACAAAACTTATTTTACACCTGCTCAATTCTTTAATTTACTTGCAGCATATACAAATATAGTACGTGAGACGTGAGACGTAATAAAATTATAGAGTGTACAATTCAATCCCTTGTTCTGATAAAGTTTGAAAGGCGACTTTCCTATGTCTGTTTGTCTGAGTAAAGTTTTGACATATGCTCACTCAAATAATCGCAATATTATTGCTTGGGTAGTTTGGTTGAAAAATAGTTGTTCGTAGTGAGACTGATACGGTGAAAATTAAAGGTAATTAGTTTTGAAATGTTTTTTGTGTTTCTTGTTTTGTCAGATCTTCGTATGTTTACTGCACGATGTGATTGAGTTTTATAAACACGGAGGACAAATTAGTGGCAGGTATGTGTACGATTTACAAACTTTATTACTTACAACTATTCTTCAAAAATAATTTCATGAAAATTGGCTTCTTACACCGTTCTTACGTTGAAATGAATCCTCTATCTTTGAGGAAGCCGTACACGTTTCCTTTTATAAGAACAAATTATATAAGAACATAAGGCTTCGATGGCCAAAATGTTAAGAACATTTTTAAGGCTTTGTGGACTCAAAACACCCTTTTTCTTAGGAAAATGGTCAAAACGAATACTCACAAAATGGTGGAAATAAGAACATGTTAAGAACATTTTTAGGCTTGAAACTCAAAAAAAGTTAAGAACATTCGAAGGCTTCAAAATTTTTGGATGTTTTTTAAAATTTTAGGCAAATCCAGAAGATACAATGTAACCCATTTGATGATTGTTTTTTAACATTTTAGGCAAATCCAGAAGATTCAATGGCTCATTGAAACACTTTTACAACTTTCACCTACAGAAGATGAATCTAGGTTGTTTTTGACACGGATTTATTTACACCAAAACTCCAACATAGATGAGGTTAAAAAACATTTCTAGAACTTGTCATGCACTTAAAAATGTTTTCTTATATATCTTCATTCTGTTTACAAAGTAGCAGGAAAGTCTGGTTTCACGCCAAAATGAAAAAAGAGTAAAGATGAATCTTCCAATTTTTTGAGAAATAGTATAAAGAACCCTGTTTTAGCAAAAATAGTCTTTTTGTTTTAGTTTGCTATTTTTAACTTTTAATTCCTTTTCCAGACATTGGAACATTTGACTTATTTAATATCTCATGGGAATTTGCCAAGTGAACCAATACACCAATTGTTAACTGTCACCAAACGTCTCGAGGAAGAGAAAAAGAACGAAGAAAAAACTCAACCAGTTTGTATCAGACAAAGTTTTTACCATATCATAATTCTCATTTTAAACCGTAGTCTAATGATCACCAATCACCTTTATGCGAATTTTTGCATTCTTTATTGATTTAATATTATCATTTATATTTAAGATTTCAGTTAAAATAACCAATTTTGAATTCGAATTTGGACGACTCATTTTGATATGAATGTTTCTGTCATAGTCCTTTGAAAGTTTTAAGGAACCTTTTTCAGATTGTTACTACCGTATATACTATTTTTCATACTCCTTACATTTCTCTTTCAGAAACTGAGATCGTCTACAGAAGACAACCAAAAGGTGGTGTACAAGATCGGAATGATCATGAGACATCGAAGGTAACTGCAAGTTTTTATATTTAGCCCCACGTGGTTAGGTCTGGAAAACTTTCTATTCGTAACTGCAATCAAAGAGGCTTTAATTTTGCGCAATTAAAAAAGCTTTAATTTTGCGCAATTAAAGAAGCTTTAATTTTGATTTTCAACCCCTCGGCGATTCATGATATATGCACTATAGCAATGTCTTCTGAGATTACATCACGGACCCAAAAGCTGATTGGTTGCAAGTGATGAACTGAGAGATTTTACGTCACTTACAACCAACCAGCTGTCGGGTCTATGGTGTGATATCGAAGACATTTCATTAATGCGTATCATGAAGAGGACCAGGTGCCCGGATTGAAAGTTGGAAGCCAACACCCCAATTACTTGAGGGTAATTTAATCTTATCGCTACATGCTGCCGCTGTTGATAGTAAAGAACGAACATTTTTTAGTTCCTCTCCCCTCCATGTTGCCTCTTTAATGCCTATTTTCCACATATCTTCCACATAGCATTTCTTAAAATGAATTTTACTATAAGGACTGGTAAAAACCTAAACATTGACCTTGCAAATATTTTATATATTTACTGGTTTTACTTTCTCAATATTTTTGCAGGCTTGGGTACATGTGTGTTATATACGGTTGGGACAATTTTTGTGATATGCCGTATAATTGGCAACGTCAGATGGGCGTTTTAGATATGTTGAATGGTCCTAATCAACCTTTCTACAACGTCATGGTCAATGATGGTTCCAACAGATATGCAGCTCAAGGTATCCTTCCGTACTACTGTAACTTCAACAGCTTTAATACCTTTTTATATTTTTATAGAATATTTTCAAAAACATCATTTATGTACGTTCAATGGTCATTCTTCATATAATTTTTAACGTCAAAACAATGATCTCAACTGAACGTTTGTAAACCTGATGAAGACCTCCACTGAGGAGGTCGAAATATTGTTTAAAATGAAAATTTATATGAAGAATGACCATTTGGGCGTACATAAATGATTCAATAATATTCTCATCTGAAGTATGACAATTCAAGAATTTTCAAAAACAACATCGGATTTTACCCCATGTTTGTTGGAATTGGCTTTCGTATTCGACCACGTGTTCTATTTTTGACGTTGCCTGATCTCATTTATCAATATTATAAAGAAAAGTAATTCTTACGTAACGCAGTCACTGACCTTTATATATCCCTGGACCAAGCTATATCCACCATCTTTGATCGAAGTTTTCTTTGAATTGGTACCCACAAAGAAGCCATTGTAGTGTTGAAATTAACGTCTACCGGCGCTTCATCATCAAAAGTATTCCAGGGAACGTAGATCTAGCGCTATCGATGCATTTACACCACTATTGAGTAGTGTCGCCATTAGGGTACCACTTATCAAAAAACTCCGATCAAAGTTTTTGCCTGGCCATTATTGAATAACTTGGTCCAGGGATATATAAAGGTCAGTGAACGCAGTGCGTCCGGGAGAAAATCAGTGATCGAGTTGAATTCATGTATAGGGAAATATCAATTCAATTTATATCGCCTATTTATTATACTTGATTTTGTTTTTTCAAAAACGTGTTTTATTACTTTGGTAATTGCTTATCCATTGATAAAAATTTCTCTCTCATTACAATCAAAGTATTTAAGATCTCCTCTGCTTTTTTCCGGACAGACTGTAGAAAGGAGTGATTTGGCAACAGCTCTTTTTATTCATGTTATTCGTGACGTAATGTTTTCTCCGGAAATACTCCGGTTTTAGCCAGTAGTGACAACTTTAAACAAGACAAAACTTGTATAAAATTTGCCACTACTGGCAAAAACCGGGTTCTTTTCGTAGAAAACATTACGTCATGAATATCATGAATAACATTTTTTAAACAAATAGAAAGTTTGATGATGCACGCAAATCCTGGTGAAATCGCTCACGAAGAGATTGGCAAATACTTCTGCTCAATCATCAATAGCTGTTACTATAAACCCACTGAAATGTTGAATGAAATGTACCCTGAGGATTGCGATTGGTTTGGATGCCCAGATGTTTGATTAATGGATTAGCATGATGCTTCCTGACTTTATGTAGTGCAGTATCTTATGATTGATGAGATATCTCATTTGAGGACAAAAGTAATCATCTTAAATGATTGTATATTCCACTCCCTGTTGAGGAGCTCCAACCTTTTTGTGAACTACCCCTTGGAATTCCAAGCAATTTTAGAATTATACTCCTCTGGATTTCCGAACTTTTCCAAATTTTTAATCATTACCCCCATGGAATTGCGCTTATTTTTGACGGATTTTTGTTTACTGCTATGGAATTCCACTGTATTTCAAACCATAACCCCTTGGAATGGAAATGAACCTCCTCGACAGGGGGTGCACGGTTTTTTTCTGGAAAAACCCGATGAAAAGAATTAAACCACAAGGCTACGGATGACGTAACGTAACTTTTTGGTTGAGTATTATGTTTAACGGGATACTTTTCTTGAAAACAAGTAAAAGTAACTCGCATATGGCATAAATAGTGAGTTTATGCATGTGTGTTATTCAGCGACGGAGACGGTTAGATTCTGATTTGTCTAGACCCTGATCAACCGAGAACGACGGTAAACAAGCATATTTACTGGTCCACGAATTAGAACTGCGTATTATTCCAAATCGCTTCAGTCACAACGCCGTCCTCAAAAGTACAAAACATGAAATTGGTAGTGTTTGATGGCAAGGTCTGTAAATTATGTTTTCAATGTTAAAATACTAAGATATGGTTTATAATAATGAATACGAGATTCGTTTCGCCCGAGGACGAAATCATCAAGTAAAAGTGAATGTATTACACAAAATGAATATAAAAAATGATTGATTACAATTAGTTTGGTTTAAACAGATTCAATCATTGAGCCTTCCCTTCGTATTAAAAAGAAACAAGCCAATAAAAACCTTTCGTTTATTAAGAACCGTTTGATATGGTAAATATTTGGTATAGATTAACCCTATAAATGATTTTGGTAAAAAATTTTGCAAGTAAAAAAAATGAACTAATATGAACACCAACAAGAAGCCCGTTGGGCGTGAAGGCCCAGCGAAAAGTAACGTGTTGAAATCGAGCGTACAAAACAGCATATGTATGACCCCGTTGACAATGGATCAAAGTGAAGACAGGAAAAAAATTTTCAAAATAACAGCGGTACTTCTCATTGGTTAAACGCTTGAAATTGTATTGAATGGTCCCCTACCAACCGGGACTACACAGGCGAATAAGGCTCATCCGGTTGAATACTCTCCTCGGGTACCTAATAGCTGGGGGTTTTGGAACAAGCGGGGGGGGGGGGAGGTTGGAAAAAATCTCAAAACTTAATAAGTGGGGGGGGGGTTGGAATAAAAATGTCTGTGGTGGGAAACTTTTGAAAAAGAGGCTACATGTTTTTTTTATAAGCATATGTTTTTTTGGGAAACAAGCTCAGTTATGCTTAGAGATATTTTAGACTCAGGCTTGAAGTATCTTTATCATATGCTTATTTTTCCGAAAAATTCTAGTCTCCAATTTTTCCAAAATCTGTCA
Organism: Clytia hemisphaerica; assembly: GCF_902728285.1. Classification (NCBI taxonomy): domain Eukaryota; kingdom Metazoa; phylum Cnidaria; class Hydrozoa; order Leptothecata; family Clytiidae; genus Clytia; species Clytia hemisphaerica. The sequence continues at coordinate 699,263 of NW_027104057.1, forward strand.
TTGCTATACATGAGGATAGGGAAATAAGTAATGACACTAAGATTTGTCATTACGTTTTGCAATAGAAAAAAAAATTTTCACTTACACACCTCAAAAGCAAGCTCAGTAATATGCTTGTAATATGCTTATTTTTTAGACAAATTTAGGTCTTGGTATGCTTATAAACGTTATGCTTATAAAAAAATATGTAATACAGCAGAATTAGGACAAAAGAGGGAACTATTAAAAACATTTTCGCAAAGATCAATAAGCGGGGGGGGGGGTTGGAATAAGAATGTCCTGGGTAGAAAATTATTTTCGAAAAATTTATTTGGGGGGGGGACAGCTATTAGGTACCCAAGAGTACGATCGTTTCAAAAATCGTCAATTTTTTTACCCAAATTTTGCCTTTACATTTTTGCCTGTAACGTCAGTCTTTGGCCAATAAAATATTTTACCAGACCTTAGCAGCGGACCCCCCTCGCGAAAATGTCTTCAGCTACATTCAACTTTCCAATAAAATTCTAGCCTGGGTATCCAGACTCAAAATTTCAGAAAAAAAAAACAATACAAAGTTTCTAAAGTTTTGGTGTAACTAAAAAAGTCGGGTACAGTTTGTTTGATACTGCCTGTGAGTGAACCCTTGTTGACAGACTATCAAAACTTTGAAAACCCAGGTAGACACACATAATTAACTTACCATAAAACCTCTTTCACAAACTCAAAAAACTTTCAAAACTACTTTAAACTACATCAAAACATCAGCCACATTTTATAAAGGCTACTTTCCAGCGGCCATTTTGTTTAGAAATGAACCTGTATTTTCATTTTCGTTCGTTTATCTTTTTTCACAAGGTCAGCTTTTTCCATAAATTATGCGCACCCATAGAAAAACTGGAAAAATATAAAAAAATCCCGCAAATATTCTGCTTGGTGAGTGGGCTCACCTGCAATCACATATGCAGGGAGAAATATCCCTGCAGGCATGTTAGTTGGACCAGACCGTAAACCAGAAAAATAATCTTAAAAAAACTAGACGATAAAATAGTTTACAGTCTGCATATCCAGGCTAATAAAATTAATGTGGTTAATGTTCGAGTTAACAATTAATGTGACAGATCCAGAAATGACCATTTTCACTGTTCATGCATTGCAACCATGAAAAATGTTCCAATCTAGTTCAAATTTACCCATGAGCTGCATTTAAGTGTCCAGTAACAGATTCCAGAATCAGTTTATATACTTTAAATAATTATGTGATCGATGTGAGTCGAGTTTGAAACCGACCGACCGTTTTAATGCGACAGATCCAGAAATGACCATTTTATTTAATGTGTAGAATCATGAAAAAATCTTGTTAGTCTCCATTAACATATTCCATAATCAGCTTATTTGAAATAATTCTATGTCGAGTTTGAAAAATCAAGTCACCGCACCTTTCGCCAAACGAGACAGATCCAGAAAAAATAATTTTCACGCACGCGTAGCATCATGGAAAAAGTTCCAATCTTGTTCCAATTTACACATGAGCTCCATTTTAGTTTCCATTACCAAATTCCAGAATTAGTTTACTTGAAATAATTATGTGTTGAGTTTGAAAATCATACCACGTCCCACCACTGTATGTTGTACTGACCGTTGTTAACATCGACAGATCCAGAAGTGACTGTTTTCTTCTGTAGCATCAAGAAAAAAGTTCCAATCGTATTCAAATTTACACATGAGCTGCATTTCAGTTTATTTATTTCTATATCAGAATCATTATTTCCTAAAAATAAAGTCTTTTTGAATACAAGAAACTAAAAAAATGAAAGTGATTTAAGGTAGAATTTCACTCATAAAACTTTATGAAAACTTGAGCAAAGACTATAAGAATGTTGAAAAAGGTTTATAAAGAAAATCTTTACAAAATTTCTTTGGTTTGAAAATCTCTTGACCACTAAGCAAAGAAAATGTTCAAGAAAGTATGAATCAACCTCCTCGCTTCGACCGCCATCTTGTTTTGTTTTGAAAATTGTTTTGAAGGAGCGCGGAATCAGAAAATATATCTTTTATAGCCAGTATCAGACTTTAGCAAGCTTTTCTATCCAGACGGCAAAAAGTGTGGTACTGGTTTTAAGCGCCGTTTCTACCAAAACGGACGGACACACGAACGAACAGAACGTTGCAAATGAAAGGCCCACTCGCTTAGCGCTGGGCCAATAAAACACTAGATGGACCTGAAACATACCATCTTTTACTTTGATTGGTGATTGACGATTCGAATGGGTTGTGATAGTTATTTCCCTTATGATAATTAGACAACATTTTCATTCAAAATTTGTATACCCCACGAAAACTTTTTGTAAATTTTTTACATAATGTAATTAAAGTATATTTTCTGATAAAAATTGACTATACTTGAAAAAGGGGTTGGGTAAGGTCATGATATGAACCAAAGAAGCTTTTTTTTTTTGGGGGGGGGGGTAGGCGAAAAAAATATCGAACCAGTTTTTGTTAACGATCGTGACGCGACGACTTTCCTGTGATGTTTTAACTTATTGGTCCTTTTTACGTCGACCCTTATTGGTGTTATTTTTGCGAAGCTGGCGTAACAAGGGCCGATGTAAGGGATCAGAATTAAATTAGGACCGGGCTAAAAATGTAAAAGGAAGTGAGGTTTGGCGTAATAAAGTCCGGCGTAATTAGGGCCGATGTTAAACAGGCCATACGTCCTCTATAAAGTTAAATTTATAATTGTTTTAATTAGATGAAAGTGTGGGAAAGAACGTTCTAAATGATATCGTTAAGCAGACATTATGCCCCCAGTATGTTTTTCGTTACGGATAGGAAGTGTTTAAGACCGTGTTCAGACATTACGGTTTAGTAATTGATTTTACGAAACGGAGCAGTTCCGTTCCGATGAAAATAGTGGAGAAAAACCGTTTTGATTTTTTTTTGCTTTGCAACATTTTCTCTTTTGTTTCGAATTTTGACGTTCACACCATGTTGCGGAGCGATACGAAACCGTAACGCTTGAACATGGTCTAATCATGGAATTATTATAGAGACTCTGGATAAACATCGAATGAAACGGTGGAGAGCGAAGTATGTTTTTCAATTGTTTCAGAAAACAATCAATGTACAGGCTTTGTCCGCAAAGGACAACTGTCATGGCTGCTCGAAGGACTCTGATTTTGAAAAATGATTAATACTGTTATTTCTAAAAAAGTTCTCTAACTTTTTCTGATCGTACTTTTGCTGGCTAAAAGTTTGAAAATAAATGCTAGAATACCAAGCGAAAACATTTATGAAATCTGGTGTGAGAAAAACATCGTCAGACGAGTAAAATCAAACAAAATGCTTATAATGACACAAAATTTTGAATTGGGAATATCTTTCTAATATTTCTCCGAGAAAAGCTGAGATTGACATATATTTGGTCTGAAGATCTTTTGGTGGCACGTGGTGGCGCGGTGGATTTTTTCAGGTTGAGGTTTAAAAATTTCTGGTGTCAATATTCAATTTCTTATACATGGCATGTTTTTTGCATCTTTCTCGGAATTTAAAACGTCATAACGACGTATAATTAGTAATTAACTAGATGAGTTTGAATCTCGGAGGAGAACTTAAAGTCTCTTTTGGGAATTGGATAAGTGTATTTTGATGAGAACTGCAATTAAAATGCTACGAAAAATCATTTAATGGTGGAAGGAGGGTAAACAGTAATGTCATTTACTGCGGACAAGGCTTGTACATGAGAAATTGGCAAAAATCAGCCCGTTGTTTTTCCAGTGTCTATAATAATTCCATGGTCTAATAAAGTGGTTTTGGGACATTTTGGAGCAGTTCTACTCTTGTAGAAAAGTGAAATTGTTTGACCTGGTATTTTGGAACTATTTTTTCGTTTCGACTGTGAGGTTTATATTACGTGTCGTAGGAAGCATTTTGATTTATTTCTTCGGAGGGTGTTGCAAAAGCTTAGTGACACTGCGAGGGCCAAGCATGGTATGTCCCGAGCTAAAAATAAATATACACCAAAGGCAATTAATTCAAGCAAACAATTTGTATTTCCTCTTTAATGTTTTGTTTTAGTCGTTTTTTAAGAAAAAGCCCTCCATCTTGCAGCCCCAGATTGCTACGGTACTGAATTATGATCTGCAATAAAAAAAATTCCTCCAATTGAAATATTCTTTTACCCTGTTGTTATTTTGTCTGTTCAATGATTCAAGTCATAATGTCTAATAATGACTCTAAGTAAACTTGCCAATACTTGCCAAGTTTATATCTCAAATTTACTTGTTTTCCAATTATCTTTCGAATAAGCCCAAGATCCTCGATTTTCGAGTACTTTCGTTTTAGGCTAAATTGTACACTTTAGGACCAAAGTATAATGCCCAAAATGAGCAATTTGGGGTAAAATTTTGAAAAATCGGTCGATGGCTTGAGAACTTTCTAGGGTTGATCTGCCGAAAACCGAAAAAAAACAGAGATTGGAGTGTTTTTCCGGGCGGAGCATGGCTATGTGACTGACTAAACAATATTATTCAGTTTATTTGCTATTGTTTTCTCGTTTAGATTATTGAATTGAACACAAAAATAAAATAAAATAAAAAAATAAAAAAAACACAAAAGTTGAAGTTACAATGAAGATACCAGCTTTGGTTTTGTGTGTTTGTATTTCCATTTAACCATTGACGAAAAAGGTATATTGGTAGCTTTAAAACAGATCTGGAGCCTTGAGGTATCCATAACTTTCACTTTTGTTTCATTATCTAAATGGTCTATGTAAACGGTAGCTCCTACGCTGGCCATTAAATCTGCCTCTGCCTAATTTTATAGCTTTTGTTAATGAGCTGTTACTCTCCGGGTATCTAATAGCCGGGGGGTTTGGAGTAAGCGGTGGGATTGGAAAAAATCTCAAAACATAATAAGCGGGGGGTTGGAATAAAAATGTCCTGGGTGGAGAATGTTTGAAAAGGAGGCTATCTAGTTACAGAAGAATTAGGGCCAAAGAGGGAACTTTCAAAAAAAACTTTCCCAAATATCAATAAGCAGGGGGGGGTTTGGAATAAGAATGTCCTGGGTGGAAATTTTTTGGAAAATTAATTAGCAGCCCTCCCCCCGGCTATTAGGTACCCGAGAGTAGTTATTGGTGCGCTGTAAATAACGATAAAGCTATTTAAAATTCAAGATTTGATTCAAAACAGTTAAGATGGACTAATTTTATTCAAGAGCGATGCTTGTAATATTTTCTTTTCCTAACCATGCCTGAAAACGGTCCAAATTAATGTCGCTTTTAAGATGGGTAATATAGAATACCACGTATTTCCTATTAGTAGATTCATATAAAAAAGTCACGAAAAAACGTCAAGTAAAGCTCTGATTGGCTGAATATTGCACAGATTATTATTACCATATTTTTTTCAAAATTCCCCAGAGTATGAGGTAATCTTTGCACACCCCAGATAGAGAATGCACACAAGAAGTGTGTTCTATGTTTAGCAAAGTATGTAAAAAAACACTCTGGTGCCAAGTATTCATTTCTCTGAATAGTGAAAATAACTAATTTTTAACAATAATTCCAATGTTTTTATTCTTGTTTAGATTATTTAAAATTGAAAAAAGAAAAAGAAGAAACGAAAATTAAAAACTGACCAAACACTTTTTGGAAGCGAGAAAAACGTTGAAGATATCTGCAGTCTTAATTTAAGTGATATTTTGACGTTGTGTCAGATTCGATTTTCATCAAAGTATGGATGAGGGAGTTGACGGAAGCCCAAGAAGAGATATGGATCAACCACAACCGCCTTCAGGTATCATTCGTTCTCTTCACCGACTTTTAAATACCCCTGGACCAAGTTATATCCGACATTTTTGATCGAAGTTTTTTTGAAAGTTGGTACCCGCAAAGAAGCTATTGTAGTGTTTGAAACTTTGCCTAGCGACAAACAGCGCTACATCATTAGTGTACAAGCGAAACTAGATCTAGCGCTTTCTCCGTGGGTACCGATTTCAAAAAAACTCCGATCATAATATTTGCTTGGCCGACATTGAGTAACTTGGTCCAGGGATATATATAAAGGTCAGTGGTTCGCTTTCACTTTCGTTTTGTCAGGTTTGAATGTAAAAGTTAATTGAAGTCGAAATGAATCATGGGTAATCAGGACTGATTGCGTTTTAATAACGGCTTCCCGTTGGCGCCAGATGTAAAAACATCCAAAAATTTAGACGAGCACTACAGGAAGTCGTTATCGAATCACGATGGTCTTGATTACCCATGATTCCTTTCGATTGTGAAAATGAACTTCTTAACATCAAATTTTCGAATACTTTTTTATTACAAATGCACTCACAAGGCCCAAATAAGGGATCTGCAGCTTTCGATTCTTTATTCTAGTGAGGTTTAAAAGCAGGTCAGTAGTGGTTCTTTTTTTTTTTATTTTTTTAAATATTTCCTTTCCAGAAGGAAATATTTATTAAAACGGTAATTTTTCTCCTTCTCCTTCTCCTTCTTCAAGTCTAACGCCGGTTTTGGTCAATTTCGTGAGTTTGTACATGAGTCTCTTTTTAAATCAAGCTCCGGTGGTAAAAACAGTAGAATGTTCTTTTTTTGACGCGGAAGACGTCATTTCTTTGAGAAACTTCTGTGGTAAATATCCGTACGGCGCTCTATTCTCCTTGTCGATCCGGCAACGTCGGCCGTTTCAGAAGGTCGTGTGTAGATTGTAAATGACTCTCCAGGATTTTTTCTACTTTTTCTACTTCCTATCTTCCATTCTATCTCTTCGTCTTTTCTATTTTCTGACTTTCTGAGACTTGTTTTCTGATGGTTTCTACTATCAAACTTTCTCCAAATATCGACCCGACCGGGATTCGAACTCACCAAATGAAAGAATCTCTGATCAGAAACCCAGCGCGCTATCCGTTGAGCCACACTCGCACAGCAGAACACAAAATTTGTAAATACTTATAGAATGACAAAAAAAGACGGGGGTAATGTTATTGTAATATGGGTAAAAGTACCCCTTTTTTAACCTGACTGAAATTCGAGCCGTTACTAGCAACCCTGCGGGGCCCAAGGCGCCGAGTATGCACCCGGCACAGTGACAAGCCGTTACTAGCAACCCTGACCCTACCTAACTGATAATAACAGAACCCCCGTCTCAATGGAACCACCATACCCCCGTCTAAACGTTTCCGCAGTTTGAAAAAATTTTCGCCTTGGTAGTCATTTACAATATACCCGACACCGTTTCAGAAGCGTATTGTTGATTGGACCATACTGCTTTGTTTCTAACTGTCAAAACAAAGATGGCAGAAAATAGACAACAACTTTTGCTCTTTCGCTACCTTTCTTTGCTGTTTATATGCTTTGATGAGTTGAATTGGATCATGATTTTTGTACGATTGTCACAAGGAATGGTCGATAGTGAACTTTTCTTAATATTCCTTTCTGGATTTGATGTTTTGTTTACATTCTGTTGGTTTGGCTGGAATGAGAGATGATACAAATCTCTTGGTCTTGGAAAAACAGGATATTTTATCAACTTTTATAACAAAATAACTTCAATTTTGTTTGTATATTTACATAAATTGTACGAAGGCAAGTGACTGTTAATAAATCTGACCATGTTATACCTGAAAAATTACATACTTGCAATATGAAAAAAGTTTGCACCCAACGAATGCAAATGCAACAATGGGAATGGTTGATGAACTGATTTTAGTTAAAAATTTAAACGTGGAGCAAAATTGACTGGTTAATGATTGAATTTCCCTTGGTTTTTTATCTACAACAATGAATTAACTGCTGGGGTTAGTGACAGTTAGTGAAAACTTGTTGCGGTTATAAATTTCAAATTTTAAAGCTGATATACCGGATCCGGAACACCACGGCCCCCTTAAAATGTTTATTGCATTGAATATGGATGTAAATAATTTGAAATCACCTCACATGTACAATTAAATTTTTTTTTGAACTTAGAGATTTTCTTCCCCGCGTGCATTTTAAAACGTGGAAAACTTTAGTTGTGAATTTAGAGATCTTTTGCAACTTGTGTTTTAAACGTTGAGATTTTCTTACCGTCAACTGCTCTTAACTTGGGACTGACATAACATGGGACGGCAATTTGTCCACCATTTCACCGAACCTCCAAAGTTATTTGATTTGAGTTAATGAACGGCGTATTAAAAAATGGCAAGTTACACACGCGTAATTTTGTTAATCCCATCGGGCGATAGGCGGTTAGGCAGCAGGCGTTCTCTAATTCTCCAATCGGCGCTATCAGTGAAAGTTATCGTGACATGTTATTAAAGGAAGTATGATTGATAAACTTGGTGGAGTTATCAAAACAAATTTGTTGTCAAAGAGATTTAACAAGTTAGTGAAAATACAGACCAGATATCAAACAGTCCCATGTTTCGACCAATCGTCCCAAGTTAAAGCAGTTGGCGGTATGTACTGTATGTACATTTAATAAAACGTGGAAACTTTTGTGATAAATTTGGAGATTTTCTTACACGTGCATTCAAAACGTAGAAAACATTTGTCGTGAACTTGACATTTTCTTCCACATGCATTTAAAAAATGAAGAAAACTCAAGTGATTTCCTGGCATGACAATTTATTTTATTTTCTGACATTTTTTTGGAAATTTTGATTGTTTCCAAGTATGTGAAATTTTTTGCTCTTGTAGCATGCTTTTGGAAATCATAAAATGGCTTCTGTTAGGGGAATTTCTTCCTATCAACATTCTTTCAGATTATGAAATGTTTCCCAGTATATAAAAATTAGATTTTTTTATTTGCATTCTGTCGGAAAATATATGAAATTGTTTCCCTGTTTTGAAAGATTTTTACTTTTTAGCACGTACATTATTTCAAAAAACTCCGAAAGTTACTGTATATACTTTAAATTTTTACATTTTTTACAATATTTTATATGAAAGTATAATGCAAAATATTTCATCTCATTTTGAAAATATATAAAATTTTCTTTGGTTTTCTTACGGTGAAATATTCTCCTTTTTGTCATTCTTTCCGCTTAAAATAATAATTATATAATCAGGTCTTTTCATGTGTTCAACAACACTCTACTTGGTGACCGCTAGTATAATACTAAAATCCATTTAAAGTCCACCTAACGAAAATTAAAGTTCCAGCCAATTTGATTACTGCATTGTTGTTCTCAGTCGGGTTCAGCTTGGATATATTTCGTGATCCGTAGCTTTGAACCTACAGTCATCTTATGAATAATCCTGTAAATACTGGCAATATCATAAATATGGAATTTTGAAATTCTTAGGGACTTGTGTTGCTTGATGTTATCTGAAATCTTTTTAGGACATCAATTATTATTTTAACATTTGTAAAGGAAATATTTATCCGCATCTTTGCGGCTCTTGTTTTCTTTATTGAAACATAAACATAGGGTACACTGCGAACATATACTACAAAATACTACCAAACATTAATATAGAGAGAGCTATGGTTGGAGTAGACAAAAATAACGCACCACTGAACCTTCCAGATTCATGGATATATGTATTCAACAACAGAAATGATTATAGTTTGATTTGAAATTGAAATCAAGCTTTCATTACTGTATAATAAAAGCCGACAAAAATAACGGTTTAGTGGAAGAAAAAAGAATACTTAAGTCTTGTAGTTTGTCGAACAGAGATTGTCTCGCATGGGAATATATAGAGCAGTGCAGAAAAAAGTGCTGAGTGTTTTCAACTGAGTTAGTTCGACAACCACAAAAAGAGTCTAAACAAAAGTATCACGAAAACCATGCCTAAATTTGTGCTCGTTGAGAAGACTAACCCCTATCCGAAGTCGATTTAGAAGGACTACATCTTGATTGCCAGAAACATCAAAAACACGAGATTGTTTGGGTCTCAAAAATTGCATTCTCAAAGGTCTCAACAGCAGGTAGATTTCTTTATTACCGTCCAGGACATTCCACTCGGATATGCAGTGAGGAAAAAAAGTATTACGAAAACGCTCAGTTCGTATATTAAGAGGATAAATAGGATTTCTTGTTCTTATGCTAACTGGCGCTGTAAGCCTTGCTGGCAGATAGTTACGTAAGTAAGACGGAGCTTGGCTATTTATGATTTTATAGAAAAATATTATTCTTCTGGCAAAGCGTCTGTCAGCAAGGCTTTCAAGGCCAAGTTTAAGGCTTGAAATAACGACTTCAAGTGGGTCGGACAAAATGTCCGGAGAAGTGTCATTTTATCCGTTTTAATCAATGGGTCGTCTAATCGAAACAAAATCAGTAAAAATGATCTGCGTTGAACCGAAAAAAAAACAGTAAAACGGGACCTTGAAAACCTTGAAAACCTTGAAAATGAGCCCCCCAACCTTAAAACCTTGAAAACTATCAATTTTCTGGGAAAAACCTTAAAACCTTGAAAAATCGTTAAAAACCTTGAAAAGCACTTATTCCTATTCATCCTTTTTATCATACAATCTTTTCACTAGGGCATTGGCTGAGTAACTCCTATAGATTAGTTTTGAGTTTGAATGTTCTTAGCTTTAAGTGCTAGGCTTTTTCATTCATTACTGTATGCTATATTATGTTGGTTATTATCATAAACATAAAAGTACTGGACATCTATCTCCTTTGTATTTTTGAAATAAGCACTGCTAGCATCGTGGCCGCCTCTTAAAAACATAAAATGAACAATAAATTTTGATGATATACCTAATGCTAACAACGTCAAAACTTGGACAAAAGTCTCTGTTGTTCTACTCTTCTCAAGTCTTTTTTCTATATCATCCGACTAATATTTCTAAATTTTGACGCAAAAGCATGGAATAATTTCAGATTTCAAAAGACACACAGTTGAAATTTTAGCGTTGAAAAATGTTTATCCAATATGAAAAGATTTCGTCAAATTTCGCCTTCTCGATACTCTAAAAAAATCTATTCGCCGACCAATCAAATTTTGCAGCTAACTTATTTCTATCCAGACATTCAAAAAGTAAGACTAAGTAAGTACGTTCCTAAACTGTTTCCATGAGGAAATTTCCAAAAAACCGCCTGCGGCGCTAAACCTTTATAACATTTAGAGAATTCCATATTCACCTGTTCTGTTGCGATTCTGTCACAACGAATGCAACATATTCTTTTATTATTAGCTGAGTTTTTTTCACTATTAATCGAATGTTCCCCAATTTTCAAATCGCTTCAAGGCCATTATTTCATTCATATTACGTCACGTCACGCTATTTAAGAACTGGGTCTCCAGAGTATTCTGGTTGACGTCTTGGAATAATGGCCGTTCATCAATGAAATTCGAGGATCGGAAATAATTTGCTTAAAACAACTCTTTTGACAATTGATTTTTGTAGAAAAACAATCAAAAACGTTTTTTAGCAATTTGATAGAGTCAAAATTAAAATTTTCTTTCGTCGGTGCAAACCATGATTGAGCCTCCTTGACCACTGTAAACATTTGGTTTTTACTTCTGATTCTTTATTGAGACAGTTGGAACACTAGTAAATATTTATTTTTGTGGTATCATTCTCGAGAGGGAAATAGGAATTTCACTGGGGAAATAATTCCCCGGCCACCAAAAGCGAATAAATTTTATTGCCGTCCTCTATTTTTCTTTCGCCTACCACTCTGAAATAAAACCAAACCCATGTAGAGCTAGGTCAACTGAGTATCAAAAAACCTTGAAAAGTGCGAAAATTTCTGCGAAAAAACCTTGAAAACCTTGAAAATCCCGAAAAAAAATCTGTAGACAACCTGTAAAAATGTTTTGAGGGGACCTCGAAAAAATAAAGTTAGAATTTTTTCTTCCTCCAAAGTCGAGACGAGATATTCAAGCCAGATATTCAAGCCGCAAGTTTTTATTTTTATTTTTGTCAGAAAAACAATAAAATTCCAACATAATGCGTTGCAATTCTTTATTCAGATATTTCAGATCCTTATCAAAATAATCAAATTATGTAGTAAGGTCACAAGATTTTGAGGTTTTACTTAAGATAAGTATTTGCAGAAACCAAGAGATCTCGATAAGTAATCTCGATAAGAAATGAACCTTCAACCTTTCCAACAGTACGCAAGCAAAACTGATGGGTTAAAATTTGCCCTGCATTTCGGACGGCGGGTTGAATCTACTTGTGTTTTTGCGTTTTTTCATTTTTTGCAATCTGGTAGTAGGTACTACTTTCAGTCATTTAGATTCATCTACGGTGCGCAAGGTCGTGAGTTCAATCCCCGGTCGGATCATACCAAAGACATACTTCAAGTCTAGCGTCTGTATAAAAATCACTTGAGCGGCGCAACCGATGTAAGAATTAACAGACTTCAAATCTTAAATAGGAGATTCAACTTTAGTTTCCGGCTATATTCTTCTAGTCTCACACCATCTGATTATCCCTTTAAACGCATGCAGAACAAAACATTGGTATAATTCATAAGGTAAAATTCAACCTGATAGCCTGAAAGTTTAATTCCTCTAAATTTTTCGTGAGTACTAAATTTTGCGAAAATTGCCAGAATTCGCAAAAATTGGGAATCTCAACCAACGCAAAATTTAATCAACTTTAATTTCTTTTAGTGTTTTGTTAAGTCTGAAATGAAAATTCTAACAAAATGATAATAAAAAAATATATTAATGCTTCGAAAAATTCAACAGCTTTAGGCAGGAATGAGGAATTGATTCCACGAACAAAATTAGAAATGAGAAAGAAAAACAGAAAGATTAAAATTGATTATTGAAAGCATTGAAAGAAATGACAAAAATTTGGTGGCTTTAGATTTGAAAGTAACGATAGATTGGGTTTGACGGAGATCGTTAGGTAGATTATTCCAGACTTCGGTACCATTATGAAGAAACGTTTTAGAGTTATACACGCTTTCTTTTATAAGAATGTTGTAAATCCATTTCATCATGGATATTCTTAACTTTTTTTGGGAAAATCAGTTTAAAATATTCTTACAGCATTCTTAGGTTAGGATCCTAATTCAAACTAGATTTAACATTTAGTACATACTTCTCAAGCATAAAATGGCATTTTTGTGAAAGGAGTGAGCCTTAATTTATAATTGAAAATGCTCTAAAAATGACATTCTTAGTTTCTGTTGCCAAATTCCATGATCACAATATTCTTAGCATATTCTTTTGGCCATTTTCATCATTGACATTCTTATAAAGTGTATTCTTATTAAAAAAAAGCGTGTATTTGTTTCTCTTGTTTTTTTTAACTTACTTTTTCATAATAGCGCCACCAGTGGATACCAGTGTAAGTGATCTTCTAAAAGCGGCTGAAGAGGGTGGAGCCACCCAGGACAATGGAGGAGGAGACGGTGTAGCCAGCGCTGATAATGTCGGCGGCGGTGTTGGTGTTCAACCACAAATCAATATTGCTACTGGCGTCAATAAAAAACCAACCGAACAAAAAGTGAGCACCCGAAGACCTGGTAGAGGTAATAACTGAAATTATTTTTCACGAACCATATTGGTTTTGACTATATGGAACGGTTGCCAAGGCGTCTAAGGTGTCCGGCGCCACAAAAATAGTGTATCTGAATTTCAGTTATTCAATTTCGGTAATTGAAGTTCTACGCTATACGGATTCTCAATTTTGTTAGTCCAAAAGTTGTAGTGTCGACGCTCTCTAATTCGATTTTCAAGGGGAATTGGATTTCCATCGAACAAGGGAATAAATAGTATAGCGTCGTTTACGAAAGTTTCTTGTCGAGGGTGACTTTTAATTTCATCGAATAATGGACCGTATCGAATGTTAGAACGTCGTATTAAAGAGTGTCATTTGTATGTTATGTATGTTAGTCCAGAAATTGTAGTATGTATGAATTAATGATTTCAGAACTCATCAAAACGTTCATCCAGAGTTGAGATTCAAAAATCATTGTTGGACTTGTTTCCAGGACTACCCTTAACAATAAACATAATATTTAGACATAATTAGCATGGGGTAGTGGTTTGGTTTATAACTTAGGGTTTAAGCTTGATATTGAAATTGGTCTTTTAAGGGATGTATTGGGCCGTTCTATTTTATATCCATACAGGGGGGTGGACGAACATTTCCAGGAGATAATAGGAGAAGAATTTCCAGATGGTGTTGTTTTTCATTTTTCCAGGGTATTAAAAAAGTTATACTAAAATTACCAGGGGTTAAAAGACCGATTTTAGTTCGTCCAACCTCACTTTCAACGTATGAGAAGAATTTTTCCAAGGGATCTTTTGCAATCTTTTGTCATTTTCCAGGGGGTATCCACACATTTCTAAGAATTTTGTTTTGGTTCGCTCACCCCCCCCCCCCCCCCCCTCCTCCTGTATAGAAATTTAATGAAGCAGCCCGTTTAAAATGCGTGAAAGTTATAGTTGAATTGTGAAAAATAAGATCCACGACTCCCGAGAAGGTTGTTTAGCCAGGATAAAGAGAGAAATTTTTATTTCATATTTTCGTTTGGCAGCACCTGATATTCCAGTTTTCGAGAGACGTAATTGGTTGATCCACATGCATTACGTACGTAAAGACTATGACACTTGTAAGGTACGCTCTTCGACTTTTTTTCACACTCTTTAAGGACCCCCCCCCTTAAGTGCTACCCCCTCCCCCTTAAGTGCTCCCCCCCTTAGGAAATTCATTTAAAATTTCACTCCCTAGATATCGCCTGTAAATATTGCTGCTACCAAACAAAGCTATGTTCTTTCAGGTTCTTTCGGAATCAGGTTTCAAAAACTTACTAACTACATCAGAGGAACGCAGGGAGTTTTTTTGGACCTACCCCGGTGGGGTGGAGGTCCTATAAATTAACCCGTGTTCGTTAGTTAGTTAGTTAGTTAGTTAGTTAGTTAGTTACCAACTTTTCTCGAGATTGGCTCATTCAATTTTTCTGATTTTTTGCACAAAGGTGCATTACTATAAACCCTCGAATGTGACGGAGCCCGATTTTCGAAAAAAAATTTTTTCCGGCCGGTAGAACCGGAAATGTCCCGAAAAAAGCGGTTTTTTGAGATTTTCTCGAGATTTTATCATTAGTTTTTTGCGATTTTTTGCACATAGATGCACATTAGTACTGCCGAAAAGGTGTCGAAAACCGTTTGCCGAAAAAAAATTTTTTCCGGTCTGTAGAACCGGAAATGTGCCGGAAAATCGTCGTGTTTTCACATTTCCGTCACATTTTTTCAACTTATTTAATTGTTCTTTACAGAAAAATGTTTCTTTATGATGATTGCCCAAAATTTAGCATCGTTTTGATTTCCAAAAAATCATCATTTGAATCCGGAACTCCTTAAAAATCGCCGGAACAGCCGAAAACCCGGCATATAAAACGGTTTTCCTTCATTTTTCAACTTATACTCGACAGATTTTCATGATTTTTTGCACAATGATGTAAAATGGCAATGCCCAAAATGTGACAGAGCCCAATTTTCGAAAAAAAAATTTTTCCGGCCGCTAGAACCGGAAATGTCCCGAAAAAAGCGGTTTTTTGAGATTTTCTCAGTTTTAATTTTCTCTGAATGATTGATTAAAGTGTCGATATTATTTTTCTTTCACCCGTTAACATCGATGCGTTTCTTAATTGCTTTCTCCGTTCCAATAGATATATAAATCGAAATTTAAAATTATACATTACTTCCATTAAATTCTAATTATTCGTTTTATAAATAGGTAGGTCCATTAAAGTATTACTTGTTTCATGGGAAATTTAATTTGCAAAGTCTTTATTATAAAGATTGTATTAGGTGACACACGATTTATTAAAGGTTACATTTAAGGAGAAGCTCCTATTTAATCTCATGCTGTCTTTTTATGTGACAGACTGTAATATATATCGAAACTTTAATTCTATTATAATTCGAACTAATTTTAAATCATCATTGGTACAAGTCCTTAAGGAATGATCTACAATACGCCATTTCAAAGTCGAAATGGATCATGGGTAATCAGGACTGATTGCGCCCCGATAACGGTTTCCCGTTGGTTAGACGGAAAAAAATCTTCAACATTTTTCAAAACATTGGACCAGTAGTAAGTCGTTATTAACACGCAACGGTCCTGATTACCCATTACGCTTTGCGACTGTGAAATGGCCTATTAAAATCTTTCTTACCGTCCGTCCGTCCGTTAGTTACCAGCTTTTCTCGAGATTGGCTCATTAGTTTTTTCAGATTTTTTGCACAATGATGCAAAATGGCAATACCCAAAATGTGACGGAGCCCAATTTTCGAAAAAAAATATTTTGGGCCAAAAAACGGCTAAAAAACGGGTTTTTTGGACTTTGTGAAAAATTGGATCATTAATTTTTTCTGATTTTTTGCACGAAAGTAGGGTATCATCATAGGTATAAGATGACTCAAGCAGATTTTTGCAAAAAAATTTTGTTGGCTCAAAAAACGCATGTTTATCTATAAGAATCACTATTAATAAGCATACATCAATGTTCTTAGTCAAATTACTCAATTTTTTATGAGATAGATGTTTTTTCTGCTCATGAGGGCTTACTTTTGAAAAATATGTGTGTTTAGACAGGAAATTTGGGTTGCCTGGCGTGTTTTTATAGAAAAACTGGTCGAATTCGATATTTTTTATAAGCACATTATCAATTACTTAGGTATTGGCTTTTCTCGAGATTGGCTCTTTCATTCTTTATGATTTTTTACACAAAGATGCATAACTATAAACCCTTGAATGTGACAGAACCCGATTTTCGAAAAAAAATGTTTTTGGGCAAATTTAGGCCAAAAAACGGCTAAAAAACGGGTTTTTTGGACTTTGTGAAAAATTGGATCATTAATTTTTTTCTAATTTTTTGCATAAAAGTAGGGTACCATCAAAGGTAAAAGATGGTTTAAGCAGATTTTTGCAAAAAAAAATTGTTTGCTCAAAAAACGCATGTTTATCTATAAAAATCACTATTAATAAGCATACATCAATGTTCTTAGTCAAATTACTCAATTTTTTTATGAGATAGATGTTTTTTTTCTCTCAAGTGTTTAGACAGGAAATTTTGGTTGTTTGGCGTGTTTTTATAGAAAAACTGGCAAAATTCGATATTTTTTATAAGCACATTATCAATTACTTAGGTATTAGATTGATTGGCTCTTTCATTTTTTACGATTTTTTGCACAAAGATGCATAACTATAAATCCTCGAATGTGACGGAGCCCGATTTTTGGAGAAAGAAATTTTGGGGTAAATTTCAGCTAAAGAAACGG
Organism: Clytia hemisphaerica; assembly: GCF_902728285.1. Classification (NCBI taxonomy): domain Eukaryota; kingdom Metazoa; phylum Cnidaria; class Hydrozoa; order Leptothecata; family Clytiidae; genus Clytia; species Clytia hemisphaerica. The sequence continues at coordinate 716,430 of NW_027104057.1, forward strand.
CCGTAAAAGTGTTTTTTGGACTTAGTGAAATATTGGACCATTGTTTTTTTCTGATTTTTTGTATGAAAGTAGATAAAAGATGGCTCAAGCAGACTTTTGTAAAAAATGAATTTTTCAGCTCAAAAAAAGCATCTTTATCAATAAGAATCACTATTAATAAACATACATCAATGTTCTTAGCCAAATTACTCATTTTTTGGAGATCTCTTTTTGCTCACGAAGTCTTGAATATGAAAGAATATTTATAGAGCATGAAATTTTGGTTTCTAAACGTTTTTTTTATAAGAAACAAACGACTAATTTTAATAGATCGTCACTATTTGTGTTCTGAATGATTGTTTAATGGTCACGTCACGTAGATATCAATTATAGTGTTAAATGCATAATCCAGGTAGGTCCATCAAAGTATCACTTGTTTTTTCAATCAATGTCTTAACACAATCTCTCTTATGATGCAATGATTGGTTCTGCTATGTTTTTGCAAGCACAGCATTTTCTTCTTAGCGCTATAGATCTCATTTTTATACTATCAGTCTGACTTTAAAACAATCACAGCCTTAGAATTTAAAAATGGTTAGGAAAATGTGGGTTTTAAATATGCGCAAAAGTCATTAGCGACCGTAGTGCAGTGGTAGAGCATCCGGCTACGGTGCGTAAGGTTGTGGGTTCAACCCCCAGCCGGGTCATACCAAAGATTTCCAAAATGGTACTTGATGCCTCTCTGCTTGATGCTCAGCAATTCAGAGAAGGATCAAGGGTAAGTGGAGCAATCCAGGGAGAAAGAGTGGCGCCCTCCCCCTTCCTTTGGGTAGATAGCTATCGAAAGAGGAGCCTTCGGGTCGGCTCCGACTGCGGTCGCAGACTTACTTACTTAAAAGTCATGTAAAGTTAAAAGAACAGCTGAGTCTCAGCCGAAATTGTCTGGTTTTCACGAAAAAATGATACAATTTATCTCTTATCTTAAAGGCTTTAATTGAAGAATCACTGATGGAATCACATGGCACTTGTGAATACGCATTATACGTCAAGGGTATAATTTATTTCGTGCTACTCTTTTTAACGCAATTACTGGTTGAAATCCCAGTATAAAAAGCCCTATTGGTTATTGGTTCATTTTCAACAGACTGAAAAAAAAGATTCTCTTACTATTAACTCGCCCAGATAAAATCAACTTATCAATGCTATTTTTACTGAAAAAGTAATCTCTGTAATTGAACAAATTCCTGAGCAACTTTTTATGCTACGGTCCAAAAATAGTGATTTATTTCAAACCGATTAATTAAGTGACTGACCGTTTTAGTGTTGATGCAACCATTATTTCGTGATAAAATTTAGGAAAATGCCTTTTATAAGCATAGGCGTAGCGAGATACCCTGCAAAATCTCGCTACGCCTATGAAGAAGAGAAATATAGTAGTGTTGTGGTTTTATCAGCCTTGGCTACATTGCAGATGGTCAGAGTTCGATTCCCACTTAACTGGTGAATTCTCTCACAAGAATGGGCTTTTCCAGAAGTTTTCCGTACCTACAATATCAATTTTTCGAGTTGAATAGCTCCCTGGATATTCAACCTGAAGCAGGATCGCCCCCTGGATATCCAAGTGAATAGATTGGATAGAAGGGTTGAGTATATCCATGCATTCCGTCCTGCACCCCCAGGATAATAAGGGATTTTGTCTTGTACCCCCTGATATCCTCTCCTTCTTATAAGATATCCCCCTGGATATCTAGATAGCATTGAACCCACTGGATGTCCGATATCCTCAACAGGGGGCATGGACTGTGGAAAAGCCCAATCAGATTACAGACTTTAAACAATTCTTCTTTTAGCTTTGATTCTTCGAGAAGAGGGTGATATCCAGCAATCATTGGACGTTTTCCAGATTTGCGTTCAATACAATTCCAACAATCCGGATAACCTTAAACAAGTGGCCAGGTCTTTGTAAGTAATGTTGTTTTAAAGGTTTTGTTTTTTAAATAGCGGTGATATCGTTTGCTTACTCATCAATTTTAATAAGCTTTTTCGCATTCGATTGAGTCGGATGTGGAGCAAAATTGGTCAGAAAGAGGAAAAGGAAAACATTTTTTGCTTATATCAGCATAACATAACAATAGGAAGACACTTTTTCAATATGAAATATGTGTCTGATATGAAACGGGAACACTTACGTAAAAACAAAACCTTTAAATAATACGATATCTAAAAGGATTAAAAAAGTAGATTTTTGCTAATTAAAGGGTTAAAAGTTGCTCTTCTGATTTCATTTTTCGTTTTAACACTTGTAATGTTTTCACAAGTATTCCTTACCAATCCAAAACAGGGCGGCATCGACGGCGGTGCTTCTAGGTCCAGATCTACGGTGCATAACCGAAAAAATCAAGCGATCTCACGAATTGCCAAAATTACTCTTACTGGGTTAAAAGGAATATCTTTAATGAAACTAAGCTACGATCTATTTGGTTCATTATAGATTTTTATTGGGTCGACACAAAGCATCACTTCAGGTGTATAAAGAAGCCAGCAAACTTTCCATTGACGATTGGGAAATCTTCCATAACCAAGGTTCGTTGTCGAAAGTTCTTAATCTCTTTCGTGACCAGGCCGCTATAGCTACAGCAATTTTTAATTTAAGTTCTAGCTAGGTCACAAATGCAAATTTCAAATTCAAACAAATGTGTTTCAATTACATATATCATATTCACTAGATAGACTAACTGTGTGTGGAAGTGTGTCCCAGTTTTGAAACCGACTAGTCTGCCATGTTTTTTTTTCGATTTTACCTTAGATTTTCGAACGTTCGAATTTAAAACATTCGAATAGCGCTGTTGACGAATTGAAAAAATGGCAGTCTAAACCTAGACACGCTGTAAATATACGGGTAGCCTGATCCAGTCAAAAAGTTAGAGATCAGTGGTTTCAATCATAAATTTATATCATAATGTGTAGATGTATGACCACCACTACCATTAATTTTTTTTATGTCCTTTTCTAGGTGTTTGTCTGATGTATTTGAAGCAGTTTGAGAGAGCGAAAGAATTATTACGCAAAGCCTTACATACCAGCAGACATGATATCACATACATGATGCTTGGCAAATGTTACTTAATGGAAAATGATTTAATGGGTGCTACTGAAGTCTTCAAGAAAGCTATCGAGTATGTTCTCAGTCCCTGTTATTAATTGTTTTCATCATTTTGCCATTAGGGGTCTTATTTAGATCTGATTGTTCGTTTTCACCAATCCCTTGAGAGCTTCGTAACGCGGTGGGTAGAAAACAATCTAACGATCTGACCTTATGTTTTCATTTGAAAACTGTGGAGGGTCAAGGATATAAGTTGAGAAGTTCTATACTCTAAAACTTTTATCTATAGCTTGAGATATATTGTGTACCATATTCATTATGTTTCAGATTTTCTCCAGAGAATGTGGACTTGATGACCACACTGGGTGTCCTGTACCTTCAGGTAAATCTTGTCTATTAATATTTTAAATACAGACGGACGACTTTCTGCCTTGCCTTTCTTCATTTTAAATAAAGTTAACTTAAAATCGACTGCCAAAAGTCAATACGGTGGCTTCTTATTTTGACGTTAATGTAGTGGCTTAATTCAACCTTGTTTTTAAACAAGAATTTTAAACTGCAAAGTTTCTGTCTTTATTCTGCCTTTTTTTATATTGAAAACGGAAAGGAAGACAGAGAGATGGCTGTCCAAATTTGTTTTTACGACGTTAACTTTTCCTATGGAGCTTTAGCACGAAAGGACAATAATTCGGTTGCCTAAACCTGCACAATAACGTTAACGTACTAAAGTTTTTGTAGACCTTTATGTTAGATCGGGAGCACATCATATCTAATTATCATAATATTTGGAAATATATATTTTGTTATTGATTGCTTTCAGACTGGGCATAATCAAAGAGCTTTCGATCAATTTGGAAGTTCTTTGACTTATGAAGTCACAAATGTAAAGGTAATGAATGGTCATGTCATTTTTTATTTGTCAGCTTTCATTGGAGATATATATTTGTCATGCAGGACGATTTTCATTGCTGGCTTTTTACGAAGTTACCGTGAAATTACCAAAACTCACGTTTTAGAAATGGGGCGTTTATGAAAAAGCGTCATGAATTCGTAGTTTTAAATGTCTTCATGCTGAACTTCGCTTATTTCTGTTCTTAAAGTACAATGAATCGATTGGTTTTAATGGTAAATGATGAGATGAAAATCATCACACCGCCATAGCACTCTCTTTATGTTAGATTCTTTTATTTTTTGGTTACCTGTTTGACAGAACACAGACTCAACATTTACTAAAATACTAATCGTGTGTTATTATTTGGGATTTTGGGATTTGGGATTTTGACGAAACCTTATATTTCATTCTTTCCATCTTTTTATAGGCCATTTTAGCCGCGGGAGCTATGATCCAAGATAAAGGAGATTTTGAGGTGGCGTTGGTCAAATACAGGACTGCAGCCACTCAGATTCCCGAATCACCTCAGTTATGGAACAATGTTGGGATGTGCTTCTTTGGAAAGAAAAAATACGTTGCAGTAAGAAATTTTCTTTTGCATTATTATCCTAACAACGGCCTAAGCAAGATGTAACAAAATATTTATGGCTAGTATTTTAAGGGAGTCGAGTTTGCCCTTCAAAATTGAGACAAATACATGCATGTAAACATGTGTTTTTTTTATTTCGGAGGAAATTTGCCACTATTTCAGAGTTTGATGATTAGGCAGGGGAAGCACTTGATGAACGAAAAAATAACCCTTTCACATTTCCGAAAACCCCAATTCATGTGAAATATTCAAAGCTTTTTTAATTGAAAAATACCTCCTAAATTCTGTATAAAACAATCAAAAGCTTGTCGAATTTATTGCCAAAACATGCACCCACATTCTTGAATTGTCATACTTCAGATGAGAATGTTATTGAATCATTTATGTACGCCCAAATGGTCATTCTTCATATAAATTTTCATTTTAAACAATATTTCGACCTCCTTAGTGGAGGTCTTCATCAGGTTTACAAACGTTCAGTTGAGATCATTGTTTTGACGTCATATGACATATCCACACAAATTGATGAAGTTCTTCTCTTCTCTTCTCCTATTTCATCTCATCTCTCTTATCTGAGGAAGGGTCGGTAAATGTAGATATACTTTGACAGTTAAGTGTATTAAAGAGATTACTAATAATATTATTAAAGTAATATTAATTAATTTACACCTTTTCGACCGTAGCTGCCAATTGCCTAGCCTATCTCTATCCCAACACGCGATTTTTTGATCACTCTGTTGGTCTATCACTTGTTACCACTTTCGCGTCTACGATGGAGAACTTGCCCGAATTTGTCGATGCCGTGTTTTTTTTATAAAATTCGACGTCACTAGCGACGAAAAAAGATGGCGGCCGAAAACATAAACAAAGAAGGGCGGGTGGAAAGGAAAAGAAAAAACTTGAATGTTGAGACTTATTGCCGAATTTTTTTTAAATATTGTGAGGTGTGTCGCTGTGTTGATTGTACAAAATGTTACAAAAATTAAACACAACAAAAATGTATTGAGTGTTGTTTATAAAATTTCACTGCCTAAAAAGTAAAAAGCAGATAAAGTAACATTGAAAATAAATTGCTCAAATTTTTTGAAATAGAAAATATAAAGCTTACCACCATACATAAAAACGGAGGAATACAAGAATTAAAAAAAAAATTATGCACCTGAAACGACAAAAGATTCCTACCACTTTGTAAAAAATATGCAAAATTCCCTTGAAAAGAGTAAAAAAAGTATAAAATATATAAATAAGATTTACTTTGATTTCTGGATTTGTACTTCGCATTTATCAAGCTGAAACATGTTTTGATTATTTCGAAACTTTCAAATAATTATTTCTATACTCATAGTGGTCTCCGGTAGAATCCACAAAAGGAAAGAAAAGGTATCTTTTAAAGGTCTCCTATCTCGAGGATTATTCTGTTAAAGATTATAAATAAAATAATCCAGCTGTAGACCATCAGCCACATTTCCTTATGATTTCATCAAAATTATTTGGTGGACCTCTCGAATTGTGCTTGCCACCACACCACCCACGTAACATATATTCTCTTTGTTAACATTTCTCATTTATGAAATACACTACCATGCATTCTGTATGTCCACTGTCTGAATAGAAATAGAAATGACCACGATAGAAACGATCTGAAAAGTGATTAAAAACAATGTAACTCAAATCTTTCAAAATGAAAAAATAGTGCTTTATTTTGGTAACAAAAACAAGGAGCTTAAAAGTATATACTCCTGTACTTCCAAGTTTGTTCGAAGCAGGGATGATCCATGGAGCAATCTTTAACAAAAATCCAACCACTATCATTCCAGCATACAGATATGTTTGATTAATTTGTGTGTCTCACCGCACCACTGTCCATTCTTCGACAAATTCATAAAACCATTCGTCAATCTTTGCCCATTTTACCAAAATTAAAGTCTTTATGTAACAAAAATAATCCAACATAAGCAGTGCTCCAGAAAAAGTTTCTTGTAGTCATCTTTCTGCTCTTTCCCTTTATAAATTCGTATCTATTAATTTCTGGATAATTCTAGACAACTAGTGACTAGCCATTCCAAAAACTTTTTGAAGAGTGACTCTTCAAAGTTCAAAGCACAAAATAAATAAAAACACAACATTCTGCAACATTTCAAACTCTCTTGGTACGTTTTAGAATGTTTCTAAAGTCACATAATTTTCGAATGTTTTCGTTCGAAATGTAGCAAAACATCAGTTCCTACTCTTCCCGCCTCTGTTTTTGAGCTTTGTTTACAAAAACACTCCTTCGCGGTGACAAATTTTATTGATAGAGTTTTTGCTGCAGTCAAAAGCTACGGTCCTTTGGCTTGAAGCCGAGGATTTTTATTCCCCCACGAATCTCTGGGGGAATAAATGTAAAAAGTTACAGACGATACGGTGTCGAGGAAAAAGCCGTGGTCGTCTGGTACAGGCTACCAATTGCCGCGCGGGCATTTTTTATCGGCTTTATCCCACTAAAACCGTCCCAGTCCTTTTTTCGCGCCTATAGAAAAATGTGTCAAAAAAAGATATTTGAAACGAGTTTAGAGGTGTATTCTAATAATATTATTAATAAAGTCTTTATAATACAGTACTATAAGGTATTATTGTACCCGTTATCATTTCGTGATTTTGGGAGATATTTGCGGTCCTGGGAAACACGTGCGTTCTTTGTTTTACGACGATCATGTTTTCGTTTTGTAAAACCTTTCATACCCTTCGTCAATATTGTCGAGATAATCATGAAAAGTATTTGCCACTTTCTTTGCCACCAGATTTCGGAAAAAGGATTTCCCCATTATTCCTCCATAGTCGTTGTTCGATAACGCAAAGACGGAACATGTTTCTTCATCCTAATTTTTAAAACATAATAGCGAGGTTAAGCACGGGTTTATTTTGACCGTAAAGTGTGATACCGCGGGCCTGTACATAAGATTTCACTTGCATGGTTTGATTTGGCAAGTTATGTACAGGCCTACGGTATCGCACTTTACGGTCAAAATAAACCCGTGCTTAACCTCGCTAATAAAAAGAAATGGCGTAAGGCGAAACTAAAAATATGTAGTGTTTCCGGAAACGGGTGGGGTGAAAAAAAACATTTTTCTGATACGGCCGCAGACTATGGGTGCACCTATATGGTTCATCCAAGGAAATATTATAGACACTGGAAAAACGACTAGCTGTTTTTTGCCAATTTCTCATGTACAAGCCTTGTCCGCAGTAATGACATTATTTTCACCCTCCTTCCACCATTAAATGATTTTTCGTAGTATTTTTTTGCAGTTCCTCATCAAAGAGCACTTATCCAATTCCTAAAAGAGACTTTAAGCTTTCCTCCGAGATTCAAACTCAGCTAGTTAATTGCTAATGATATGTCGTTATGACGTTTTATATTGCTAGGATAATGCAGAAACATGCTATGTATAAGAAATTGAATATTGACACCAGAAATTTTCAAACTTCAACCTTAAAAAAACCACCGTGCCACCACGTGCCACCAAAAGATTTTCATACAACAGTGGAGCTATTAGACTCAAGTCTAACATATGTCAATCTCATCTCTTCTCGGAGAAATATTGGAAAGATATTCCCAAATCAAAATTTCGTGTCATTATAAGCATTTTGTTTGATTTTACTCCTCTGATGATTTTGTTCTCACACCAGATTTCATATTATGCATTTATTTTCAAACTTTTGGCCAGTAAAAGTACGAATAGAAGCAGATAGAAGTACGAAAAGTTAGAGAACTTTTTAGAACTAAGAGTATTAATCATTCTCCAAAATCAGAGTCCTTCGAGCCGCCATGACAGTTGTCCTTTGCGGGCAAAGCCTGTACATCGATTGTTTTCTGAAACAATGGAAATACAATACTTCGCTCTCCACCGTTTCATTCGATGTTTATCCAGAGTCTCTATAATAAATCCATGGTTCGTCATAAAGGAAATCAAGTTGACCGTTCAAGCTATCAAACGTCATTTGGTTAGATATCCCCGCTTGTAAATCAAGTTTTGTTCGTTAAAAAAAAATCAAAAAAAAAAATTTTTTTCCGGCCGACCGCATCAGAGTACATCACCTGACCCCGATAATGTAGATTTCTCATTTATTAGTATAAAAATGAAATGAAATTCCGCTCTCAACAACCAAATCTTTTCACCTATATTCTGGGTGTTAAAAATCGAAAAAATCTAATTTTCAGGATAACAAAATGCATTTTATAAAATGGTTTTGCTACAAAATATTTAAAAAACTTACTGTAATGGTTAACCCAATTAAAAGATACCAACATTTTACTATCACTTAGATCTAAAGCCATAAAACCAAACCTACATTCTGGGGGTTATAACGAAAATGGGAGTCAACTTCAAGGACCAAAAGAATGAGCTTAGCTATGAAAAGTAATAAATCTAACCCCTGGAAAAGGATTTCGGTAGTTCAAAATTTCGTTGAAAACGTTCAATGTTTTTTAATATGCAAACCTAACTACATCTTTCAGGTCTGATTCAAATTTCACCTACATTCTCGAGGTCAGGTGGTGTATGATAGTACTTGATTTCATAAAAAAGGGATTTAAATTGATGATGCACTCAGTCGTTTTACTCAAAATAATTTATGAAAAAGTCCATCGACGTCAAATTTCATTTACACGCTTTTTTTTATAAGAATGGTATAAATCCATTTCATCATGGATATTCTTAACTTTTTTGGGAAAATCATTCTAAAATATTCTTAAAACATTCTTAGGTTAGGATCCTAATTCAGACTAGATTTAACATTTAGTAGATACGTCTCAAGCATAAAACGGCATTTTTTTTTGAAAGGAGTGAGCCTTACTTGGGGTAATTGACAATTTGTAATTGAAAATGCTCGAAAAATGGCATTCTTAGCTTTAGTAGCAAAATTCCATGATGGTGATTATTCTTAGCTTTATTCTTATTTTTTTGGCCATTCTCATTATGGACATTCTTATAAAGTGTATTCTTATAAAAAAGCGTGTAATCTGCATTGCATAATGATAGGATTCTGAAGAATCGACAGGGTATATTGCTTTTTTGACTTAAAATTTGGCGAGAACTGATTTCGCCCTAAGGCAGGTCTCCACTTGCGCGCGCTCTGATCGCACTTTTTCGAGCAACGCTTCCACGCTATTGGTCAAAAGAAAAATGAAGCAACTCTATTGGCGCAATCTGACGTAACGGTTGAAAAAGTAAAAATATGTTCAACTTTATTTTCGAGCGCGCGCTACATTTTTTATGACGTAATCTTTTTTTCCAAGTAAAAAGAATTGAAGTTAAAAAGTGCGATCGCAACGCGCGCAAGTGGAGACCGGTCCTTAGCAACACTTGAGGTATATCTTCTTACCGTAGGTGTAACAACGTAGAAATTGCCACCGTTTGACGCGTGTACGAAACCTTCTGCTTGTGGGAGAGGCTCATCCCATTTATAATTGTGCACTGTATTCACATAAGACTTCTCGCCATACCAATCAACCTTTTGTTTAAAGTAACAAACAATAGAGTTATCTCTAGAATCTTTTATTTTCTATGAGAACCAATTTGTAAGAAAACGAGACTTGTTTTTTTTTGAAAAACATAAACTCTAAGAACAGTATGAGGCTCAAATACCAAAATTGTCAAAAATGTATACATTGCTGCTTCAATGAAGAATAATCAAAACATTTTTTTTTTGTAAGAACAGCTGTGCAATATATAAGCAAATTAATGGCGAAGATAAAATAGGGTGTAAGCCTAGATATCTAAATTTTGCCTAATTAAAAAAAAAGGAAATAATGTGCGGATGAAAGTCCCAAAACATTGGAGCATAAAAAAACATGTAGTCAAACTCATAGATTTATAAAGCCCGATGCTAGATGTCAAGCTTTAAGCCTTCGCAGGCAAAAAAAAGTGAATATTGGAAAAAATATTGTTGCTTTTGTTTTCGAAAACCCGCGATGCTTCTGATTGGTCAATTACTGAAATTCTATTCTAATGTCACGTGACTAACCACGGCACACTTTTCAGCAAAAGCTTTACATCTAGCCCTTCGGGCTTTATAGATCTATGGTCAAACTAGGTCTTATGATTTATAGTTACCTCATGAGTGTCGTTCCCGAGAAGAGTGAAATATCGATCAGCGAAAGGAAAGGATAGTGGTGCTTTCACATAAATTACATTGCCAACTCCTTCAATCTTCTTCAATTGTTCTGTGTCTTGGAACGTTTTGTCCCATTTCTTACGGAAGTCTACGTCTTCGAAACTCAACATTCCACCTTTAAAGAAGTAAAACAAAAGTTTCTTTAAAATATGATTATTTCTAACATTTTCTTTCCCTTGCCTGGGTGAAATTCACAACTAAAAAGGTTTGATCATATAATCCAGTCATGTGCATACAGCTTAAACAATCGACTCTCGATTTTCATTATTTGGGAATATTGCCTGACAAAGTATTAAGAGAAAAAAACATTCTCAAATCTAATTTTCAGATTGTACTGTAAGCTTATTCCCTGGTGCTCTTTTGGTTCTTTTACGATACTTGAGAAATTTTTTCTCCTCTAACACTAACGAAGAGGTACAGAGCGGATGAGTTTGGTTCTGTGAAAAAGACCTCGGAAACTTCCCATTTTTATTCTGGACCCTTCTATTTTATTAATAAAAGTTCTTTGACGCTAATACCTACTGAAAGCTTTTGCCGGCATATTCAATTTGAACGTGAAAACCACTTTCAAAGGTATGGTAGATTCTGGGAACATTTTCTTCCAATAGCAATCTTTTTCGCCTTTCATTATTCGGATCCAGCCCTCTTTTTTGTCAAAATCCTCTTTCAGAAATTTGATTCGCTCATATTGTTCTTGGAACGATGGATTTTCACTTAAATCGATACTCATTTTGTAATGTTTCAACTGAAAATAAGCCTTAAAGATTTCAGAACGTGTTTTGTGTAAAATTGGATTTTTAAATAAGAAATCTATGCATCAGCATTTTATATATATATTCTAGAAACATAGCCCCCACCTTCACAAAGCAAAATATCAAAGAAATTTTGCATGCAACTTGATAAATTTATTGCGCCGCAGACAAAAGTTTTTTTTTCAAGAGGGATAAAACCTTCCCCACAGCATAGACTTTTAACATAATTTATTAAAATATCTTCAACCTATCAGCTTTGCCCCAGTTCTATTACACAACACTCACCCCCCCCCCCCCCCTTAGCAAGCTAGTCCCTAGTATTTTTTGAAAAATACAAAAGGTGATGGAGTGCGCAGGATGGATAACCCACAAAAACTTTATAATAAACATATTTGGATACGTCAAAAATAGGTCGGTCTAAAAAGCATGGTAGCAAATTGGTTGTGGGGTACCCCTTTTTTGCCCAGATATTTGAAGCCTAGTGCTTTAATTTGTTAGAATACAATACTAGAACCGTCTAACAGTCATTTAAAGAAAAAAGGATTAAATTTGCTCCGTAACTTTAGTTACTGTAGTTATTTTTGTATAAAGTACTAAAATCTACTTCTGTTTATACTGAGTGAGATCATCTTGTCTTCCTTCCTTCCAAGTTGAAGACCAGACTTTCTAATTTTTCCGATCCTTAGAGAGACTTTGAAAGGTGAAAAAACCGACCCTTACCGTCCGCACATACCCAGCACCCATGTTTGCCTAAGTAACCCCCCCCTGGTTCAAAGCCAAGAGCAACGTCAATATCATGTACACGCTTTTTTTTAATAAGAATATCTTCTATAAGAATATCGTAAGAATACCCTCTAGGGTGAATTTCACAGAGTTTGATGAGAATACAGCATTTTTTATTTGGTTAACAGAAAAAACTGCATCCTTTGTTAGAGATATATTGAAGCTTTAAGGAAGAAATGTAATTTTAACCCGAATGTTCACCCAAATGTCCAAAACTCTCAAATTGATCATTTCTCATGATTGTAAAAAATTCAAGTCTAAAAAAGTAAGAATACGTTAAGAATATTTCACCCTCAATTTTGATACTTTCTTAAGAATACTTGACCCTCATCCAAAGTACGTGTAAACTACTCAACTCGTCAGACACTCTACAGCTTTATAGAGAAAAAATCACATCTTGTTGTACCATTCCGATTGATAAGATAATTACGGTTAAATATTTTTAGAATAACATTACTTTGTCTTTTCCCAACAACAAAATTGGACAGACTTCCATAATAATTATATACAATTAAACGACATTAAAATCACACCTTGTAAAGGAATTACATTTGATAATTACATGTGATCAGAAGGTCTAAGTTCAAATAGTGGAGAAAACAAACCCTGACCATGTGTTAAGTTAAATCTCTGAATATTTTCAGCATCATAAAGGAAAATTAGAAGATTTTTTTTACAAAATTTTACCCCCTGGCTCCAATAAGGATTATTATCTTTAAAAAAAAAAAAAATTCTGGTCCGTGAAATGCACGTCTACCCCATAACCTAGCCAAATTGGCTACCCCAATTGGCTACCCTGCTTTTTAGACCAACCCCATTAAAATGATAATTTCAGTCAACTCTTTGGTCGCATTCGACCAGAAAGCTTAAGTACTGGGCCTGTTCACATTGCTTGATTTGCTGTCTTGATATGATTAGCAACAACAAAGGTTAATCATAAACAACAAAGTTTAATCATACACTTTTTTTATGAGAACAAACTATATAAGAACATAAGGATTCGAGGGCCAAATTGTTAAGAACACTTAAAGGCTTTGTAGACCCTAGAACACCAAATTTCTTAGGAAAATGGACAAAACTACTCAAAACTTGGTGAAAATAATGTTAAGAACAAACATTTTCAAGCTTCAAAAGAACATCCGAAGGCTTCAAAAATTTTGGATGTTCTTATAAAGAAAATGTGTATGATTATCTTTCGCCAATGTGAACGGCAAAAAAAAGAGAGAATCTCATTTTCAGCGGTCGATAATCAGAAGGTCTGGACGCTAGTAAAATTCTTTTGTCTTTTTCTGCAAACGCTAACGCAGCTTTTTGATTTGATTTAGACTCTCGAAACAAAAATCTTTCAACAATTAATCTTTTATTTGACGTTAGTTTATACACGTTTTTTCTGGGCAAAGATTCTCTAATAAGAGAGTAATGGTGCAAAAATTAAGGAATTGTTAAGGAACTGCTCAGGCTCAGAATAAGAATTCAAGTTAAGGACCATTAAGTAAAGCGTTAAATTTGAACTTACCCACATTTACAATAGTCTGGAGTCGCTTATAATGCGTGTAATACAATAGCATAGGCGTTATAATGATAATACGATTATTGTTACGGGATTTAGTTTGTATAAACGACTGAAACAATCCGGTGTTCCGGCCTTATCCCTGGCTAGCTACGGAGAAACTTTGCGTAGCGAGAAAACAATTTATCAAGCAACAACAAACTCTCAAAATAAAATCAGCTCAAATGAAAAAAATTTTAACACACAAATCCACACACACTGTTTTTTCAAGAATTTTTTTTGAGCAGGAAGAAATTATAATTGCAATATTGCCATTTTGCTTTTGTTTGGAGTTAGTGCACAAAGGTTTCTAGACAACTAAAATTGTTCCCCCCATTACTTTTTGCTTTATTTGTACTATGTCTGAATTAGTCGTCTAGCTTGCTAGACTACATTTACAATAACCTAAACAAAAAATATATCGCTGAAACGACATTCGATGTCTTTGATGTGTCAAAAAGAGAAAATTTACAAAAGTTATACTGATACTGAATTTACATACTAAGCAAATCCTAACTTAGGATCTAAGAAAAGAAGGAACTCGATAAAGAACTAAGGGGCTGAAACTCTCTGGAAAAATAAGGAACTCCAGGCTCGGAAACAAGTTAAGGCTCCTTATAAAGAAATCTTGTAGTCAACACGCATTTTGTGTAGCTCTTAAAAAGTTGTTGAAATTTAACAAAATCGAAAATATGAACAAAAACACCGACAAAAAGCAAAAAAAGAAAAACTATTTATAGAAGCTACACAAAAACCAAATATGCACTCTCACCTCCTGCTCAGATGACGATGACCAAAACCGTCTAAAATGCCTAAACTGCCACCGCAAGGTGCACTACGAGTGCACACAATTACAGCTTTACCAGTTACAAATTTTTGCCAACAATTTTTGCTATAACGATTAATATCTATGTCAGAACTGGGTGCGGATAACGCGATCTCTAATGAGTAAAATCTGTGAGAACTCGAGTATCATATAATACAGAGGGAAATTCAAAAAAAAGACAACGTCATTAAAAAGCTCAAAAACCAGTAGCAAAGAACCGCTACCTTGAAAACGATCTAGAAAGTATCTTAACCAATAAGATGGCTGCTCGCTCCCTTAGAGCTTTAGCGTGGGCGGCCGCCAATCTGCTTTAAGATTTACGCCGCGATCGTGACGATCCATTGAATCAAGTGTCACACTTCCTTTTATAAGAATATCCAAAATCTTCGAAGTCTTCGGATATGCTTAACTTTTTGAGTTTTAAGCCTTTATTATGTTTTAAATATATCCTTTATTTTTATCATTTTGTGACTATTTTTTGCCTATGTTATATGTTTCTTCCTTTTGGTTTTGGCTCGAAAAAAGCCTTGAAATTTTCTTTTTAAAGCTGTTCTTGATATATTGATCATCGACTTTGATAACAGCACGCACTCGCCCGTGAATTCAACAATTGTGTATACCGAATATATCGGGGATTCCATAATTTTAAGCTCTCCAAATCTTAGGATCACACGCCTGATAGATATAACCACTAGAATTACTACCATGAATTTTTTTTTCTGGCTGTGGGAAATGCCATACAAAGAAGGTCACAATAATCGCCACAAACTTTTCTAAGTGTTCACTCGGCCTAAAATTCAAAAAATTTCTTATACCTTATCAGCCAAAACTTAGCCTTAATTTTAGTCAGCCTTAATTATTAGTCGGCCTTAATTATTAGTCGGCCGACTAAGGGCCGACTAAGTTTTGGCCGATAAAGTAGCTAATAAATGACTCTCGACAACCAAGTAAAAGCAAAAAACGATCCATGTTATAATTTAAATTTTCCGTCTCTTCTCCTTTTTACAGGCGATCAGTTGTTTGAAACACGCAGCCTTTTTGGCACCTTTTGAATGGACCATCATGCATAATCTTGGATTGGTATTTTTGGCAATGTCACAGTATCCTTTTTAATTCCCTATGGGAATGCAACGTCTTATGGACATTCAATGGACGGCTTCAAGACCTTTGGACGTCCTAGAAACGTTTGAAAATCAACCATTAGAGAGACCGATTTACGAAAATTTTGTCAAAGATTTTAGTCGAAATTTCAAGAATTTATGACTCTTTGAGGAAGCCAATTTTGTTTTTTTTGTAATTTTGGAACCCTTACAGAGACTCAATTTTTTTTTTCACCCCTTTGACGGACTTTCGAAGGTGTGAGAATGGGACCTCTATGGCTGGCACATACCCGGCATCCATTTTGCCTAAGTATCCCCTCCCGGATGACCGTTACTGTTTTAAAACAGAATCGCTAAAATTAAAGAAGGCGACACTTAGAGACTTTCTTATCAAAATGTCTTTGTTTTTAAGAAATGTTTTACTATTGCTGCATAAAGAGACGAGGCAAAGGGTAAACTTACTCCAACGCGAGGCTTGCTCTAATGCGCACACAAACCCACCACCTTTTTCTGCCTTAATATCCCACGGTTTGACATGGTCAATTCTGTTTACTATTTCACCTTTGTACCAAAAGCAGCATTAAAGGGGTCGGGGTTCGATTTTTGGTAAGATTGAATGGTGTCACATGTCTGAAGCCGATTGCATTTTAACGTCATTTACCCCATGTAGACTCGAACCCAGTTCTTTATTGACGTAAGGGTTATAAGTTGATTTAATAAGGACAAAAAGTTGCCTGAACCTTCAATACACCTTTTCGACAGTAGCCGCCAATTGCCGCGCTGGTATTTTTTGTCCGCTTTATCCCATTAAAACCGTCCCAGTCTTTTTTTGACACATTTTTTTACTGTCTATAGGTGTGAAAAAAGGACTGGGGCGGTTTTAGTGGGATAAAAATGCCCGTGTGGCAATTGGTGGCTACGGTAGAAAAGGTGTATTCAAATCATTGCTTCTGTATATCTTTGTATATCTTGTATCATATGTGTAGTCTATTATGACAGAATTATTGAAATATTTTTCCTTGACGCCGACCAATCAAAATGAAGATATGCTTCAGCGTTCCATTATCTCAGTGCAGCTATCACACTTAAACCAAAGATCGCTAAATTGTTCATGCTTCTTGCAGGTACACGTTTTTTTTTTTATAAGGAACCTTAACTTTGCTCTGAGCCTGGAGTTCCTTATTTTTACAGGGAATTTCAGCCTCAAAGTTCCTTATCGAGTTACTTATCTACATAACTCCTAAGTTTGGATTTGCAAAAATTGGATTCCTTAAAACTTGTTTTCTTATTCTCAGCCTGAGCAGTTCCTTAACAATTCCTTATTTTTTGGACCTTTTTCAGCCTCGAGTTCCTTATAAACAAACGTGTTCCTTATTAAAAAAAAACGTGTATACGACTCTTAGAATTATTTTTATATCCCATGTCATCCATTTTGCCAGTACCGGGCTCTTCTTTGAAAAGATAACGTCTATTATTCTGCTTATTTGACAATTGATTATTCAGCCGATTCTTGGAAAAAGCGCTGCAATCGGAAGCACCCGCCCCGGTTTTGAGTATTTTCTTAGCCATTTCTGAAATCTGAGGCTGGGATTTTTTTCTTAACTTGTTATTAGATCTTTGTCCACAGATGCATTTTGTTTTTTTCTGCTTTTAGTGGCTTTAACGTATCTCGACTCGATGGAAGATGCTCAAAAAGCTTATGAACAAGCCATTCAGCTAAATGGGTATGTTTTGATATTATAGTGGAATCACAAAAACCTTCTTCTAATACACGAATTTTGAATTAGATTTTTGCGTAGCTTATGCTTTGATCCCATTTAATTTGCACGAAAAAAAATAAAGTAAATAAAACAATAAAATTGACGTGCGACAAGCAATTTTTTAGCTCATTATTTTGAATAAAAAGAGAAATATCAACATTATATAAGGCGTTTCCATTTGTCTCTCGTTGTACTTACTTGATATTTTTTCGCGTGCGTAGTTTATTCGAAACCCGTGTATTCGATCTTCAAACGACTAGGAACTTTCTTTCAATTAAAGAAATAATTCGAAGTTTGAATCTAAAAAAAACAGTTGCCTGGTCGTTTTCATTTTACAAACAAAACAGAGCTATATACCATATTATAATTAAACTAATACGTACTTGATGTTTCCTCAGCTGAGAGAGCTGAGATATGTCATTCCCCGTACCATAACTATGAAGTTTTGCAACAAGAGGCTTCCAAGATAAACGAGTCCATCAACATAGCTTCTATTTCATTGCGCTGTTTTTACTTCTATAGATAAATTTTGAAAACTATAAGTTCTATTCCAACATGTGATTCAAAGTTGATACACAAGCTATATAATAAGTTTATCGATAAAATCTACCGTCGCAAAAAAGTTTTCATCAATGATGTTATAAATCTCTTTCATTATATAAAAGTTAAGCCATTATTATTTTTATGGCTTGCATAAGCTCGTCAATTGGCACATAATAAAATGAACTCATTTGTTTCTAACCCTAAGAAACACGATTCGTGATGTTACGAAAAAACTAAAGTCTATTCACGATAAGTGTGCACTCTTTTTTCATTTACCTATAACTTTTGAAGGAATTCTTCAATCTTTATAAATTTGGTATCATTGGAAAGATATTAGTGAGTGGAACAATTTGAAATAAAAAAATTTTTAAAAAAATTCTAAAAATGAAGATGAAAATGAAGAAGAAAAAAATGAAGATCTTGTAGAAGAGTGCCATAACTTTCATTTTCACTGGAGAGATTCTTTGATTTTAGGAGATAATCACTGTGAAGAAATTTTATTAAAATATTTATTCAATATAAAGTTATGATACAAAGTTCATAAGTGATTGACCCCAAAAACAGCAAAAAAACTGCAGAAAACAGCGTTTTTAGACTTCAATCAGCTTATAACTTTGTTTGATATCTTTTGACTGAATGATTATTTTAGAGAATTTTTTTCACAGTGATGACGTTCGATGATTAAGGATTCACTTCAGTGAAAATGATAGTTATAGCACTTTTCTACAAGATCTTCATTTTTTTCTTCTTCATTTTCATCTTCATTTTTAGAATTTTTTTAAATATTTTTTTATTTCAAATTGTTCCACTCACTAATATCTTTCCAATGATACCAAATTTATAAAGATTGAAGAATTCCTTCAAAAGTTATAGGTAAATGAAAAAAGAGTGCACACTTATCGTGAATAGACTTTAAGCTGAAATCAGATATGGAGCTAGCCCGGATATCCAAGCTCAAAATTTTAGAAAAAAGAAAATTTACCTCAACATACAAAGTTCTAAAATTATAGAGGTTGGTCTCCCTAGAGAATGAAAGTGCAAACCAGTGTTTCCAAAACTTTCCTAGCCAACCCAGGGTAGCAAAACATAAATCAATAAAAAGCAGCCTTACAAGATCTAAAACCATTTAAAACATCCAAAGATTACACCAGAGTCCATGAACAAGTTTGCATGCATTATCATGGCCAACCATGTTTTCTTGGAAAATAATCTTGCCTCTGTTTTCTTCTTTTTCATGTTTTCATGTAACAGAAAGCTGTATTTGTGTTTCAGAATTGCTCCGCGCCATGTAGATCGGCCCTTACGGCTTTAGCGAAGTGAGCGCAAGCAAGTAGATTGCATTCTCATATGAGAATGCAAAACGCTCTAGGGAGACCAGTCTGTAAACCAGAACATAAAATATCAAAAACTAGACTGTGAAACAGTTTACAGTCTGGATATCCAGGCTAATATAGAGCAAGCAAACAAAACCAATATCCCTCCCGATTTTATGATCCGATTATTTCTAAAGATATCAATTCATTCGCCAATCACGAAACTCCTAAAGTGGACGAGGTTTCGAGTGAAACTGAAGCAATTGAAAAGGAATTGTTATGTGTTCAATATAGGGGTAGACTATCAGAGAAGTTTGAAAATTCTCTGAAAAGAATCGAGGCACCTTGTAAAGTTGTATTTACTTTGAGAAAGGTGAAGACTTTACTTCCTTCACTGAAACCACCAATTACAAAAGCTCTTAAAAGTGGTGTAATTTATCAAATTTGCTGTCCACGATGTAATTCGTGTTTTGTTGGGGAAACTACCCGACATTTTATTACACACTTTAAGTAGCATTTGAGAGCATGAAACCCAGTTGGAGCACACATCACACGTCGTGACGTTGAATTGTCATTAGACGACGTCACATTTTTGACATCATCATCGAGTGAGGATGTATTGTTGATTCTACATTGTTTATTAAGGGCATACCGGAAAGGTGGGAGCCGGGAGGCGTGAGGCTGAACCGGGAGTCGGGAGGCTGAAATGGAAAGTGGGAGGCGGGAGTGCTGAACCGGGAGGCGGGAGGCTGAAAACGAAAGTAGGAGGCCCCTTGAACAAAAAAATATGACCCCCTGAACATGGGAGTAATTTTTCTTGTAGAGTAGCTAATGATGCATGAAGGCGTCGAATTTTAGGGAATTCCATCTACAACACCAATTAAATATTTCCCCATTCTTTTTGCAGCGATCACATGGTGCATTTAAATTATGCTGTTTTTCTGAACAAAATTTCAATGCAGCGAGCGGCATCACAACAATTATCAATGTATAAAAAGAAATTGGAAGCGACACAAAATATCATCGACCCAGAGGTTTGAAAGGATTTCTTGCATTTTTCCATCAAAACTCGGAACTCCCAATCTTATCTACGTCTCTTCTTGAAATAATATATTGTTTATTTCTTTGGATATCAATAATGCAGACTGCGGATGATTATTTTGGCATTGGCATTGTTGCCTTTTTGCTGCTGCTCTGTTTATTTGAGGGGGGTTAAAAAAGGGGGCGTTTATTAAAAGATTTATAACCAAGGCCACTTTAATAAAGTGAATGGGAAACTTATTTTTTGTTATTTTTAGCACAAATTTGTCAATTCAGGGATGTAGAAATAGGTCAAAATCAGTTCGAATACCAAAAGAATACAATTATTGTTGTATATAGAGGGGATGCGTTCTTTTGAAAGTGAAGTGAATTCGAAGTAAAACGGTATCTAACGAAACATTGAAAGGACTGAAGCCTGTACTGTGAGGCTGACACATGTCGCTTATAATATTTCATCTATTTAAATTAAAAGGAATAATGTTTATTAATACCATTTCACACACTTAATAGTTCGGGATGGTAGGTTTGTACGTGTTGGACTGCCGAACCTTGACCCTCAGAGGTTTTGACAGAAAAGTTGACTCTTAGAGAAACAAAACAAAATGAAACACACCAGCACCCATTTTTGCCCATGGATATCTCATGATCATTTAATTATTTTTTCTTCTTTAAAGGCCAAAGGTGTGGCGGCTAGATTGGAAGTTGCATTGCAGGTGGGAGAAGTTCACGATGCCTGTTAAGCGGATTTTGATTGTCAAATCCAAACACTAAGGGTATATGAGATTTTTAAATCAACTTTTTATTGGGCTTTTCCAGAAAATATCCGTACGTGGGTAATGGAGGATATAGCGTCCGGGGGGGTAGTGAAAAATCTACAAAATTTGCCTTGTCTGGGGGGTAAACTTGCTCTATTTTTGGGTAATTTGTTCTGTTTGAGAGTAATTTTGAATGTCCAGGGGGGCCAACTGATGCTTGTCCGGGGATTACACCTGCTGTCCGGGGGATCAAAAGTCACAATGTCCGGGGGTAAATTTCCAAAAATATTATATCCCCCACCCTCCATATTCAATTTTTTTCTGAAAGAGCCCATTTCCCTCTTCGCTATACTATCGGATAGGAAAATCCATAAAGATTTATCATGATATAAATAGAAAGACCAGTCTTCTTCAGAAAAATACATGTATTCTGAAGGTATGACCAGTAAAGTGGAATTCGTCATTTGCAAGCTTGCTTAATATAGCGTCAGTTCATGTATCCTCTACTAAAGCGGAGATTCGAAGTAAAGGTCAACATTTTTGGTTGAATTCCATTTGACGCTCTCTAGCTCGGTTTTAATCAGGATTTGTTTGTGTACCATGTTTAATGCCTTTGTCAGGGTTTTAAATACCTTTTTTTTTCCTTTGTTTCAGGTTTTATACTAAATGCAATGATTGGTATCATGCACAGCGTGGTCAATAATACAATAATATATACACGCATTCGCTATCATAACCCATAATGCAGAGAATGTGGCGGAATCATTTATGTTGCATATTTTACGGATAAAAGCGTGAAATTTTTAGAATTTTTAATTTATTTGAAGATTAGAAAGCACCGTCCTCTATAAAAATGTAAATAATGGAATTTTAAAGGGAAAGATAATGTACATTCATTAAATTTAAAATGTTTATTATTTAAATAGCTCTTGGTAATTCGAACTCGAACAAGAATTACGATTTTATCTTTGGTAATCTCAAAATTTATTGCCGTAAAACGTAATACGCTATAGTATACATGGCATACACGCTGATATAAAGTACCTCGACGGAAACTGAGTTTTAGTTCCAATTATTGAAAGATTTGAATAATAGAAGTTCGAAATAGAGAGAGTCCACTTATTAATTGTTCGTTTCTAACAAGACACTTTTTTCGAGATTAGATATAAAGAAAGATACACCTTCTAACACAAAAATTGTTTCGAATGTTTTTTCTTCGCCAAAGATAAGGTCTTCATAGTTGAAATACTGTCATTTGCAAAAGTCTTCATTTTCTTTTTCATCAATTTTTTTCATTGCAATTTTTGAATTTTCAGATTCTGGAATAGTTGGCCCAAAAGAAAATGTGTAGTATGCTGCCATAGTTTTTTTTGGCTACATTAGGCAGAAATCTATATTTTGTACAATCAAGGTCATAATATTTGAGAAAAAAGGAAAATACACCGGGAAGTTTTTGAACCACAATCGATTTGTAAGTGCTCTAAAGTAGGTTGGAAGGGTAGAGTTTTAACATGAGAATTAAGACTTAGGACCTTAGGATCTGAGGATTGAAAGGCTCAAAAATAGTCCAATAAGGCTCAGAATATACCCCTTCCAAATTGAAATATTCGATTAAATTAAAGAGATAGCCCAAAATCGACTTTCTCGCCGGAACTTTAAATCTTGAAAAACGTTAGAATAACCAAAATTATCAAAATATTATGACCTTTATTGTACATGGCAAATATAAAAAATTCCCTATGGCCAGAGCCCTTAAATTCAAATTCAAATAATTATTCCGAAAGAAATCATTAAAACTTAATCTTTTCGAAAGCATTCGAATATTATATCGATTACAAGCTCTAGAGATAAATACTAGAAGCCGTTTTGAAATTAAATATTTACGACTGATAGCCTCATTCGAATGTAAATCGAACGTTTATTGAACGTCCTATGAATACTAAACACAGATTTTTAATATGAAATTTGTTTTTGTTTTTCGAACTTTTGAAAGCAGCACGCTTTATTCACTCATGCGAAACTCAAAAACAATCAAACATTTTGTTTTCCCGCCTAAAATATCAAAACATTCGATTTTCGCGCGCGTTTGAATGCCGCTGCATATTTCATTTCACACAGTTTTCTTCTATGGTCATTGATTTATTACTACTTTTTCACAGTATCTTTGTAAATTTACTTTTTTTGGTTGGTTCCCGTATTGAATATTTTTTGGAACGTTGAAGACTTGGTGAAAAAAGGTAAGATTTTTGTTTCTTTTTATTTATCTTATTATTGAGATTTTCACCATCGTGAGCTCTCGTTTCAGTCGATGGGTGGATGCACTCAATTTAAAAAGGACTGAATATCTTTGAGTAAAAACGAAGCAAAAACACTGCAGCGAAAATTTAGCCAAATTTGAGGAAATATTTGCACTCGTTGTGGAATATGAATTTTGTTCAGGGTAAAAAAATTCAGATCTTCAAAAAGGTTACCCTAAAAGAACCCTTATTCTCTCATTTTAAATCACTCTCTCATATCGACCCTTACAGTGCATTTTATTCTATCAAACAATCTATCAAACTAAAACTACGGGCTGATTAAATAACTATAGTGGTGGCGCACTACTAATAGAAGGAAATGAATTTCCTTGAGTCTTCTGCCGCGTAAAAATTTCGAAGAAATAGTTTATCTGCGCTAATTTGGAGAAAAAATAGCACGGTAGGCAAATTTCGTTCCAAAAAAGTTTTTATTCTTGATGCGTGTGCTATAACCAATAATATAAATACCACGGGTCCTTCCTTAGTCAGAAGTGGATCTCTTCAGGAAGAAACATCCCAGGAAACTAAGGAGGATTCCTTTGATTTGTAAAGGCCATAAGTAAAATGCTGTAACCGCAGTATTTTTATGGTGCGCACTATAATTAAAGGAAAACCTAAACTTTTGCTTCATTAAATTAAATAGAAATAGGAAAATAAGTTAAAAGTACTGTACTAACATTTCAAATAATAAATCAACGAGAAATTTCAAGAATTAGCAGATAGCATTAATTGGAGGACGCACTAAAATTACTGAAATGACGGTAACAGTAATCTGATCCTCAACTGAAGTCACTAGTGTTTGGACTATTGACATTTTACTGTTTTCATAATTTTGTAGTTCTTTTTGGCCTTTCACTAGGTCAAACACAAGGGATTGTTCAAAGGATCGCATTCTTCCTGGTTCTTTTAAAAGTTTTATTTTTCCTCAAAATAATCATATGTAAATTATTCTTGTTTGAAATGTTTCAAGTTTCAAACTGTTTAGCTTATTAAAGTGCGTTTAAAAATGTTAGTAAAGCTCACTCACCCTTATAAACAGTAATTTGCAAACAGCTTTAACTGGAGTATAACCCCCTATTTTAGATTTAATATACGTAGGTTTTCTTCTTTAATTTCTACATTTTCAGGGGGCTTGGTTTTTTAAACGACGAAAACAGAACAGTGTTTAGCCATTAAACCGTAACGTTATTCTTTCGAAACTTTTTTCCCAAACTTGTTTAATTTTTGATTTTCTTGAATCTTATTTTTGAAATTGTGTTCTGGTTGTATGGGTTATTTTGGTTGAAAAAGTTTAAAAAACAATTTGTTGTTTTTTTGAAAACTGTGTTTCATTCTTCGTCAGAAAAAAACTTTTAATAATTTTGCTGGAACTCAACGCTCATTTTAAGAGAAGGTATGAGGAATTATTCCATTCTTTTTTGAAAATAAACGGAGAAATTTTTTTTCCAAATAATTAAAGTTTCTTGATTTTTCAAGGTATGATGCCACTCTGTCAATTATAAAATTTAGTACTCCGTTGAATTTAAAGGTAAGACGTCTGAGAGTAGGGGATTAATAATAATGCCAGAAATGTTTTATTCGTATTCCTTCCATGTATTGAAATCAATAATATCTTCCATCGTTCTTTTTAAATCAATCTTACATTGGGCTATTCCAGAAATAGTTTGCAAGGAGGCTTGACGTCCAGGGTGGTCTGGAAAATAAAAAATCCAGGCGTCTGGTATGGTTTTTCGCGTGTAAAAATCCAGGGTGTACAGTTAAAATTAAGTGCAAAACTAGGGTGGTCAGTAAAACGGAGTCGAAAATCCAAGGTGGTCCAAAAATACAAAAGAAAATCATAGGGGGCCTTGAAAAATTAGAAAAAAAATCCAGGGGATCAAATGGAAGATTAAAAATAATACCAGGGGATTAAAAACAATACCAAAACTGTTTCATCCATACTCTAAGGTCCAGAACAACCTGGTTTTAGTCTATAATCACCCTTTTTTGGGTGGTTAGAGGTACAATTTCCCGACAATTTCCAAACCCTAGGCAATTATGCCCTCCCTCCCGTTTATTATGTTTTGTAAAATTTCGGACATCCTTACTATCAGTAGCGTGGCGGGTCGACTAAAACTTAGGAGGCAATTTCGAAAGTTGGGATTTTGGTGCCCCCTTTAAATTAACCACGAAAGTTTTTGGGTACTTTTCTCTTTTTGGCCTAAAACAGCCTATTCTAAGTTGTAATATAAAGCAAAGAGGCAAAAAAATGAGTAATCAAAGGTGCCTTTTTCCATCCCTTGAGGGGAGGGTTGCAGTTGCCCCGTTTAGAGCAGTTTAGCTTTTTAGAGCAGTTTAGACCGGTTAATTACAATTTTTTCATGCCTTGTACGACCCAATTTCGCCGTTTGCCGGCTAAATAAGGTCCCTGAATAAATGAATGAAATGCCTTAATCCTGGCTTTGTGTTTTATATCTTGCTTAAGTTGGATAACTGACTACTCTTGTCTCCCGAATAGACGTTCTTAGAAAGGATTATCCTTTAGAGACCGAGGAAAACAATCAAATTTTTCTGTTATCTAACTTTCCCAAGTGGAGATAATGAAGATTTTTCAAAAAATGGATTTTAATAACGTTCTTCAATTGATATTCCATTGTTTGTTTGTTAAAATGGAATGAACCAAAAATTAATTCGATGATAAGATTAGAAATAACTTTAGGAAATAATTGTACATCGAATAGCTGAGAGTTGAATCAGCGCAGATCAAACGAAGGCTACCAACATACCATCCCCTCTAATTAATGTGAATAAATATATGTGAATCAGCAAAGTGTTTTGAGGCGGGAATCTTTGAAATCATCATCAGAATCTGAAAGGGGGAAAATATACACGCTTCTTTTTTTTATAAGAATACACTTTATAAGAATGTCCATGATGAAAATGGCCAAAAAATTAAGAATTATTTTAAGAATATCACCATTATAGAATTTGGCTACCAAGCCGCAAGAATCCCATTTTTAGAGCATTTTCAATTATAAATTGCCAATTGCCCCCAAATGAGGCTCACTCCTTCACAAAAATGTCATTTTATGCTTGAGACGTATCTACTAAATGTTGAATCTAGTGTCTAAATTAGGATCCTAATCTAAGAATACTGTAAAAATATTTTAGAATGATTTTCCCAAAAAAGTTAAAAATATTCATGATGAAATGGATTTACACCATTCTAATAAAAAAAGCGTGTACCACAAAGACCTGCTTAGCAAATTGTTTTGGGGTCTGAATTGGCTCCCTCATGACAATAACTCTTTTCAGGAATGAACGCAAACTAGACCATGGAAAATTATCTTTTCGAGTAACCGGGAGTT
The DNA here is from genome assembly GCF_902728285.1 of Clytia hemisphaerica. Lineage (NCBI taxonomy): Eukaryota > Metazoa > Cnidaria > Hydrozoa > Leptothecata > Clytiidae > Clytia > Clytia hemisphaerica. Next base: position 743,215 of record NW_027104057.1, read on the forward strand.
TTTTCTACTAATTTCTTTCTTTTATTTTTTAGGCGATGACAGGTCAAATATTGTGTAGCTGTTTGGTGCTTAATCTAATAGTGCTTATAGTAAGTGTTTTCCTTATCTTCATGTCCTGAAGGTTGGGAGTTGCTTGAGTAAATGAATGGATACGGGAATGTACACTCAAAAGGCTAAATTCCAGGAAAAAGCTCCGATAAGGGTCTTAAAATTCCTAATTTCTCCTCGATTTTGGCCCATATTTTCCAATATTTTTTATTTTTCCATATTTTCTAAAGATTGTATACAAGTACTATTTAACTTCAATCAATGTCATAATATTTGAGAAAATAGAGAAATTCCCACGAAATCTTACAACCACAAACGATTTGGAAGCGCTCTAAATTAGGTTAGAAGGGTAGAGTTTTAACATGAAACTTAGGACTTAGGAGGACCTTAGTATCCGAGGATCCGAAAGTCCAAGAATTGTCCAATAGGGCTCAGAATATAGCCTGGAAGTCTATAAACCCCTCCCGAATTGAAATATTCGAATACATTTATCAATTAGCCCAAAAGCGACTTTCTCGCCCGAACTTTAGATTGCTAAAAACGAGAAATTAACCAAAATTCCCAATATATTTTGACCGAGATAGTTGGCAATCTACTGATAGTGCTCGTGTGAATTGATATTAATGATTATTTATAAATATTATTATTTATAAAAATTCCAAATATCAATAAGCGGGGGGGGGGGGTGGAATAAGAATGTCCTGGGTCGATAATTTTCGAAAAATTAATTAGCGGGGGGGGACGGCTATTAGGTACCCGAGAGTACGAATTCTTTTTTAATGAATTGACTGAAATTTAATCTTGTTTAAGTCATGTCACCCAGCCAAAGCACCAAAAGAGCGTGATAGACGTCAACTGATGATGATGCAAGACCCTGGGTTGGTACAAGAAGAGGTAGCTTATATGAAAGAATGGGCTGACCAACCTGTTGAACTTGGTTTCTTTGTCAACTCTCGCCCAGCTGGTGATTCCGATGGTAAGGTTTTACTCTGTGTCTTTTTTTATCCATTAACGTGATTATCAGATGATTTTTGATATTTGGCTTAGAGATAACTTTTATGGTCCAGAGAGACCCCTCTAAATCTTTTTTGATCCAATTTTTTTCAACCAATTTCAAATTCAACCTAAAGAAAGTGTACCCAGCTGGCACACAACGTTGTTTTAACGTTCATCTAAAGTTATATGGAGGTTGTGAGCGTTATATAAACGTTGAAACAACGTTGTGTGCCAGCTGGGTAAAGACTCATTTTTAGAGATTTCAAAGTCTCAGCTTTGGAAAAAAATTGGGTCAAAAGATTTAAAGATGTCTCTCTGGACCATAAAAGGTATCTCTAAGCCAAATATAAAAAATTATCTGATAATCACGTTAATGTTATGTTTACGCCATGCCATAAAGCTTGTATTGGCAAAGCTTGACTCTAATTACATGTTGCTGATTTAGAAATAACTTTTTCTCGATAACTCAGTAACAAGAGTTCCTTTGCATTTTTCTTATCAGAAAGGGGAGGGGTACACTTTACAGCAAAACAGTGGTCTTTTTTAATGTCAGTGTTGTATACCTATTCTAATGATTTCAACTCGAGATTGTGGTCGAAGAAACTCGTTTTTTATGCAAACCGTTTCTTTTAGTCAGTGTTCTCAGGCTCTTAGTAAATTGATCTAAGAAAGCTCTTACTCAGCCCTGAAAGTATAGCTCAAACTTAAATTTGTCATTTTTCGGTCAGATAAAGTTCACCAAATCTTGCCCAGGTATTAATGAATGAATGTTCATTCGATAACTCTATTTTAGAACCTGCTCAATCAGCTGCACGCCGTAACCTGATCACTGATAAACCGTCAGCACATGACGAAGGAAGCGGTGCTGGTTCAGAATTCCGTCGTGACGAGATCTTAAAAAAACCGACGGCACCTTTGAATAATGACGAAATGAACACACTAACTGGTGAAGTTAGGAGCAAACTCGAAAAATCCAAACCCATCGAACAATCAGTAGAGGACCCTGGAGATAGAAGAAAGGTATTAATCAAATTCTTATTTTTTGTTGAAACTAATTAAATCTTAGATATTTATTGGTAGTACCTCTTTCAGGTTATAACGCAGAGTTTTACATTTGACTTTTGTTAATTCGAACTTGAACGGGGAATCTTAATTTTTCGTCGAATTACAGAGTGATTCGAATTATAGAAAGAATTGAATAATAAAGGTTTGAATGAGCAAGAGTCTATTGTATGTTCTTTTATACAAGGTACACGCTCACAAAACATTTTCTCTTTTTAAAATAGCTCAAGTAGAAGAAAAGAGATGAAGGCTTAAATATCCCTTCCCTGAATTGCTAAAACACACTATTAAGATTAAACCAGCAAGTTAGCTTCAATATATCTTTTTTTGAATGCCGTGAATTATAAATTTGTTTATTTTAGGCACGCTCTAGTGTCACGTGTCAGGGCCAAAAGGAATGGATTCAATGTGACGGCCCGTACGAACTCATTAAAATACAAGACGCATTTTGGGGCCGCGATGACACGCAAACTTGTACCAAAAGTGACGTAGCACGTGGTTTCAAGACCGGTCAAAAGTGTGTTCAAGAAAGTGATAACGTGATGAAGAAAGTTCGTGAGGCGTGCGATAATGAAAACGTGTGCGAAGTCGTCGCTTCTAACATTTATTTCGATCAAACAGACTGTCCAGATGTTTATAAATTTTTAAGACTGAAATGGCAATGTGCTCCTAGTGAATCTAGGATCAAGGAAACAGCATAGATTACATAAATTACATAATTTTATCATTCACCAATGTTAGACGTGTACACTCTTCCCTGCAGAGAGAGAGAGTCAGGTCAATTTTGACGATGCGATGGACGAATAAACGATTTGGAATGAAAATGTTTTTGTGTCCCACCACTGCACTTTTAGTTTTATGTATACAATCTGACGAATTACCAAATGGTATCAAAACAATTGAATGTTGGTTAAGTTATAGACTTTTTGAAAAAAATTAGACGTTCTTGGATGTTCTTGAAAACTACTTTACTTTTTTATTAGAACGACCAAAGCCTTTAGATGTTCTTAATTTTTCGGGTTTCAAGCCTAAAAGTTTTCTGAGCAAGTTCTTATTTTCAGCATTTTCTGAGTATTTTTGTACACTTTCCTAAGAAAACAGGTGTTTTAGAGCCCACGGAAGCCTTAAAATGTTCTTAACTTGTTCTTAAGATTTTGGCCACCGAAACCTTATGTTCTTAAAATAGTTTATTCTTAAACAAAAAACGTATACTCTTTATACAAAGTGACGGTGACGATGAAAAAGACAAATTTAATTATAAATAACTTTACTCATGACAAGTCCCACATTGACATTGAAAAAGACGCTTTTTTCCTGTTCTCTAAGCTTTTGTACGTTGACAAAAAAAACTCAGAAAAATGAAAAACCACTTGTAGACAATAACTCTTGCTGTGACGCTTGTCAGAAGTATATAATTGGGATTTACTCAAAGTAGAACCAAAGATTTTGAACGAATGAATAATCATTTTAAAGTCACTTTAAAACAGTAACGAGGCCTTCAAAATCAACCAGTCCAATTCTCAATACTGTTTTATGCTGACTTTCAAACGATTAAACAATTTTATTTATTTTATGTGTAATATAGAAAATTATTGACAAAAATTTGACGATAAGGAAGATAAGTATACTCCAGAAGAATAATTATTATCACTGTTTGATTTTTTTTTGTTCAGGGACAGCGAGGGCTCCCAACTAACACATAACGTTGTTTCAACGTTCAATTAATGTTACTGTGTGGACATTTAATGGACGTTGCTTTGGCGTTGCTTATGACAGTTTGTTGAAAAGGGTTCAATGGCCTACTAAATCTTACACTACAATCAGTTCAATAATATATTGGCACCAGCCTAAAAAAGACACTGTGTTTACTCCCTTCCCTCTCCTAAATCCCATCCCTTCTAATTTCAATGATTGAAGAAGACAACAGGGCTGCAGACTCAACCATTGAAGCTTGGGGGGGGGAAGGGTGATAAGCTTTAACATCAAAAATCAATGTTTACTACCAAATATTTTTGCAGTAATTGTAGTATTTTACCTTTTTAGACCCTGGGAGTCGATCTGATCTGATTTCTTAATAAACTAAATTCAATATTGTTGTTTAGGAAAAAATAGACAGCCATTATTGAAAAGCAGCTGTATCAAAATTCGAAATTCGAACGAATCTTTAAATCGAATCCATTGTTTTTATTGTGAACATTCGGCATGGAAATCACTCAACCATAAATATGACATTATTCGAATTATGCTAAACAGTAAAAAATAACAAAGGCTAGTTTTTTCTAGAGACGGAAAAAATAATTGAATTTTTATTTCGAATTATCAATAAAAATTTTATATTACGTCTTTGTTAAATTAATTTTTTGAAAGTGTTAAACGGTTTTGGATTGACTGAAAATTATTTATAGAGTTTGGCTTATTTTTTACAGAAAATAAAGAAAATACAAAATATTTCATATTTCCTCGATGGAATTTTGAACCAGACGTTTTGGTAACAGGTTAGTTTACTTAAAACGTTTGTTTAACTTGGTTGCGGTTTAAAGAAATGAAAAGGTTTGTCTGGTTGGGTTGGTTAGGATCTCAAATACAAATAAAAAACTTTATGATATATGATATACTGTATACAGCTTCACCGCTTCTCCTTGCATTATAACCTTGATTTTTTTGTTTTGGGAGCATTCGCATTGAGGATTTTTTCTTTCTTTTTCGATTCATATCATTCGCGAAGAGATATTTTTCAATTAAACTATCAACTTAACTGGTGTTTCTTTTGTAAAAATTTGGAAAAAATACAAAGACAATGGAGCGGTCTTTAGGGGAATTTCTAAAATTTAACTTTCAGTGCTAAGGGGTAAAGACCCTATTACTAAATATATCTCTCTTTTCTGTCTCGTTTTAGTTGACTTCAACTGAATGCATAACTGACAAACCAACAAATTTACAGAACTAAAACGACACAAGAATGAAACCTGTACTACATTTGATCTTTCTGACTCTTCTTATTTCTTGCACCGTGAGTAAACCTTTTCAGAACTTTTATTTCACAAATTTACAAATTTATAAATTAATTTCAGCATTAGTGTTGGACCAGCTACGTTAACTAAGCACTTGAAACTAAAAATATTGCTATATTTTTTAAAAATAAAACTGATTCGATGGATTGATTGAAGGTTTTTGGTAGAGTTTTAAGGTACTCATCTCTTGACAAAGCTTTCTATAACATTTTTACAGTACGCAAGTTTACTTGACTTTTTACGACTCGAACGAAAACGACGACAATTTGACTGTTGTTCACCACCTGCTATCACCACATGCTGTGCTGCTGAAAATAACGCCGCTATGATGGCGGCACCAATGGCTGAAGCTGCCACTCCATTGAGTTGTTGTGCACCGCCAGCAATCACAACTTGCTGTGACACAACAGGTGCTGCAGCAGCCCCAGCGGCTCCACCGACCGCATCAATGGACGAAGAAAGTAGAGATATGTTTAATGCATGGAATGCACCAGTCAGTTTAGGAGTCTTCATCAATCCAGAAGCTACTCCAGATGACACCGGAAAAGCCTCAAAACGTACGGAGACACCCTTCCATCAAAGTGAAGGTAGTGGATCAGGCAGTGGTGGTTCTTTTTTCGCTTCCGATAGCGCTAAAAGAGATGAAGTTCCAAAACCAGTCGAAGATAAGAAACCAGAGGAAAAGAAAGATGAAAACGTTAAGAAAAGCATCATTGAAAGCGTTCCAACTTCCACCAAAAATATTGCCATTCAAGCTGAAAAGAAAACCACGATTGAGAGTAATGAACGGAAATCAGAATTGAGCGCCAAAGCTTCCAAAATTGAAGAAGTGCAAGGTGAAAAGAACGAGAAGGTGAGATAAAGCTTTTTCTTTTCGAATCTGTCATATTGAATTTTGTTTTTTTGTTTCTCTCCAAAGCTAAAGCGTAAGTCAGGTGCCAGAGTTCGTGTAGGACAGAAGACCTTGTGTGTACTTTTGAATGAGAATTAATTGTAAATTTGGTCATCACCATCTCGTGTGTTCTTGTGTTAGAAATTTCTTAGAGCAATTTTCTTTGGCTTTTCGATAAAAAAGGTATACTCAGGGTAGCTGTTGCAAGTCTTAAGCCTCTAAAGGTTATCTTATAATAATTTTAGGCTAATTTTGCTGAAGATATTTCACCTAAAACTTTCTATTATTTTACTTCCAGCGCCAAACCACAGTCACGTGTCAAGGTCAAAAAGATTGGTTACAATGTCCAACATACCAATTAATCAAGATCAAAGATGCTTTCTGGGGACGAGATGATGAAAAAACCTGCACCAGGTCACATACCGAGCGTTCAATCTCAGCTAACAAAATGTGCGCTCAAGACGAAAGTAACACCATGGCTAAATTACAGAACGCATGTGATGGAGAGAGCGCGTGCGAATTGGTCGCTTCGCCTGTTTATTTTGACCGCACGGACTGTCCAGATGTGTATAAGTTTTTGAGAGTGGATTGGGAATGTGACCATAGTGAGTCGAGAATCAAGAGTAAATAAATTGATCATACTTTATCAGTACAATTAAATAGATCTTATACTAAATCCTTGGACATTAATAGAGTTTGGTGTGTTAGATTATGCTGATTCATCATATGACGTAAAGCAATACAAGCCAAACGTAAATTTCCTCCAAATATTGAGATCTGGGAACATGTAGGCAGTCTACTCTCTAATTAGTTTACGTCAAATGAAAATTTGGGGTTTACACAAAACGCTAAAAACACTTTGGGGAACGGAAAAAGCTATTCATTTTCTCCCCTTTAAAGAGTATCTAAAACCATTGATTTCAATGCCCCGAAGGGGCTAGATCCGAAATGAAGCCATTTAATTCCCATCCAGAAAACTTGACTCGTGTGTTTTTCTTCTAAATGCGGGGTAAACTTAAGGCTTCATTTTTTTGCTTGAGAAAGGTTAAAGATCTCTCTCTAACTCTCTAGCCCCTTCAGAGCTTCAAATTCAATGTCTAAAAGTTGAAGAAGTGGATAATTGAATAGACTCTGTCCGTTATTCTAAGATTACCCAAATTTTCATAGTGTACTACACTAATTAGAGATTTTATTGCATGTGTTTTGTGCATGGATGTAAAGAAAGTATGGCAAAACATCGGAAGAGATTTACTATGCGAGTTATGCCTCTTCTTGACATGAACTCTGGTGGAAAATTTGCCCATCTCTTTATGAAATGAATTTTTGTTTATAAAAAAAGTCATGAATAAATATTTTTGGTAGAAGTTTTTATGATAAAACCCCTTTTTGTATAACATTTGTAGATTATTGTGTTTCCATGAAAAAAGATTTTATAGTCCAGAGTGAAAACATTGCTGATATTCGATTACAGTCCGAAGGGCATTCATATGGTCCGACCAACGGCATGTGCCTCCCTTAAGGGTAGGTTTTTCGAGACCCTCGAAATGCATTGTAAGGGTGTACTTTTGATAGAGCGCACTTAAAGTGTCTTCTTTTAGCTGTACACTGTAAGGGTGTATCTGGGGATTGCTGAGTCGCAAGTCTAACTGTAAAAATCTTATATATCTTTATAGTTTTGACTCGCACCCATTTTGATTTGTTTTGCACATTGTGTCGACATTTCAGGCTCATTTTTGACTGGCATTAGAAAAATAAGATATACAACCAAACAACACTGTAAGGGTCAGAAACGATCGGTAAAATGCACTGTAAGGGTCTCTTTTCACTACTCAAGAGCTGCACTGTAAGGGCCGATTTCGAAAGCCAATATTTTGGCGGCAGATGCCGTTGTTTAGAAATCGAGAGATCCCGCACCCCCGGATTACAGTCGAGCCTCTTACGCTGATAGAGCAGGACAGGATTAACAAAATGGTTTCTCAAATTGTAGGGTAGTAGGAAAAGGTTTGTTTTTTTTACACAGCATATTTTATTCAAATGTAAGCAAATATTAGAAGATGCGTTAGTTAAGTGATGTTCGTGCGTTAAGTTAAAACTCTAACAACCTTTACTTACCGTGAAAAGCACAGGTCGAAATCATATATCGACGCTGTGCCGACGAATCGAGATTCTATTCAGTGCGCAATCAACGAAGGCAAAAGTAACCATGACGACCATCCAAGATCTTGGATGAGATTCAACTTGATATTTTTATTCCCGTGATATTGGGCGCTGTTTCATTGAATTTTCATACAATGGGAATGGGAAAAACGGCAAAATTTGAAAAAGAGCCCTTGGGAAAGCTTCTTCTAAATGAGGGTGGACGAGCTTAATTTGGTGCTTCACCCCCTTGAATTTAAGAGTAACTTCTCACCCCCTGGAAAATGAAAAAATACTCGTTTAGACCCCCTAGAAATTCTTCTCGAGTTCATGATTTGCTCCCGGGGGGGACTAAAGGTAAACAACCCACCGTACGTGTGCGGCCCTTTACCTTTAGATTCCCTTTTCCAAGCCGTGAGTGTCCCCTGGAGAGAGAAGCTTACCATAGTCTTGCCATTTCACGCTAAGTTCCACCACAGCCATTTTTCTATCGAAAAAAGGAACAAGGTTTTCCATACCTTATCGTGGAAAAAATGTCAGGGGAAAGTGATGAAAATTTTGAGGGGGTGACGAAATTTTTCCCCGACGAAATATCTCCCCGACATTTTATCACCCGACCAAAACTTGTACCCAATTTTTTTATCCCCGACCAAAACAATTACCCGAAATTTTATACCGTAACCAAAATTCTAATCTAATTTTTTTACACCTTTATTTACCAACTAAATGAGGGCTTTAAACGTCGAATTACAAGATCCATTTATCTTCCTTATTTGCCTCTACAGTATAACAACAATCCAAAGCAAAAGTTCCCTCAACAATATCAAAAACGCCCCAAAATACTCATAGTCATAATCGCAAAAATTCGAATACCTTATCGGGGAAAACTTCGTCGGGGAAAAGTGACGAAATTTTGGCCAAGTGACGAATATTTTTCCGCCCTGACGAAAATTCTCCCCGACGAAGTTTTCCCCGACAATTAAAAGGTATAGTACTGCGCCGGTTTTATAGAGGTCAGTGCTTTTGTTATTGTTTACCCATGATGGTATCCCAAGCTTCGGAATATTGAAAATCTTGAACAAATCGCTGCACTCATTCAACAAACAACATTCAATTTGAATGTTGGTCTATGATGGGTTAGTGTGTAGTACTTTTTTCTTTCGAATCATCGATTGACGATCATTGATCTTTTTTTATTTTACCTTTGCACCGATTTTTATTTTTTCTTGTACTGTAGCTGTTGCCTGGTGCCTTGAAATATGTTTTTTTTTCTTTTAAAATGATTTGTGGTGACAGTAATTAACAAATTAACAAATGGTAATGACTTCCTTTTACCTAATTTTATTTTAAATGGTTGCAATACTTTTTTGCTTGCTAGACTTTGTTTTTTACTGTTTACTGTCCTGTTTTATTGTCTATACCATCTAGTATAGAGTTCATTCAGTTCTTATCTTGGATATTTCATTATTTTTAAACCATACAGAGGTGCAGCAGGCCAGCCAGGGAAAATAGATGAGACGACTGACTTTTGTTGCATTCATAATGGCACTCATTATGAAATTTTGCATAATGATGGCTAAAATTTAAAATTTTATTCCGTCAACACTTACTGCTCTTACTTGCCTTGGGACTATCTGACAAAACATATATGGGACGGTAATTTAGCCACAATTTCACCCGAACCTCCAAAGTCATTTGATTTGAGTCAATGAACGGCGTATTAAAAAACAGTGTAGCTGGAACCTCGATATTCCAAGATTAGAAAAAGCTATACCTGTTATCTTTTTTCTTTAAAGAATCAACAAGCCATCAACATCGATTAATTCCACACATTTCCTCAGAAACTTTTAAAATCATCTGCCATTATGACTTTCTTGAAGCCGTTCTGAAATGAACCAATCAGGTTATGTATCGGAATTCCTATGGGAGTTCTTTTCCGAAATCATTGGTTTTTTATTTAACCAGAATTTTAAATTTGGGCTCATAAATACTTAAATAAATAAGTTAATAATATTCAATATACTATTTGTATCTCTTAAAAAATAAACACTTACAGAGCGACATTGTTTATCATTTGGAATACCCCCGTATTTGGACCATTCTATTGTGGGCGCAAAATAGGGCGGAAACTAAGTAGCACCCTCAGTGCAAGATTGCCGCCTCATCTCTATTCGCCCGCACGAGAATGCGAGCTAATCATTTTTTTCTCGCGCGCTCGAGGGGAAAAGGAAAGTGATCGATATTCTTTGAAGGAAAAACTTCAGAAACAAACCCAAAGACCAAAAGATGTATTTTGTGTTTAGAATCGATCCTGTGAAGATGAAAAGATTTTTGCTTTGCGTTTTTTTCGGAACGCTGAAAAACTCTAATTTCGATTTTCCTTTAAGGTAAAGAGGTTGCGAGATTTGGGTTAGCGAGGCAAAAATTGCTAAAAAGCTGGTAAAATCGTAATCCCCTAAAATTGAAGTTCCAGCCTCACTGAAAAATATATACAATTTTTCTCTTTCGCACTGATCGAGTAGGCTTTTAAATTGAAATATGAAAGTTGTTCCGTAATGGAGCACACATGAGTGTCTGGAACGAAGAAGAACAAATAAGTGGCAAAACGATGAGCGTTGTTTGACGTCACGTCACTCGTTATTTGTTAATCCCACTGAATCCCATTGGGCGACAGGCGGTTAGGCGGCAGGCATTCTGTAATTCTCCAAACGGCGTCCAGTCATTTTGAATGAAAACAAAAAAGTTAAAAAGGGTGCGCTATCAGTGAAAGTTATTGTGACATGTTATGACAGAAAGTATGATTGATAAACTTATTTTTGAAGTTATCAAAATAATTTTGTTGTCAAAGAGATTTAACAGTAAGTGAAAATACAGGCCAGATATCAAACAATCCCATGTTTCGACCAATCGTCCCAAGTTAGAGCAGTTGGGGGCAATGCTAATATAATAATTATAATTTAGGATGGAGAATGTGATGGTCTAACAAATTGCTCTAGCATATTACAATTGTCAGTACAGTACAAAAACAGGATAAATTACCTTATCCTTAGCACCTACGTAACCGCTGTGTCATGTACACTAACATTCTCCCAAATGAGCACGCGATAACGCTGTAAATCTTCCAGCATGACATGCTATAAAGTATTGGGGTTTTATTTCCATTATAAGGAGCAAATAATTTTTCCTTCCCAAATGGCTGGAGTATAATTGAATATGTATTGAACTGAGTCAATAGGTTGTTGGGTTCTCCCAAATGACTACTTTAAAACTAATTTACTCTGATTGGTGAATGCATTGTCATCATTTGAGGTTATTCACAAGTTAATTATGTAGCTATAAGTTCTGAGTAGGTAACAAACATATCCAGTACCGATAACCTCTAATACCCAGACCATCCATTAATAAAAATACATAGTAATATCAACTAGAAACAAAAGTTCGGTTTCTATGAAATTACGCTCCATTCAATAGTCCACTATTTCTAAATCTCTCAAAATTCTGTACGCAGCAGCACTAAGCCAGTGAGTTGTAGGGGAGTTACACTCATCACTCAAAAAACTGATTTGGTAGGGAAACCATCGCATGCGAGATGACGTCATTTAAATGAACTCCTTCTTAAATGTTTTCACTGAAACATGATCATTATAACATTGAATAGACCTTTTTTTAAAGAGGCAGCCATGTTGAATAATTATGTACTCCAGCATAAATACAATGATACAGATGCATAATTTTTAAAATATGCATGATACAGTAATTATGCATGGCTATATCATTGTTTTTATGCTGGAGTACATAATTATTCAACATGGCTGCTTCTTTAAAAAAAGGTCTATTGGTTGATTTATGCATGGCAGTGCTTTTATTATATATGATTTCATCATAGTAGAATTTGTGGATTTCGTAAGTCAAGGTTTGTTTTGATTAAATTCTTTTTTTTAATTAATTTTAATGATCAGAAAATTTTGTGGTTTGAAGGGGATAATTGTTGCTCCTCACTTATGAAAATAACCTCATTTGATTGTATCCCTTTAATCTAAATACCATATTGCCTCCAAAATTTTTTGATACCGTAACTTAGTGTAGTGGTATATTGCCTTGTCTAATTCCTTCATAGCAACTATCTTTAAATCTCCTAATACCATGGAATACTAGAAAGCTAAAAAAAGATTTTTTTATACTAATTTTTTCTGAATTCTTTGCAAGTTTCATAAAAATCACTTAAAATCACTTAATGTTATACTGTACTGTTTGAATCATTCAAATATTAGATCAATTCCAATGTTAGGAATAAAAATATGAGCCATTTGGGATTATGGTGAAAGATAGACCTCCACTGCCATCAAAGAATATAATGGAAGATGATGCAATGTATGCATCCATTCAAGACATGGTAAGAACACTTTCCTTAATAAAAACCTGATATCTGATTTTACGCCTGGGATGAAGTTGACGTGTCCATACATAGTCTGCAGTAATGATTAAGAATTTTTTTTCATCTTTTATTTTGGCCAACACCTTCAAAACAGATAGATTTATGCTCCTTTATTAGGCGAGCAAACCAGTCTTTTTTCTGAATATTATAAATTTTTGTTGTAATCCCTTTGACAAAATGAGCAGCTCACAGTTTCTAGTCTTGACATTTCTTTTTCAATCAGTTCAATTCAGAATGAAAATGTAATAGTTTTCACAAACATATTCTTTCTTTCAAGTCAAATTCTAATGAATGGTATATGAATTCATTTTTGAATTGCATTGAATAGATTTCACATTTTATTTGATTTTCAAGATTTATGAATAGATATTTTGAATGTTTTGTATTCAGGATTCTATAATGCACAGTCCTAACATCAATAATGAATGATCTCAATTTGCAGACAGAGTGAAGAAGGTAGTGCAGCATGTCAATATGCAGTGATTTTGTTAGCTTTGAATCAGAAACATTACTTATATGAGCGAATTGTTTTGTATTTTCTGGAACATTGAATCATACTTTCGTTACTTGGAATATTTGATTGGGAGAAATTGACAAGTGTATGTTGCAGACATTATGTTTCTGGTTCCTTTGATCGATTATTGATCATTTTGTTGCTCATTTTTTTGGAAAGTTGTATATTAGTGATATACTGCTAGACAGTTTGATTCAACTGAAGATTTTGGTTTTTGAAAAGAAATTTGTGACATCTTAACCAAATAGTAATTTTGATTTGTAAATTGTAATCTATACAAAAATCAAATCTTGACGTTTTTTGGTCAAACAAATTGAGTCATCAACAATCAACAACTTTATTTGGGAGGAGCAATATAATATAAACAATGGCAGCAGCACGAGGTGCAATGCGGCGAATGAAAGAGGAAAAGGAAAGAAAGGAAAAAGAAGAAGAAGCATTGGATGGTGGAAAAAAGAAAAAGAAAAGCAGCTTCAGAAACAGTTTCAAGAAGAAGGATAAAGACAAAAAACCACCAAAAACAAAAGAACAAATTGAAAAAGCTTTAGCAAAATCGAAAGGCATAGAAATGCCATCACCAGAGAAACCGAAAAAATCGTTAGCTGATATTTTAGGTGAATTGAAAAAAGAGAAAGCTAAATCAGAGGGAAAAGTTCAATCGCCAGATCAAGAACCTTTGATGGTTAAAAATGCTGGCAAATTAACTCCAAGTCAAGGTACACCGAATGTAGAGCAATCAAAAAAATCTAGTGCAACTGTAGTTCCAAGAGATTCCATGAAAAGTAATAAAAGTGATGGTTTTTTATCTCCAAGTCCGATATTGAATTCTCGTATTAACAGTACTGGGAATGTGAAAAAATCATCAAATCCAATGATTAGAGTATCTAAAACTCCTACAACTCCTCAAAGAAGTTCCAGTTTGGATAATCGAGATTTGATCCCACAACGAGAACGTGATCTCGATAACCAATCAGTACAACGTTCTCAGAGTCAACGTATCGAGCGTAACCATAGCAACGGTAGTCAGAATCGACCAATGAGTCAACAGCAAGTACAGCGAAATGAAAGTCAGAAAAGTTATTATTCGCATGGAAGTGGTTTTAGTTTTAACGGAGATGAATGGACACCAAGGGAACCAGAGATTCGGAGTCGTTTTGATAGCTTTGTTGATGACGATGATGATTTTGTTCAGCAAGGAAACAAGAACAAAAGAAACAACTGTAAGTTCCATTTTAATTCCCATACTAATCCCTATGTTTCTCTCTTCTTCTGTCTCGTTTCAGAAAATTTCACCTAGGCGATCTACGGGTAATCCTGGTAAAACCAAGTCACAAAAGACGTCGAATTTTGAAATTCCAACTAATAGCACAAGGAATAACAAATCCTCCAAAACCGAACACGATAATGCCTCACCTAGGAGATCGTCTAAAGGTGTTGGCAAGAATCAATATTTGACAACGGATAAAAACAACAACAGATCCTTCCAAAGATTGAACGATATTGCTCTCAATGATGATCCAATCTCCGAAGGCGAAGTCGTTATGCAACAAAGACAATTACAAACACCTGATAATGAACTATTATCAACAAACACTAGTTTAGTCTATGCCTCAAATGAAAGCTTGGATCGAGACTATCTAGCAGATCGCGCGAAATCAATGGAAGATCTTTACGCAACAGTTAACAAACGAAACCTAAAATCCCCAATCAACAACACTAACCAGAATCTAATTACATCCTTGAATAGTACCATTACAGCATCAAACTTCATAACCTCTGAAAAATTAATGGAAAAACTAGAGAAATCGAAAAAGAATCAGAATACTACTCATTATCACCAACAACTGAATAATTCAGATTCGAAACCAAGAAAATCAGCTTTAAAGAAATCACCACGGAATCAACAACAACCAACTAAAAGACAACTCGATTTAAATGACCAATCTTCACAAACATTTGTTAGTAATCAAGTATTCTCCAACACATCGCCAAGACGAACACCAGATAGATCTCCAGAAAGATCACCATCTAGAGATTCGTACACTCAAGTCAACATCCCTTTCACCACATTTGATATAACCTCCAATAAAGCACCAAGGAAAGCTAACTCTTCCCATAACACAAGCTTCGATACTGAACACTTATTCAATCACCAACAACCTTCAGAATCACCAAGACATCAACCGAACAACACTAGCAGCAAAGTCGAAGAATATGATAACCTTCATCAATCTTATTTGTTTTATCTTTCCAAAGCAGTAGATACTTTGTCTCTCATGATGTCAGTAGGTATTAAGCCAAATCTTAGAGTTTTTTGACACTTCATTCTTATATGGTATTATATCACCTATATTGATCGTCACTGAATTGCTAAAGTGTATCAGTTCTTGAAAATTCTTGAAAACATGAAAATAAGAAACAGGCAACCAAAACTAGTGCCACTTTTTACAGTTTTTAAACTACCTGAAGGGAACGGATTTTCTTCGAAATTAATCAATTTCTCGTTTTTGAGTGTAAGTAACGCCAAAGCCACTTCTGGATAATTAAGATTACCGTAAGATGGCTTTTCATTCATGGGGAAACATACCTGGCGCCGGGGAAAAGTTGGTCATGTATGCATAGACAACAGATAACGATTCTGAGACTGATTGTCCAGCCAATTGAAGCAAATTTTGTACCTACCCTGAGTGTTGATCTTTTCGCTAAAGTGTAAACTGCGAATAGGAAAGATTCCCCGGGAAAGTTTAGCCATCATACGGTACCTAATGTTGCCCATCTTAATGTGTTATGATCATAATTTATAAAGTCCGAACGGCTAGATGGAGTGCTTTTGCTGAAAAGTGTTCCAAGGTTAGGTAGGAAATCCTACCCAGGTCACGTGACATTACAAAAGAATTCCAGCACTTGACCAATAAAAAGCTTCGCGGGTTTTTGAAAACAATAGCAGCAGTATTTTTTGCAATATTCATTTTTTTTTTTTTGCTAAGAAGAGCTTAAAGCACGACATCTAGCCCTTCGGGCTTTATAAATCTATGGTTATGATATCCACGTTTTCTAAATAGTGTCTATGTACTGATATATTTTTCTTCTCAGCTTATTCACCACATCACAGGTTGAACGGTATCAAAAACATGAAAGTTATTCGTGGCATCATTAGAGATAACGAGGTAACCAGTGAATTTTATACAATGTTTCTATAAAAATGATGAACTCTCGTGGATAAATGCATGTTTTCGCCTGAATAATGCCTTCTTTTAAATAATTTATATATTTTGATTTTTAAAACTGACAGAATCACGTCGTGCGAATATCAGATAATATACTAGGAGATACATACTCTGTATCAGAGTGTTTCCACTCCCCTCTCTCACCCGCACTCCATCACAGCGGTCGGTTTGAAAAGTATCAAATCAGAAAAAGACAATGACAACAGACCCTATCTATTGCAATGAATTTTGAAATTAGCCGAAGATGTCGGATCTGTGTACAGACTAGGAGATACATCGAGTGATAACATTTGTTTTTTTTTGTAAATACTGTTATGAAAAAAAAATACTCTTTTCATTTTAACAAAATGAAGTCAACATAAAGTGGTACACTGGATGGTAAATCTAAATTTCAAACAAATAACCCTTATAAATTACATTTTCAGATATTGCAAGAACAATTAGTGGACAGTAGTACTGTTGCCGCCCCTTCCACCATCATTGATGATCCGCCCTCCGCCCTCATGGAAAATTCAAAATTGGATCAAATACGTCAACCTTATTATAATCAAGTCTTGCAAAAACGTATTCAAACGCTGGATGCAGATCGGGAAGTGTTACGACAATTAAATAAAGCCTTAGTTGAGGAGAATCAAAATTTGAAATTGAAAAATCAATCACAAATCAATAAAAGCCAAGACTTGAACGGTATGGTTGATTTTTTTTAGAATTATTATTTACTTCTTTTATTTTGAATTTTTACTGAACTGTTAGCGTTTCAATATGTTTTCAATAATTATATTGAGATAAGAGGAAAAAAATAACAGTCGACGCTTTTTGGAAATCTTCAAGAAAACAAGATTTCCTTCGAAAGATATTCGAACGGTTGATTTTTTTCTTACCTATGTTTTAGTTTGAATTACTAAGATTCTCAGAAAAAATAAAGGTTCGAATAAGAGAGTTGACTACCATTAGTTATTTTCACGATTCTAGATTCGTCTTCTCCTCGCCCGAGAGACGCAAAAACATCTACGCCCACAATACAAACATCCTTTTACGCCCAAACGCCCCAAGATTCAAAAATGAAAAATGAAATTGAAGCGCTGAAGAACCAAGTGACGTCATTAAATGAAGATTTGTTAGATTACAAGAAACAATCGGTTCTTGCTACTGAAACTTTGAACGGTAGTTACATGGAACCAACCCTTAACCTTTACAATAAGGTATAGCTCTAAATTTACCGATCTACTACTTGACTGTATTGGGCTTTACATTAGGCTGCACGCACCATTGACTTCCAAGCCCGAAGGGCTAGACTCGAGACTCCTGGATGGGAAAGGAAGTACTTATTTCCCATCCAGAACGCTCGTGCGTGGTTTTTACACAAACGCTGGATTGAAAGTAAAATCTATCGCTAGAAAAATCCAGTCCTCAAAAACAAAGGAACCGCTAGGTACAATTCTTCGTCAAGATTGCGGCGCGTTCTATGCGTGTTCTGGATGGGAAATAAGTGGCTTTACTTTTTGTTGCCTGGGAAAGGTTAGCAATTCTACTCTAGGCCTTTGGGTTTTAAACTCAATGGCACGCACTCCCTCTGATATGTTTTGATATAGAGGATACGTATCGTATATAAAATTCCAGTCCGAGATCCGTCTTTGCGTTTTTGAGGGGTATATTTTACCGAACAGGCTAAGTAAGCTTTACATTTTATGTGTTTCTTTGCTCGAAAAACGAAGAAGAGTCATTATCAGTCATTAGTCAGGAGCATAAATGACGATATCCTTCATAACGTCATGAACTCTAAATTGTTTTTCTTTTAGCGCTCCCTGTCACCAGCTTTCCCCATATTAAGACGATCTGGTAAAGGAACAGTTCCCTACGAACAATGGTAATTATAATTGTGTATTTCGTATTTTATATTAAATTTGCTCTTGAAGCCTGGTTTTTTAAACAAAAAAATGATTTCTTGAGCCTTCTCTGGGACCAGATGGAGTTTTTCCAAGCTCTTATTTGATTTAGTTGGTCGTTAACCAGTAAAACAATTTTGTTACTTTTTCTAAAGAACGCGTCATTTTTTTTACTTCAAATGACCAATTATTAAAGTATCTTATAAAAACTCCATCTCGTCTGCCTTCTCTGAGACTGCATGTTATAACTATATTCTTCTTTTCTCAGGGAAAGTTTATGTGAACAATCCAAGTTGGTCTTAGAAGAAAACCAATTACTATCAGATCAAAAAGCATTGTACAAGAAAACCATCAACGATTTAAGTACAAATTATCAAGCAGAAGGTTCGGAGACTTTCATTATCCTTTATACCTAACGTACTGATAAATTGCCTGTACCAGACGACCACGGCTTTTTCCTCGACACCGTTCAGAGTGATAAAAAAATCGCATGTCGAGATGGAGAGGCTAACTGATAAACTGAGCACGGAGGTCTATTTAAGAGGATTGGAAACAGGGAGATGAAATAAGGCACACGCAATGTCTTACACCTTTTTGTATAAGAACGAACTCTATAAGAACATATAAGGTCTTATGGACTCTCTATTGACTCATTTTAAGAGCATTCTTAGGCTTCAAACTCAAAAAGTTAAGAATATTCGAAGGCTTCAAAATTTTTGGATGTTCTAATAAAGAAAAACTTGTAGTCATGGACCGCCATATTTACATATAAAGCTGTGTTGAATGGTACAAGCAAAATGTAAAATTTGTTTAGTAGGTGTTTGTATCAAGATTCTCTTTACATCTCTCTCTTACTTAGTGAGCCGTCTGACGGCCAAACTGAACAGCGCCACACGTCATAAAAAGACCGTCGAACAAGAACTTTCGGAGAAAGAATGCGAACTTACTCTTCTTCAAGACAGATATGCAAATTTGAACGAGCGTGTTGAACGAAGTGTGGAGATAGTTGAACACGAAACTAAACTAGAAAGAATCCATAAGTAAGTAAAAATCAGACCTTTTGTTATCTCTCGGTTACGGGCATCAGCGGTTCTATTACAAATAGAGAGTTCATGTATCTACCCTTTTGACGGCAGTGGTTTGACTGAGGAGATTTGGAACAGCTCACAGTTCTAACCTACAATCCGAGGACGGTAAAAGAACTGATTTACCTTCGTCCTCAGTCAATCAGTCAGTCAGGATCTAGACAAATCAGAAACTAACGATCTCCGTCGTAGAAAACCACATATACATAAACTCGCTAATTACTGCATTTTTATCGAGCATAAATTATAACTAAACTTGTTTGAACTTTATATTGATTTCGTGCTCATTATACGTTATAGTTAAAATATTTTTCGTATTAAAAAAAATGGCTACATTGCAAAACTTTTTAGCGAGGAGTTCCTTAGTCTAATAAAATTTCCTGTTTCTTTTTCCTGTAGAAATTATATGAACGAAATCAACAATTTGAAAGTGGATATCGATGACCTTTCTTCCAAACTTGAGGTAAGATCCTATTCATTTGTATGAGAGAAGCCCTTTTTAGGGGAGCTCGCCATAGTCTATCGCTTTTGAAATAATGGTCAATTGGATAGAATTTCTTAATAATAGTCAAGTTAAAAAGGAGTTTTGGATTGAGTATTTTTGCTGGTATATAGACATAAAAAAGTGCTATTATGATATTTCTCCGCTCAATTCATAGTTTACTATTTGATTTTGATCATTTTGATCATCTTTCACTTATATATCTTTTTCAGGCTGTCAATACCGAAAAATCGAAATTAGCTATCCAAGTAACAGGTAATTAATATTAAATCTTGAATTCTTTTAGTATCCCCTTGGTACAAAGTTTGCAGGGTGATGGGTATGTGTTTCAGGGGAGTTTTGACACTCTTACAGATTGGCAAAAACAGGAATAAGCCGAATTGTTTCATTTTCAGGAACTACTTGATTTCAAGAGATTTTGAGTTTTAAGGAAATCGATTCGTTCAATGAGGTTTTTCAAATCTAAGTTGAAAGAATCGGTTTTGTGTTTAGAGTGTACTTGATTTTGATTAATCCTGCTAGCGATTTAAGCCTCGTTTAAGCAACAACTATCTATTATCGTTTTCTGTTTGCAGATCTAACCGCCACAAACAGCCGTTTAACTTTGGAATTGAAGTTAGCTGACAAAAATCTAAGGTAAGCTCTTCCATACTTCATTTTTCAAAAGCTTAATTCGTTTTTTTTTTTGACATTGTTGTCTAGAACATGCCTTAAGTCTTTCTGAAGCTAATAATGAGTGATAACGAAACTTTATTGATCTGTGTCAATGGAGTCCTGCTCCCTTCCTTTAATGTAGCTTAGAAGTTGAGGAAATAAGAAAATAACAGTCTAACTGTTGTACTTCCGAGTTCAAAAATAGTATTATTGATTGTACATATTCTTTTGAAAAAAAAGATTGTTTTTAGGGCCTGTGACAAGCTTATCGTAAAATCTACAATTGAATCTGTTCTTTAGTATAAAAATGCTAAACTAAAGTAAGTAAGTCTTCGGCCGCAGTCGGAGGTGACCCTAAGGCTCCTTTTTCGATAGTTATCTACCCGAAGGTAGGGGAGGACACCACTCTTTCTCCCTGGATTGCTCCACTTACCCTTGATCCTTCTGTTAATTGCTGAGCATCAAGCAGAGAGGCATCAAGTACCATTTTGAGAATCTTTGATATAACCTGGCTGGGGGTTGAACCAACACAATGAGCACCGTAGCTGGATGCTCAACCACTGCACTATGGTATTTTTCTCTTCAGGCGTTCTGACAAACGTTTACACTATTGCATGAATGAACTTCAAACTTTGGCTCAACAAGAATCGACAACCAAAGGAACTCTTTCTGAAGTCTTAAAGCTCGTAAGTTTCTTTTTCTTAAAATGTCTAATTGTATTACAAGTAGAATATCTGAAATTTGAAATGCTTTGAAGGAATTTTTTTTTTTTCGTTTTGAAACATTTGGACAATTAATTATTAAAGTCTGTCCAGATATAATTGGCAGTGGAAACAAGAATGCCTGTAACTTTTGATAGTCAAATATAATTATGGAAACTTTTTTTGCTTGTTTCAGAGAATCAAAAGCGCTATATTTGAATGTATTTTTGGTTGAAAAATTCGCGATTTCTAGCGGTTAAATTTGCGATTGTAAAAATTGAGCTTTTTCTCTACTTATGCTATAACGTTCATTTTTACACCAGTGGTAGTTCAACCTTAGGTTAAGAATTTTGCTAAATTTCAAGGCGAACAGAAAAGTCCTCCGGAAGATATGGGACCCGAAATACCCCTTAGTAGCACTTTTCTGTGAAATATCGAATCTCCAACTTATTACTGAAAACGGGGGTTATGTTATCTTTTTTGAACAGTGCAATTAAAAGTTGGAAAGTGTTGAGTGTTGGTGCATTGGTATTATTGGTATCATTGATTATTTCGAAACGAAGTGTAAATCACAGTATAATTGTTTTTATGGAAAAGATAAGCATGAACTTATATTGCCTTTGCTATTTTTAAGTCATTAAAGAACTTTGCTAATTCCCAAAACACTAAACACAGTTTGGCTATGAGGTCATTAAAGAGATCGTAACATGTGTTATGATCGAAAAACTGTTTTATCATGTCATTACCCCTGTTTTTAGTAATAAGTTGGAGATTTGATATTTCACAGAAAAGTGCTACTGAGGGGTATTTCGGGTCCCATATCTTCCGAAGGACTTTTCTGTTCGCCTTGAAATTTAACAAACTTCTTAACCTAAGGTTGAACTACCACTGGTGTAAAAATAAATGTTACAGCATAAGTAGAAAAAAAGCTCAATTTTAGCAATCGCAAATTTAACCGCTAAAAATCGCGAATTTTTCAACCAAAAATACATTCAAATATAGCGCTTAGATTCTCTGAAACAAGCAAAAAAAAATTCCATAATTATATTTGACTATCAAAAGTTACAGGCATTCTTGTTTCCACTGCCAATTATATCTGGACAGACTTTAGTTTTGATTCGCCAAGCATTAGTCTTAAGATTTTTAACGAAAATCAACTCTAATTGTCTCCCTAGAGAGCGCTCAAGGTATAAGAGGTGTCTATGTTATCGGAACCTTGGAAATGAAGACATACTTTCGAAATAGCTCAACTAAACAGAAACTTCATGAAAAAGCAATCTTAGGAAAAAAGTATTTTCGAATATAACTAAAAAATTCAATATTTGAAATATTTCTGAGTGAAGTCTTTTATAATGATGTCCGTGTATAGCATATTATTACATTGCCAGCCATAACAAACTTGACTGTAATAGTCAGATATAATATTCCTTCACTTAATAACAACACGGCAAAGCTAGCCTTAATCTGGATGTAAAAGATCCTGCAAAAGGGATAAATCTTGTCCAAGATGAGCTCCCACCTTTCCCTTCGAGTTTGTTTATTTTTTTCTGAACTTTGTTTTTCTCGGCTCGTTTATCTTTCAATTTCTTCATCACCTCACGGTGGCGTTTAGCTAGCTTAAAAACCTGTTGTTTTTGTCTCTCAATCTCCTCTTGTAGACTGGTCGCCTCCTCTTGATAAATGGTTATTTTCTCGTCTATTTTTTCGACTTTTTCTTTGAGTTGGCCCAACTTTTTCTCTTCTTTGCTAACGAAAACTTCATCCTCTTCAGGATCATCTAGGAGAGCTTCTTTTGAGGCTTCCTCTTGGATATCACCCAAATGTGAGCTTATTCTACTTCGCCTTCGTTCCGTATCTAACAAATTCCGTAAAGCAGTAGCCTTTTCCGGTTTAATGGTATTCGACATGTTCAAGATTTCAAGAGGTCGAACACCAACTTCATTTTGAATCTTAGAATCTGCTCCAAACCCCAAGAGCATTTGAACGACGTGGACTTCTCCATTCATTACCGCTATATGTAATACGGTGTTTCCGTCTTTATCCGTAATATCCGGACTGATTCCTTTCGTCAAAGCAGCATTTATGATTCCGGTATTCCCGATTTCCGCTGCTAAATGTAGAGCTGTTCGTTTATCATCGAAAATCGGGTTCGCTCCTTTCTCAATCAAAAACTCAGCTGTTTGAAGTTGTTTAAAATCCATGGCGAGTTGTAAGGGTGTGGCGCCTTTCCCGTCCGTTTGGTGGATATTGATTCCGGGCGCTTGTAAAATAATCTCGCAAATCTCCTTACGGCCCGATAGAGCCGCCCTACATAATATGGTTGTAGGTTCTCCATAATTTGATAGTTCGATTTGTTTATTAAAGTCTTTGAGACGTGAAAAATTAGATTTAAACGAAGGGATGTCGTTAGCATCGATGGCTTCCAAGGTTACGATGTAGCGCCGTCTGTCAGCACCTATTGAAATACGCCTCATGATTGGTTAAGATTTCTATTGTCGAATCTGTGAAAGAAGTCTCCAAAGTAATATAAAATCTTGAACTATTTACAGTTTCGAGTGCTTTTTTTACGAAACTCTATATTTCAATCAGACGAACGATTGTATGTGCAAAGCTGACTCAAAGAAATAAGTTGCAATCTCGCTCTTAACATTTTATCAACCCACATCTGTTTAAATCAGAGCTCTCTATACAGACATGTGTCTTTAATGGCTAACAGTAGTTAACAAAGTAAGAGCTCGGTGGGCTGACTGTTTCGCAAAAAAACCTATCGAGGATAAGAGAGTGGTTTATTTATCTTTCATCACAGATTTAAACTGTGGTTTAAGAATTACACCTTAACTTCTTACTCCAATAGACCTTATCGGAGTTATTTTTTTTAATCGTCAGCCGTGCAAAATTACTCGAATCTGATTGGTTTAGAGGAGTGCGATTAATCGTTAATTGCACTATTACCACTTTTTGCACTCTTCGGCGGGGGGACACTTTTGTCCCCTTATTCTTTTCTCTCCCAAGTCCTGTGTCAGAGATTTTTTTTTACTATATAATAAAAAACAAAGACATTTTTTTTCTTCAATATAAAAAAGAACAAAGAAATGTTACGTTACAATAGCTTCTTTTAATTGAAAACAAAGAAAAATTACACTGCAATGTTTTCTTTTTAAACAAAAGAAAAAAAGGAGGTTTTCGAATGTTTACAAAAAAACCTATGATTTACTAATGATTATTTACTGACGATTACCTCGGAATCGTATGTTTTGTCGTGCAATTAACGATTAATCACTCGTAACAAAGGAGAAAATACCGTAATTTGCACTCGTCCTTCGGACTCGTGCAAATTACTCTTTTCTCCTTTGTTACTCGTGATTAATCGTTAATTGCACTCCAAACCATACGATTACTAGTACTAAGCGATTGTTTTGGGGGTATTACAATATAATAGTGAGAGCTACAATGTTCTTCGTGTGCACAGACTTGTTAAAAGCAAACTAACTTTTTTAAATGATCAATTAGGTCTATAAGATCACAAAAACAAGTGGTGAGAAAAATTTTGACCATTTTGCTGGTCCTCATGTGACGTCATCACTTTTGCTGGGGCTTAAAAATGAAAGTGAAAATTAGAAGCTCATATATGGCTCAAATGAAAGATATTTATCCAAGGATTCCAAAAAATATCACAACATATACCTGAAAATCAATATTTGAGAAGCTATGAAGGAAAATAGCTCAAAAATGACGTCATCGATGACGACGTCATCGGTAATTAAAAAATCGTCGAAATCGAAAAATTTTTGTTTCATTTGAAAGAGGACCTGCTTGGGAACAAAAAATATTACTACTGAAAACCTTGAATTTCACTTGATAGGAAATTATTCTGTGAAATGCGTTTGACTTGACTCTCAAGCTTTTTAAAGATTCCTGGGCGTGCCCGAAGCTAACCTTTCACAGGCAAATTTAATGAATTACAAATTTGCTGACAGGGGCTTTTAAGGAGTAATTCAGATTTTTTTGTAGTAATATTTTTTGTTCACTAGATGGTCCTCTTTCAAACGAAACGAAAATTTTTCGATTTCGACGATTTTTTTATTGTCGATGACGTCATCGATGACGTCATTTTTCAAGCTATTTTCCTTCATAGCTTCTCAAATATTGATTTTCAGGTATATGTTGTGATATTTTTTGGAATCCTTGGATAAATATCTTTCATTTGAGCCATATATGAGCTTCTAATTTTCACTTTCATTTTCAAGCCCCAGCAAAAGTGATGACGTCACATGGGGACCAGCAAAATGGTCAAAATTTTTCTCACCACTCGTTTTTGTGATCTTATGGACCTAATTGATCATTTAAAAAATTTAGTTTGCTTTTAACAACTCTGTGCACACGAAGGATACTTTTAGAACATAGTGGCTCTCACTATAATTCCCTCGAGGAATTCCTAAGAGATTTCTATTGTAATGCTCCCGAAACAATCCCACAATGCATCGCTTTTTTAGAAAAATGAAAAACTCCGATAAGATCTTTAGAATCCAAACGGTTTTGTCTGCGAAGCTCCAAAATCACATTATCGTTTTGATTGTATACAGAAATCCTTGGATGAAAAGCATTACTCGAAATCACTTTTCATGTATGAAAGACATAAAATATCTTAATTAATCATGGCATTGAACTATTTTCTTAGTTTCGAGTTCCTTTTTACAAATTTTTTCTTTATTTTGTAAGCAAAACGAAAGCAAAGAGCGGAGCCATTAAGAATAACTAAAATGAGGTTGAGCTGAACCCAAATTATTGTGTCTTCTAAACAAGGGTTGGATATAATAATGGACTATAGGATAACAATGCTTTTGTAAATAAACAAACAAGCTTTATGCGAGACAAAGGTTGTTAAATAAAGCTTCAGATCTAAAGAATCAACTTATCCAACTAGTCTCGATAGACCTTTCCAGAGGACTCATTCGAATTTGACAAATTATATACATACCCTTTAGTCGAGATGCCTGTTTTGTTTGAACCATGTTGATAGCTGCGAAGCCTTGTCTTTAAGCGCAGTATCTGTCACACGAGGAGTGCGAGGATTTCAGGCTATGTACAACGAAACACCCACAGTGTAACTGTTTATTAAATCATCTCTCATTCTTTTATGCGGTCTATCTGTGTTTTAACTCTTATATATTATATGTATCTATTTTCTTTGCTTGATACCCAGTGCAGCAAAACTCATAAAGTTGTCTTTGAAAGTAAAAAAAACAATTTATTTTTCTTAAGTGACTCCTCCTTTAAACTCCTTGAACATACAAAAATGTAAGTAATTATTGGGCTTTTCCAGAAAAAAACCGTATACCCCCTGTTGAGGAGGTCCATCATTTTGTGGCTGGAAATGCTGCAACCCCCTGGAATTCCAGGCAATTTCAGGCTTAAACCCCTCTGGAATTCTGAATTTTAGTAGGATTTAAAAGACTACCCCCATGGAATTCCAGTTATTTTTGACAGATTTTTGTATCCCTATGGAATTCCGCCACATATCAAACCTTACCCTGTTGGAACGGAAATGGACCTCCTCAACAGGGGGTATACGGTTGTTTTTTTCTGGAAAAGCCCATTCCGATTTACGCTCCTTTGTTGATCTTATTTCAAGAACTAGTAAACTTTGAACTCCATGTATCCGATGCCAGGCTTATAATTTCAATCGAGTTTCAATGCGACAATAACTTAATCATCAAAACCCCCGTGGGCACTCGATTCCAAAACGAAATACGTGCGGCCCAAAATTAAGCCTTTGAAATCGGACCCTTATAGTGCAGAGAAAATTTTACAAAATATGAGCAAATTTGAGCGAAAAATCGACCCTTACGGTACATTTTCTTGAATTTTTTGACCATTTTCAGGCAAAATATGGTCAGATTTTCGAAATTTTACACCCTTTGAGTGTACTTTTTCTCATCTATGCTGATTTCGATCCTTACGGTGCACGTTGGGAAGCTTGGAAAATATACCCTTAAGAAGGGCCTCAGGTATGGTAATTTACCTTGAGTGTCCCCCCCGGGTCAAAACCCCATTAAGACTGTACTAAATTAGACTTATTATAATTGTAATGGCATTCTTTGTAATTAGTTTTGTAAGTGATACAAGTAATTCCATAAGCATTGATATTTTATCAAAATTAAAAACTTTTTGCCGAAAGGAAAGAAATTAATAGGCTCTTGGAATTCTAAAATTCTAGGTATAGACAAGACCCGATCAGTCGAACTAATCGAACCGGTCTTGATCGAACTTGATTCACCGAACAATTAAATTTTGATTAACGAACTAATGGGACTCTTAGATTAAAGAAATGGTGATTGTTATCAAGTACGATAACCCAATTTTGTTCGATAAGCTCTTTCCCTCTACGAAATCAACTCTTGTTTCCAAAGCCAAGTTCGGAATGTTAATCGGGAAATTTCTTCCGATAACGGATTACACACTTCCTGTATCCTCTCAACGCCATCACGGCTGTTATGCTAGGCCGTAGTATCTCGAAAGGGACAACGTGGTGATTTTATTCTGGATAGATAATTTTCTGGTTATAAATTCAGTCCGAGTATCGTCAAAATGGTAACTTTTCAAGGATCATGCGTGCGGCGATAAAATCTTTGCAAGTGATTGAAGAGGTGAGGGTTGGAAATCATCGAACTAATCGAATTTTTTTGCTAGCCGAATTAATCGAACTCCTACTGCTTTTAAAATTGTAAATGTTCTTAATCGTTCGATGGAGTTTTATCAAGCTCGATTAGAATGGGTTCGATTAATTAGGTCATTATGAGATTTAATAGGAATGGTAGTATAGAAATGATTTATTAACAGCAAATCAACATTGAGGATTATCATAGTGAAAATCTGGCGTAACAGATGTCGTAGCACTTTATTAGATTTCGAACTTATGATATATTTTTCGAAAATGGCGCCCTATTATGAAATTACGACGTCTTTACAAAAAATTATTTTAAAACTGAAAAAATTATCAGTCGATTTTTCTCACTTTAAATCAAAATACCAAGAGGTTCTATGTGCCATAAAAATCTATGCCACAAGTGGTTGCAATCAACTGTTAATATATAAATTTTGAGGGAGACAAAAGCCCTAAAAGGTGATTGGTCCCATGTTTCCGGCATGCTTCACTAAGCTTCAGCTTCCAAGTCTCTCTTTTCAAAGTTTTATTCAAAGAATTTTTCCTTTTACCTATTAACCTACATGTTACTCCATTTTATTTTCGGCCGTCCTTTTTACTCAAAAGCTATACAGCCGAACTTCTTCATCGGGCGCCGAAATCAAAGGAAAAGAATACGACAACAGCGAGCGGCAGCATCTTTTTTTCTTGAACCTCTGGTCCGTTGTAGGGTGACTTTTTCTCGTAGAATTGACTGACTCTTTAATTGGTCCCAAAAACGTTGAGGAAAGACACGATACTGGCACGTGTGGATAAGTAACAAACTAGAAGTCGATTTGACTAAATAACAGGTCTGTTTCAAAGTTGTAGGCTCGAAAAAAATGCCATTCTATATGTTGGAGCTTCAATATTTCAGGCTGAAAAGACGGCATTAGAGAAACAACAAATGGCCGTCATGGTTGAATCACAACGCGAAAAAACACAAGATGCGCTTCATCAAATACACAAAGACGATGCTACACTACAACAACTTCGTCGCGAATTAAAGGTACTCTCTTGTGATTTATTGCGCTAAACTTTTGGATCAGCACAAAGTCGTTATCAGAGCGTGGTTTTCTGTGATTCCTTTTGACCCTGAAATGGCCGATGTATACTTTAAGTTTCTGCCAATTAAGAAATTACGAGAAAGTTTTTTTCCGCAAAAAATACGCTTTTTTTGCAATTTTATACTCAGTTTTCAGTTTTTGTGTTTTTTTACCTGCATAATGAAATGATTCGTTCAAAAAGTAAAATTCGCGAAAGTTAAATTCACGAAATTTCACGATTTTGTAACCTTGCGAAAGTTTCTGCCCGCGAAAGTTTCTGCTTCTTAAAGTAAAAAATATGGACAATACCTTGCATAATTTCATGTAAACCTAGCTTTTCAGGTTCGATTGCTTGATAGCAAAATGTGTATTCCTTTTTTGAGTCGTTGGCACATGGCTTATTATAAATCTGCAGTACTGAAAATAGGTTGCCAACCCTAAGGACCAGTAGCATCTTTCGTGGACGTAACTGCATGTGAATTGGCGATTTTTAAAAGTTAAATTCAACGAAAATGACAGAAATTGCCATGGATGCTATTGTTCCTCTACTATAATGTTCTGATTGTTTTCTCTCTTGTTTCCACAGAACACCAAAGAGCGTAGGAAAAATCAATTCGGTAAAATCAAACAACAGTAAGTTTATCTATGGAGGATTTCATTTTTTTCATTTCGTGTTTGTCATTCGGTACCACTACATGAAAAAGGAAACTGTTTCCAGATTGAAAATTTCATCACTTTTCTTTTTCCCGTTTTGGTCAAGAAATTTTCATCGTCCCCGAACGGGAAATAAAGTTTTTGTAAACAAAGTAAATTTTTTTTTTCCCGATCGAGAAAAAGTTTCCAAATAGGGAAGATTCTAATTGCCTGATATTTCCCGATTGGGAAACTGGTGAACTTCCCGATTTGGAAAGTCTAGCCATTTCGTTGAGGTAATAGTTGCCTTTTCCATGTAGTGGTCCCGACTGTTTGTGATTGTTAATTTTGTACTTTTTTGGTTTAATGAAAGAATTCCTTCCGATTATTGTTGATTTTGATTCTTAATAATGTTAAGGAGTTATTATAAGTCTGTTACCGCAGTCGGAGGTGACCTGCAGTCTGGCTCTTCTTTCGATAGCTATCTATACTCAAAGAAAGGATAGAGCGCCACTCTTTCTTCCTGGATTGCTCCACTTCCCCTTGATCCTTGTCTTTTTAATTGCTGAGCATTAAGCAGAGACCCAATAATAACATTTTGGAAACTTATGACTCTGTCAGGCATTAAATTCTTGATTTTGGTAACCGTAGCCAAATACTCCACACTTTTGCTACGGTCACTCAAGGAATTTTAGAGAACGGAAGTGACGTAGGGCGACGGGTATTACACATTTGGAAGAGCAAGATTCATATCTCCTATCTCATAAGATCTCTTAGAATGCCTGTTTAGGTATTGTATTGTTTTATTTGGCATAATTACAAAAGTTTCAACTTTACGCTAAGAACCTATTTGACCAAGAACAGGTTGGCTTTCACCTTTAGATGGGAATTGCTATTTTGAGATTCTTAGAATCTAAAGTTTGGAGTTCGTTTTCTAAAATATATGTCTTTTGTTCGATTTTCTTCAGCATTGTTGATCAAGAGGAAGAGGTCAGCGGTATCATTACACAATATCAAGACGAATTGAAAGGATTACGTAATGTTGTTCGTGAAAAACAAAGATTCATTGAGAAAATGCAAACAGACAAAGAGTAAGATTTCTTTCGGTAGATTAGCCACTTTCGGACACACTCATTTTCGGAGAATTTATGTGTACACAAATCTGATGTTTACTCTTGAAATATTCTAGATTAGGCTTTCATCATGTACCTGAATTTCTAGCGAATGGTTTTATAAACCGGTATTAGGTTTTGGAGGGTTTTTGAGGGTACATATAGAGGTTTTTCATGTTCTTTTAAGTTACGGAACTTCCATCATTATTAAAGCAAAACGTTCAATTTTTGCGAAAGGGATTGCCTCTACAAATTCGAACGGTAGCTTCCATTATGGAACAATAAAATATGGAAATCCTCTGTTCTCTCGAAAAAATAAAAACCATGATTATTTATGAAGGTACAAATAGATATGTACTTCCCATTCCTTTGGTAGGTATAGGTAGCGGAAACAGAAAAGCCAAAGCCAATGTTATCAATATTTTCACCCTTCTTCTTTCTCGTAGAATGACAGAATTGCGTTTAGATGAGATGTGGAATTCATTACATCCTCCCTACAAAACGATACGTGGTTACGATGGCAGAAGGTGACACACGCATGCGCAAAAAAGATCAGGATTATAGAAGAAAGTAAGTTCTATATTTTTGTTAAATCCCCCAAAGCAGTAGGAATCGATATACCTGAATAGGTCTTCTCAAGTCTTCTTTCCCAAGTGAATAGGAAGATTGTATTTTGTTTTAGTAGACTGTAGGGTTCATGCACAGATCTGTAAAGCCCGAAGGGCTAGATCCGCAGCCTTTATCGAAAAATGAAGCAAGTTTTGGTAGGATTTCCTACCAAAGAAATCACGTGAAAACAAGCCATTTCACTGGTTTGAGAGATGCGAAATAGCGTTTGCCGCCTACTTTTTTTGATCTCGCGCTCCGAAAAAATTAAAATGCTAGATTCTATCCATCACGAAATTTAAAAAGTCAAAATGTTGCTCTAATTTTTGGACCTACCCCGGTGGAGGTCCTATAAATTAACCTTTGTCCGTCTGTCCGTCCGTCCGTTAGTTACCAGCTTTTTTCGAGATTGGCTCATTAGTTTTTTCTGATTTTTTGCACAATGATGCAAAATGGCAATGCCCAAAATGTGACGGAGTCCGATTTTCGAAAAAAAAATTTTGGGGGCAAATTTGGGCCAAAAAACGGCTAAAAAACGGGTTTTTTGGACTTTGTGAAAAATTGGATCATTAATTTTTTCTGATTTTTTGCACGAAAGTAGGGTACCATCATAGGTATAAGATGGCTTAAGCAGATTTTTGCAAAAAAATTTTGTTGGCTCAAAAAACGCATGTTTATCTATAAGAATCACTATTAATAAGCATACATCAATGTTCTTAGTCAAATTACTCAATTTTTTTATGAGATAGATGTTTTTTTCTGCTCAAGAGGGCTTACTTTTGAAGAATATGTGTGTTTAGACAGGAAATGTGGGTTGCTTGGCGTTTTTTTATAGAAAAACTGGCCAAATTCGATATTTTTTTATAAGCACATTATCAATTACTTAGGTATTGGCTTTTCTCGAGATTGGCTCTTTCATTCTTTATGATTTTTTTACACAAAGATGCATAACTATAAACCCTTGAATGTGAAAGAACCTGATTTTCGAAAAAAAATGTTTTTGGGCAAATTTGGGCCAAAAAAAAGGCGGCTAAAAAACAGGTTTTTTGGACTTTGTGAAAAATTTGATCATTAATTTTTTCTGATTTTTTGCACGAAAGTAGGGTACCATCATAGGTATAAATTGGCTCAAGCAGATTTTTGCAAAAAAATTTTGTTGGCTCAAAAAACGCATGTTTATCTATAAGAATCACTATTAATAAGCATACATCAATGTTCTTAGTCAAATTACTCTCAATTTTTTTATGAGATAGATGTTTTTTTCTGCTCAAGAGGGCTTACCTTTTGAAGAATAATGTGTGTTTTTAGACAGGAAATGTGGGTTGCTTGGCGTTTTTTTATAGAAAAACTGGCCAAATTCGATATTGTTTTATAAGCACATTATCAATTACTTAGGTATTGGCTTTTCTCGAGATTGGCTCTTTCATTCTTTATGATTTTTTACACAAAGATGCATAACTATAAACCCTTGAATGTGACAGAACCTGATTTTTCGAAAAAAAAAAATGTTTTTGGGCAAATTTGGGCCAAAAAAAAACGGCTAAAAAACAGGTTTTTTGGACTTTGTGAAAAATTTGATCATTAATTTTTTTTCTGATTTTTTGCACGAAAGTAGGGTACCATCATAGGTATAAAATGGCTCAAGCAGATTTTTGCAAAAAAATTTTGTTGGCTCAAAAAAAACGCATGTTATCTATAAGAATCACTATTAATAAGCATTCATCAATGTTCTTAGTCAAATTACTCAATTTTTTATGAGATAGATGTTTTTATCTGCTCAAGAGGGCTTACTTTTGAAGAATATATGTGTTTAGACAGGAAATTTGGGTTGGTTGGCGTTTTTTTATAGAACAACTGGCCAAATTCGATATTTTTTTATAACCACATTATCAATTACTTAGGTATTGGCTTTTCTCGAGATTGGCTCTTTCATTCTTTATGATTTTTTACACAAAGATGCATAACTAATAACCCTTGAATGTGACAGAACCCGATTTTCGAAAAAAAATGTTTTTGGGCAAATTTGGGCCAAAAAACGGCTAAAAAACAGGTTTTTTAGACTTGTGAAAAATTGGATCATTAATTTTTTCTAATTTTCTGCATAAAAGTAGGGTACCATCATAGGTAAAAGATGGCTTAAGCAGATTTTTGCAAAAAAAATTTGTTGGCTCAAAAACGCATGTTTATCTATAAGAATCACTATTAATAAGCATACATCATCAATGTTTCTTAGTCAAATTACTCAATTTTTTTATGAGATAGATGTTTTTCTTTTCTCACGAGTGTTTAGACAGGAAATTTTGGTTGTTTGGCATGTTTTTATAGAAAAACTGGCCAAATTCGATATTTTTTTATAAGCACATTATCAATTACTTAGGTATTAGATTGATTGGCTCTTTCATTTTCTACGATTTTTTGCATAAAGATTCATAATTATAAACCCTCAAATGTGACGGAGCCCGATTTTTGGAGAAAAAAATTTTGGGGTATATTTCAGCTAAAAAAACGTGACCTAACTTATAAACGTGTTAAATGCATAATCCAGGTAGGTCCATCAAAGTATCACTTGTTTTTGCTAGAGAAAGCTTAAAGTTGCCATCCAGCCTTTCTGGCTTTACAGAGATCTGTGGGTATATGTATCTCAAATTCATATTTTCTTATCTTTAGATGAAATTTGGTCATTTGAGAATTTGCGTTAACAAGTGCGACCGTTGGTCCATTGATGTGTCATCAAATCCATGGATAAAGTATGACAAGCATAAAGCATTTCAATGTTTTCATCTTCAATCAAAAGGGATTGGAAGCGACCATTTTTTTATTGCCAACGAAAGTTAAGACTCTTCGATGCTTTTTAACATTTAAAAATTTAACATTTGCTATCTCAGAATTTATGACATTCTGAAAATGAATTTTTTTTAATTTTTAATGGCATATTTTTTGTACATAAACGAATTTTGTTCATATTGTATGAACCGTAAATACATTGAAAATCTTCATCCCTGCAGTTGGGACACAACTCTAAAAATTTTAACCCTCGTTTTACCTCTGTAACTATATACACTGTACACCCCAGTATCAATGACCCGGTCTGATCCGCCCCGTTAAACCCGGTTAAAAATATTTGCCAAAGATGGCTTAATTTTAATCACCGGTAGGATAATGATTAAACCCGGTCAAAATTAATTGAAATTACCTACCCTGATCAAAACTTATTATGGTCTTACCCCGATCAATATTCATATCAATTAGGTCAAAACGGTAAAAAAGAAGAAAAAAAACAAATCTCGTCAATGAACTCAATGAAAACCAGCCTCGCTAAAATTTAGATACTTTACTAATTATTTATTTGAAGTGATAAAAATGACACATTCTTTAGAAAAAGTAACAAAATTGTTTTACTACTGGTTAACGACCAACCAAATCAAATAAAAGCTTGTAAAAACTCCATCTCGTCCCCTAAAATTGAGTTAAAAGTTCTCACCCCAGTGTGTTTTTGACATCTCAAATTCAAACCTAATGAAATTTTCCTTTTTTCATAGCCACCCCAATGGATTACAAAACTTCCCGGGTCACTGAGACTGGGGTGTATTCGTACGTTTACAATTCAGGTTCATTTCCTTACAAAGTGTTAAGAGCTCAAATTTTCAAAATTACATGCATGGTTGGCCCTCGCGGTGTCACTAAACTTCAGCCCCCCCTCCCCCAATATGAAAACGGTTCCTACGGCACTGTTGTCTAAACTTGAATTTCATCATATTTTGATCATTACTAACACTATACCATAATTCGAAATTTCCTTGCCTCGAAAAAATTTATGTTTGTGTCGAGTGTAGCTTCGAATTCTGGACACACTAGTGTACTTTATGACATCAACACCAGTTATGGCGTCATAAAGCAGTTTTCCCTAATTATTTCTCCAAAAAGAGAAAATAAAATTATTAACAGCGATTTCTGAAAACTTTACAAGCTCCTTTTTAAGTATGAATAACCATAAATAAGTTAGTTACACAAGGAAACTGAAACCCTTGTTATTTCAGGCTTCCAGGAGACAAAAACGAGAGTAATAAAATAGGAGGTTACTAACGTAATAATGATATTTTATCTTTATAATAAAAAAATGGCTGATCAAATATACAAAAATATACGAACAGAGAAGCTGTAACGTACGGAGGCTTCTATCCACCATTTGAAAATGTTTCACTTTTTTTCCAAAAAGAAAAAGTCGACGATTTTTTTATCGACTTAGCAGGTCTTAACTGAGAAATTTCTGAGATAACACGCTTATGTCGACAATTTCCTACTTAGCAAATGTTATCTCGACATTTTCCGACTTAGCTGAAGTTATCTCGACAATTTCCAACTTAGCAAATGCTATCTCAACAATTTCTCAATTAAGACCTGCTTATCTCAACAAAAAAATGGTCGACTTTTTCTTTTTAGAAAGAAAGTGAAACATTTTCAAATGGTAGATAGAAGCCTCCGTAGTAGCGAGGGGAATAAGATTTTCGTATTGAAATAAAACGTCGACATGAAAGTTCTTAGAAAACGTGTGCCATCTATAGAAATGGGTTAGATGAAAAATGAATAACTAACAAAGTTAGTTGGTCCCAAAATGAAAATTTCACGGCACAGAATTGGGTTACTGCAAATTCAAAGTTTATCCCTTCTTAAAACCTTCTCATTTTACAAAGTGTGACAAAAATTGACCTGTCATCTACCGTCATTTTACATAAGATTTCCCAGTACTTAAGATTCCTTTGCCACTTTTCTAGCGGAAAAAGACCAAAATGAGCTACGGGAAATTGAGTAGTTTCGTAAGTAATTACAAGATTTTCCATTTCTTTAGAAGAAAACCCTTTCCAATCTCATGCCAGCTATCCCGGAAAAAATAGCAGAGTAATCCCGGAAAAGTCAGGAGAAGGAAAGGGAAACTTATGTAAAACGACGGTAATTTTCACTTCCAGATAAAATCAAAAAAGCAACTATAAATAATACAGCTTTTCGTAAAAAATACAAATTTTTTTAAGACTAGATAAAATTGATTAAAAATAAATAACTGCCACCTATATGTACCTCTTGAAATTTGAATATTCTTTGAGCAAAAGAATTTCAAAAATTGAAATCTTTATTGCAAAAAGAATTTCAAGCATTTCAACCGATCAAAATGTTAGCTCGCTATCATTTAAAATATTACGTCTACAATAAAGTTTTAAATTATATATTATGATTGCATTTAGAAAAATAAAAGAAATGCTGTTATTTGCATTTCTTGCGTATAAATATTAACAAACCTAAAAAAAAGATTTATTTTGCCATAAATTTATCAAAAGCTACGTCAAAGTTTCCAGGAGGGCTAAGGATGAAATGGAAAGTTGTATTTTGGAATTTCTAGAAACCTAATTTAATGTGACTTACTTTATTTTGTTTAAAGATTTGCCTTTTCAATTTGAATATTTTCCTTAATAATGTTACTTCCCAACCATAAGTTACATGACTTTGTCAAAGCCTGGAAGAACTTTATGAAAAAAGACAATGCTATACCAGCACACCATATAATCAAGTTTGTACAAGTCAACTGAACAGTCCATAAAAAATTAAAAATCTTTTTTCTCTACACAATTATCTCTAATCTTTAGTCGTCCTTTTCCGTCCATAATGAAAGACTTGGTACAGAATTGACATATCAATAGTCACTTGCAGCAAACCACATATACCGAATTGAACGGGAGCATTCTTGATCACAAAATATCCCGTTTTGAATGTGTCGCCACAAAACCACATGCCAACCATTTTGACGCTAAAAGGGAAGAAAATGGCCCAATCTTGCCACTCATAGAGTGCCATTCATATCCCCGTGTTTTTGTTCCCAAAGGGTTCACCTCGATTGGGCTTTTCCAGAAATAGTCCGTGCCCCCTCCCCTGTTGAGGATATCGGATATCCAGGGGGTTAACAATTTTTGTTCAAAAGTGGATATCCAGGGGATTAAATATCTACAAGGGAGCGGATATCCAAGGGGTAAAGTGTCTTTTCAAAAAAAAAAGAAAATACGATATCTTAAGCACCTTTATAAGAGTGGATATCCAGGGGGTTGAGCATAGTTTTAAGAGTGGATATTCAGGGGGTCTTTACTAATAAAGTAGGATATCCAGGGGTTTCGATACTTCAATACGAAAAATCAATATCCTCAACAGTGGGGGTAAATTTTTTTCTGGAAAAGCCCATAGCAGTGGCCATTTTTTTATGTACACCATTTTTAACGCTTTTAGAATCTTGGACTAAGGAAATTTCTACCAGGCATAAATAGAAAAGGGGCTAGACTCTCTAACTCCACTCCACTGACATCCACCAGATGAAGATAATTAAACGTTCTTTTCTATAAGAATAATCTCATAAACACAATGAGGTCAAAAAACGCCAAAAAATAAGAACAAATTTAAGAACAATCTTGAGTCTGGGAGGACAGGGGAAAGACAAATTTGTAACAAAATAATTAGAACAGTCAAGTCTCAGCAAAATTCACTGGTTATATAATAACACTGGCTGTTAGACATGGCTATTTGTAAATTATCATTGAAATACACTCACCTCATGCCAGTTGTGGATTTATTTTTGAAATTCCGATAAAATTGTGGAGCACCGAGCATGGCTTCCGTGAAAACTGAAACAAAACCCAGGGTTTCCAAATAAACCGGGTAGTTGGCGAAACAAAAAGTTATAATACATCCAAACAGCGAGAACAGAATTATTGATTTCAAATAATCATTGAAATGTGTCCAATTCCAAAAATGATTCATATCGAAATCTGGAAAAAAGGGAAGAAAAATTCATATATAAAAAATAAAGAACAATTAGTTTCAAAATGAGGTCAGTCAAACTGCATTTTTCCAAGTGCCTAGTTTATCTCGCCTAAACACTCTCCTAAATTGCACTGATCTTTAGCATTCTAACTGGGGAAAACATTTCAACCTCCAACAAAAAGAAAATACTACACAAAAGAACAGAGTTGCTAAAGTCACTTAACCATCACCAGAAAACTGAGAGCCAGGGTTGTAATTTTCAACACGGGATTATACCTGTAAATTTTCTACGTTTTGCGGTGAGTTCATTTTCTCGTTTGATTCTTGTGCACAATTCAAGCATGACAAGCATAGCGAATATCATGATCACACTTTGCGCAAGTAACGGCAACTCAAATGGATGTCCAAACCTTTAGAAAGAAATATTTTTTCATATTATCATATACTGTATATACTGTATCGTTTCATAACTTAATTCTACAATACACGTTCTTTTATAAGAGCGTCCAAAATTTTCGAAGAATTGTTTTAAGATGTTCTTTTAACTTTTTGAGTTTTAACCGGGGGGGGGGGGGGGGGGTCAAGCAGTTGATCTAAAACATCATCCGTAGTAACTGATTTTGGATGATTTTTAGGACCGACCCACCCATCCTGACACTCAATCCACCCATGGATTAACTGTTTTTCAATCACAATCTTTGTATACCACCCCCTAAAACATTCTACTAGAGCATTCTGACATTCATTCTGACATTCAAGTTATTTTAATTGATGTTGATCGACTTTCTAAGTAATTTTCGATGGATTTCTTTTTGAAATAATCAAGAAAGTAATATTTCTATGAATCAGTATGAATAACTATGAAAATATAAAATCTAGAGAAAATAAATCTAGTATGAACAGGTAATTATATTATTCAAAATGATAAAACAAAAGGCAGTAAGACACAAAATTATAACAAACGTTATTGTATGCCTCAGAAAAGATTCAAATATCTCTTTTTTAGAATCAAATAGAGGTCTAGGTATTGATAGAGGTTATAGATGGGATTCATTCCAGCAGGTGCCAATACCATACAGTTTCAAACTAGTTCTGTACTATCATGTAGCGCAATTAAGCTCTATAACCATTCAAAGTCAGTTAGATCTTGTGGTTCAGGCCCAGTCCTACCCAGCCTTTAAGTGTCCCCAACGATGTAGAAGCAAGACTTTGTTGATGCAGTTTGACATTTTAAAGACAGAAGAAGAGGCAAAACTAGCACGAATCATAATAAATGAATTTTACAGAATGACATTATAAAGCAGTTAAAGTCCAAATTTTTCCCAGAATTTTTTCACTCAGGTAAGTTATGGCATGTCTCAAAAACCTGAAAATTACCATAGTTTTTGAAGACCATTAGCCGGCAGAATATGAGGAAACCAATGATTTGCAACGAAGGATACCATGATGAAGTTTCGCTGTAGGGGTGTTACCTAATTGTTCACGCCCTTATTTTCGCGAAAAACCGCAAAAACCAAAAAGTGTCGAAAATGGCCTTCAAAAATTATGGTAATTTTCAGGTTTTTGAGACATGCCATTACTTACCTGAGCAGAGACCAACCCTTTGGCAGTTAATCCACTCTTGGATTAACTGTTTAATCCACTCTTGGATTAACTGTATTTATAGAAATTTGAAAATTTCAAAACAGGCATAGTGTTTTGGATCAACTGCTTGACCCCCTGGTTTTAAGCCTAAAATGTTCTTACTTTAGATATAATTTTCATGTAAATTAATGAAAATAAGATGTTTAAAGAGTTCCCAAAAATTGAATGTCCTTCATATTTTGGCCATCAGAGCCTTCGTTTTCATATGGTTTATTCTTATAAAAATTCCTATACTCACCAAAATAATATCCTCAGGATGTTTGCAACCAGTAAAGCCAGACAAACATACGTAGAAAATCCTTCAGTGTCTTTAGAAATATAAATATCATAATATTGAGGTATGTAGGGTACCACGCCACCAAAGATCATTGCACCAGAGGCTGTCCATGACACCAGAGTCATTAGATTGATTGCTGACCAATCTTCATGACTAAATCGCTCTTTCACAGCATGTGCAAACTCAGCAACCTTGTTTGATGCCATTATTTTTTTTTGAAATTTCAATTTCAAGTGTTTTTCATTTGTTTATTTTTTCAGACTAAAATGATCCAAAAATGACATTATGAATGATAGAAAACATTTATGAATTGCCAAATGTTTTTTTCCAAAAAAAAATTCCTTTCCACACGTCAGCAATCTACTTTTTATAAATATAAAAACTAGATTGTAAGGAAGATTCTAAAAAAAAAAGCTGTTTTCTTAGACGACTACGATATAGATAGTCCCAGGCAGCCTTATCCCTCCTTCAGTAAAGCTTCCTATACCTTTTTTCCCTTCAGAAAAACCAAACATATTGGCCTTAATTGTTTGCTTTTAATTGTATTTCTATTTTAAATATTCCGCGCATGTTTTTCAATAGAGATGTCACATGACTCAAATCCTGCAGTCTTATTGGACTAGCGAAAGTGAAATTGCGCGATCTGATTGTATGAAAAAAGACCGTGTGAACTGGAACCGAAAATAATTCTCATTCTAAAACAAAATGGCAGCGAGAAAAGCACGTCTATTACTTTGGACAAAAGGCTGTAAATTCTAATGGATTTTAAGGTTTTATCTTATCTTATCTCATTTACTTTAATTAGTAGAGGCTTCTTTTCAACGTTTGGGGAATGTAAGTCTATAAAAGTTATTTATTTTTGAGTGGAAAAAAGTGTTTAAAAAAGCATTTTTTGTGCTCAGGGTTTATTTTTCTTCGCAAATTGTTGTCTTCAATCTTAAATAGATGAGCGAGCGATGGTTATGATTTTTTCACAGAACATAGTAAAACTATTCAGGAACTTAGACCTTTTTACAGAATTTCAAAAAATCTATTAGTTCTGGAGATATATTGAAAAGTTTAGACATTGCATTGGTAGTAGTTCGCGTTCGCATTTCGAGTTCCCAAACCAAACGCACGTGATTAGCACAGCTAGCGTATATCATAATTATATCGCAGATATCTTCTCTGGAACCTTCTGAACAAAGACCAATCGCCGAAAATCTACCTCCAGAACACTGGAAGTGCTCCGGAATCTTCTGGTGTTTCAGAGCATGAAAAAAACAGCACTTTTTGCTCCGGATGTTTCCGAAGCAAGCGCTGGTAGGATCCTCACTCACACATCACTTCAATGTAAATTCCTTTTACTCGTGTGTATTCAATATATTTTTTTATTTCTGCACATTTAAAAACTACTATTATACTACTAACTACTACTTATATAAATAAGAACAGATGCCAGAAGAGAGCAGAACTGAGAGAAAACTTTAAGTTTAGCTGCACATCAGAAGTACTGAAGACAAAGCCATGCATAAAACATAAATAGGTCAACTTTCAACATATTAAGGAAAATTATGTTACAAGATAAACGATACTTTCCTGTCCAGCACAAAGATATAAACAAACCCTTTCCTCCTGAAAATGGATACAAAAACCATAAAACAAACACAACAACACGTCGGTAAAAATTTTCAGTTAGAAAATAAAGTGACCGTTGTTGAAATTTCCCAATCGTGTGTTTCATAACAATATATCCCCGAAATTCCGAATCGGACTACAATCTGATGGCGGGGAAATTGCAAAAATTCACGCCCGTCGCCCGGTCTACGCCCTGAACAACCATTTAGCCAAAAAATTGAAATACTTCTGGTTTTTTAAGCAATTCTCTAATCATTTGATGCCACAGGTTTTAACAAGGTCCAGTGTCCAGAGAGTCGTCACACTTACAGTTTAGAGATTAAAACATTTATACTTATAGAAAAATAGTTATGATGGGATTTTTTGTGAAGCTAATTGGAGCAAAAATTAGCCAACTTTTACTGCAGTCTTAGTTAGCCGATTTTGCAACCTTTAAGAGGACTGGAATTAGATTTTGTGATTTTTACGACCCTTAATGGGATTTTGAAGATGCGACCTTCCCGGGGAGAAAACATAAGACTTTGTAGTAGTTTTACTCTTATAATATTGGCGTAAAAATACAGGACAGCATGAGTATGGGTGCTTTTACATCAAGATCTACAGGTACGAGACCGAAAAAGAAACTGAGCCATCTCCCAGCATGGCATTTAAGGGCTCTGTCAATAGTCAAAAGATCGGTTACGCAGATTTAGAGACAAAACTTCTGTTTTGAGTTCCTTGACACTTTTAACAAAAAATTGTCTTTATAAGTTGTTTCTGAATTTATTCTATCAAGAGTAATTAGCAATTTAAATTATAGCAATTTAATCGCACGATGGCTTATTTTTTCTTATTTGGCAAGCCCTCAAAGAGAGCAATTAATCGTTAATCTAGTGCAAAAAAAAATTTTTAAATCTTTTTCCTTCGCCGAAAATAAGCTCCTCAAAGTTGAAATATCGCAAATGTTTTTTTCAATGCAATTTTTGAATATTCAGATTCAGGAATAGTTGGCTTAACAGAAAATGTATAACATGCCATAGTTCTGTTGGTTACATCAGTCAGAAAAAACATTTTAATCACGACAATTATGAAAAATTCACTATGGTCAGAGCTCTTAATTGGTTACTCGCAAAGAAAAAATGAAAATAAAATAACTTTTATGATTGGATCCCCTAGAAAAGACGTTACTGTGATTTTGATTTCATTACTGAAACGTAATCGAATCGGTTACAAAAATGCAATTGTTCACAAACGCAAATTAATAAGTGAGTTGGAATTCTCATGCATCCCGATAAAACTTGGCATTTTAATCGAAAGTCATACAAAATAACATTATCAAAATTTCAAGTTAATAACAACACATTTTTTCATCCAATTCCTGTTATTATCATATTATTTACATGAAAATGAAATCAAAAAATAAAATATAAAAATTTTGTTTTTGTTTTTTTTGTCAAGTGGTTATTTTCGTTTTATATATCATAATAAAGCCAAAATGATCAAATATATAAAAATAGTGGCAATGCGTTAATGTTAGTAGAAAACAGCCTGCCAATAAACTATGAGTTTAACAGCATTTCAACACTGTTATAAATGAAGCATTATAACTACATGTTAATGTATATTCAGTAGTGTCTTTTTTGTGAAAAAGTTTCTATATAGTTGTTCATTGTCTACAATTTCATAGTTGTACCACGTCCTCGACCGCGACCCTTTCCTTTACCAGCATTCCCAACTCCTGAAATAAATAAACAAAGAATGCAATAATCGATGTCATTCTATCCCCTGGATTCTCTATAAAGAGAGCACCGAACTGGAGAGATATCAAGGACTACTTTCAAGTCCTTAGTAAGACCCAATTTCAAGGAAAACGAGGCGGTAAATTAAAAAAAGAATCATCTCGTGGATACCTTCTAAATAACGAGGGAATCGGGAATGTTTTGAGTGGAAAAGAAATTACGGGAAAAAGGGTCTTTCAAAAAAATTGATTAGCAGGCAACGCAGACTTAGAAATCATAAGCATACAACGAGATCACTCACCATTGCTCTTCTTAGACACGGTTGACCATTCGTTTTTGGGTGCACCACCACCAAGTGCCGGAAAGTCCTAAAAAGGAATTTATTTATTCTGTTGTATCCAGTAGAACGAATTTAAATTTCGAGGAGAGGATGCCAAACTAAAGTGTACTAATTTTTAAATGACAACAAACAAACAAGATCTCAAAGCTGAAATAGTTTATGGTGTGTTAAAATCACGAACAAACAAAAACTAGAAACATAATTCGGTCTAGAAATCTAGCCTTTCAGATGTCTAGAAATCTAGCCTTTCAGATACTGCAAAAATCCGATAAAAATAAATAAGAATGAAACATACATCTTGCATGGTCATTTTTTGCATTCCGTTCA
This sequence comes from Clytia hemisphaerica, assembly GCF_902728285.1. Taxonomy (NCBI): domain Eukaryota; kingdom Metazoa; phylum Cnidaria; class Hydrozoa; order Leptothecata; family Clytiidae; genus Clytia; species Clytia hemisphaerica. The sequence continues at coordinate 787,164 of NW_027104057.1, forward strand.
CAAGAGAACCCGATTGTTGACCCCAACCCCCTGCAGCTTGTTGCTGTTGTTGAGGTTTTTGTTGAGTTGGTTGTTGTCGTTGTTGTTGACCCCAACCCCCTGCAGCTTGTTGCTGTTGTTGAGGTTTTTGTTGAGTTGGTTGTTGTCGTTGTTGTTGACTCCAGCCCCCTGTAGCTTGTTGCTGTTGTTGAGGTTTTTGTTGAGTTGGTTGTTGCTGTTGTTGTTGGCCCCAGCCTGCTGGTGTTGATTGTGGTTGTTGTCCCCAACCTTGAGGCTGCCTATTTTGTGTTTGATTGGTAGCTGGTGTAGCTGCCTGTGCTTGTCCGAAACCTGGTTGCGGGGTTGAGTTGCTAGGTTTTTGGCCCCACCCTCTAGTTTGCTGAGACGGCTGTTGTTGATTTTGTTGAGGCGGTTGTTGGTGTTGTTGTGGTTGTTGTTGAGGTGGCGCGGGTGCGGGTGCAGGGGACACCACTTTTGGACTCTATAATGTTAGCAGAGTTTTATGTAACAAATCAAAGAAGCTGAATCATTTTATGTATTAAACAAATGCAACTAACTCATTGATTTTTATAGTACAAGCGGCAACCTTTTAACTTTTCAATAAAAATACAGAATATTATTACAATATCTCTTGGACTGTCAAGATGGTAGCAAAAGGATAACATAGTAATAAAAAAATCCGAAGTGGGTCAGATATATGGTTAAGCCTGGAAGAATTCAGAACCTTTTTGTAAAGAAATTTTAACAAACCAACCACAAGAAAGCGGCGAGAAAACAATATTTTGTAATTTACCTGTTGGATATTTGGTTGTCGTAGTGGAGTTACATTTTTCTTTTGCATGTCATACATATTTGAGGCCATCAGACGGCCCACTTCGTCAGCTTCTCGCTGCTTTTGTAGATCAGCCGCCAACCTGGGATGAACTGGCTTTGATCGACCAGATTGGCTAACCTGTTGCTCATTGTCTGAAAAAAATAAGAAACAAAATAGGAAATTTAAATCATGGAAACTGCTTCAGCGTTTCTTTAAATCGTTTATCAGCTTGTGATCTGCTTGCGGTCGAATATTAAGTTTTGTCTCGACTTGATTGCAGGTTCAAGTGAAAAAGATTTGGAAAATTTTTCAAAAAAGTACTAGGAAAGGTAATGCGATACAAAAAGAAGACAGACGAAGGATGTGCATAAAAATTTTAAAGAGGCTTACCGATGCCCGGGACCTCCATTCCGAGGAGGGCCCATTTCGAGCATTCATGCTTTGCATCTTTCTTCGTAGTACAGAAATCCATGCCTTGGTACCAAACTTGTCCGACGCGACATTGATAACCGAAACCTCCGCTAAGACCAGGACATTCTCGAAACTCTGGCAGGTGGATCCGACATTTTTGACATACGATGTTTAATAGCGAGGAATAATCAAATTTAGCAGCTGAAAAAAAACAAAACAAGTAACACCTTTAAGATGAATAAATATTTGAGCTAGAACTGCTAGAACCGAATGCTGCGGTGGAGTGCCACAACTCTCGGGTCTAAGCTTCTTACCCTTTATGGAAAATTACTCACTCAATCTTAGCAACTCATTCGCTAACCGGGGATCAAAACAACAACCTATTATTGAGCTATCCAACCTCAAAGTTTAGACTACTAAACAAGAACCGTATCAAAATAATGATAAGAGTAACGGCTAGCAGAGACGCCGCAGAAACAAGAACAAGCAACAGGCTGAATGGACCTACCTAATGATTAACATCAGATGAAAATAAGAAAAAGTGACAATAATTTTACAAGAATTCAGAATGGAAAAATAAAGCTTGTGTTGAATAATGTAAAATGGTAAAAAGGAATTTCCCCGAATAAGAAAATCACTTAAACCATTCAGGCCCAAAAAACCTTTTAAGCTGTTTTTGGCCCAAATTTGCCCTAAAAAATTTCCCTTAAAAATCTGGCTCCGTCACATTTTGGGCATTGCCATTTTGGGCATTGCCATTTTGCATCATTGTCCAAAAAATCAGAAAAAAATTATGAGTCAACATTGAGAAAAGCTATATTTTCTTATTTGGTTAAAGGGAATTTCCCCAAAATACGAAAATCCGTCTTTTAAGAGCGAATAAGAATTTTCCAGGAAAAACCACTTCAGCCATTCTTTAGAGAATCTTGCCCTCCATCTTTGTACAAAAAATCAGAAAAAAGTAATGACAGGATTTTGCACAACGTCCAAAATACCCTATTTTTAGGTAGTTTTTGGCCCAAATTTGCCCAAATAAATTTTTTCTCAAAAATCGGGCTCCGTCACGTTCTGGGCATTGCCATTTTGCATCGTTGTACAAAAAATCTGAAAAAACTAATGAGCCAATCCTGAGAAAAGCTGGTAACAGACGGACGGACGGACGAACGGACATGGGTTAATTTATAGAACCTCCACCGGGGTACCCGGAGGTAGGTCAAAAAAATCTTGGCGTAAAATATAAATATTAGAACTTTTGCTCTTACAGTTTTGCTTATCAGGTGCAAGTGGGAATTTGGCTTTGATGGCGGCTAGTTTTGCTTCCCTCCTCTCTTCCGTCCAATCGTGTGGGTCTTTTGATCTAAAAAGTAGAAACATTCTTCTTGTCTGAGTCTTTCGAATATTATTTTGTCGTTGCTAGCTTGCTTGATATTATATTGAGCCAATGATGAAAAAACCTGAAAAACTATGGAGTTAGTTAGTATTTTTTTCCGAACAGAAAATCCGTTCAAGTCAAATTTTGGTCCAAAGATTTTCCGATTTTTTGAGATTTCGGGACATAAAACTTTCTGAGAGAAGATTGGTTTGTGTAACCCGGGGACATAATTTTTGACTTAAAAATTCACGACTCGTCCCTGGTTAATCTGAATGTTATACTGTAGGTCTGAGAGTGAAATCTCTACCTTTTATAACGGTAATAGCCCAATTATTCAAGAAAAGCCCAAATCAGTATGGGAGACAAAGCAAAACGACTTTTTTCGAATTAGATCCTGTAAACATAAGCGTAAACATACGGCTTGAAATCTTCCTCCGTAACTCCCTCTTCTTGCATTCGCTGTCTTTGTTTATTGTATTTCTTTTTGTAATTCTTCTTGGCTGTTGATGACATCCTGAAGTGAAAAGTCGAAATAAAGTAAAAACATTGTAGCAGGGAGTTCGATTGACAATTTATTTATTAATAACACGCATGCGTAATTTGTCGCTCTTTTAACCATATGTCGTTAATCTTCGCAAAAAACAAGGAACATTTGAGTGGACAAACTATCGGAGTTGGGGCTTCGGACGGCGGAATATGTCGTTTCTTTAATTTGACGTTCTTTTTAGCTAAGCAGATGTGGTTAAGTTGAAGCCCGCTAGACTTATTTTATAGGGAGAGGGTAAATTAAGTTGCATTCCTATGGACATGGTACATCTAATTAATGAAGTCTTTAAGAGCGAACGGACCATTTGTTAGCATCGATGATACCGGTCAATTTAAGGCCATTGTTTAAGTTTTCTTTTAAACGGCCGTAAACAAACACAGTTAAGACTTCAAAGAGTTCAAAAAGTTCAAATGACCCTTTGTAGAAAATCCCCCTGATTTTTAGAAACATTCTAAGTCCCACTCTTATTTTTCAATGTAAACATTTCATACTTTCATTTCATTTGTATGTTTCTAGGTGGCTAAAGATCGTGACATGACGAAAAAAAATTCATACTGTTCCCAGTTTGCTGGTCTTTCCAGCAACAATTCTTGGTTCAATACACTTTGCCGTTGCGGCGACGCAGGGACAGGAGCAGCAACAACTGGTGCTTGCTCCCCATTTGGACCTTCAGTGTAACCTTCGCCGGGCACATAAGAACCATCCTCAGCCGTGTAACCTATGTTTCAAAGTATGAAGTAATAATTTAATGTTTTTTGATTTATTTGACTAATCTGTTATTCTTTCTACTTTTTAGAATAGATAATGCTCAAAGAAATGAGCGAAAGATCCTGTAAATGTACGGTGTTTTTCCCTGTCCGAAGTAATAATTAAATTTTTTTCTTTGTTATCGTAAATGTAGACACGCTTGCCCTCTGATATGTTTTGATGAAGGGGATGCTCATTGCGTATAAAATTCCTGTCCGAGAGTTACCCCCGTCTTTGTGTTTTTGAGTTTTAAAAACTTGATTAGCTTGATTAGTAAGTTTTATATGAAAGATCTTTAAATCTCATTAAATGCGTGCAGCCTAACAGAAATGAGAATTAGGATTCAGATGGCCTCTCGATTCTCAACTTTTAATTTTTAAGGGACAGGGGATCTATATCGAATTGAGATTATTTTATAGCATTTTCAAGTTTTTTCGAAATTTACTTTCGTGAATTTGAGGAAAAAATGTTTTTCGCGAGCATAAACTATCGCGAATCATAGGATAAAAATGAGAATTTTCGCCTAAAGTACCTCCATATTTGTCATAATAATATCCGTCCTCGTCCCAATAGCCGCCATCTTTATCATAGTATATCCCATCCGCCGCAACATGGCCGCCTTCTGCGTCATAGTAAAATCCGTCATCACCATAGTAACCACCGTCGTCGTCGTCTTCAGTCGGAGCCTGGTCTTCTTTGGTGTAAAGATGGATCGGCATAGCTTTACGCGCATCGATTGAGAAACTTGCTTGAGGTGACTCTTCAGCCTCTGCGTAACATAGGAAGAATTGAAAATTGGTGTTTTGAAAAGAATTGAAAAATGTGTTTTGATAAAAGGTTTTTAAAAGAAGAAATACAAAAATAAAAGCGAATGATAATCGATGTTCCATATGAAATTCTTGATACTCATGACGTAATCTTTTTAAACGGAAATACCCGAAAACACTAGGCGTTCACCATCACTTTTGAATTTAAAAAATGAAACTGATGGCAAACGTCCGATGTTTCCGTTAGGTGTTTCCGTACAAAAAGATTACGTCATGAATAGCAAGAACTTAGGTTTAATGTTCCAAAGAATTGAATTGTAAAAAGTACAAAAAAAGTTATGTTCAGGTAAACTCATTTTCAGGGCGCAAAAACAAGCGAGAGATCGTTTATAAGCTTTTCAGTTCAGTTCCAAACAAAAAGTGCCAAAAAAAGGATACAATCTAACAATACAAGGGAGGTTAATATGAGTGAAGGTAGAGAGTCTGTCACCATATTTCCCTAACACCCTGCCTGGAAGTGTTTGGGATTCGAACACAGTCCATTGCGGTGCAAGTCTGTGATCGAAATGTTCATACTACCAATCGGCAGAATGTTAGTGAGACACAGGGATAGCCTTATTCAGATGGTGAATGAATGTATGCCAAGTTTATCGTTCTACATCTGCAATTTGAGCCTTACTAAGCTCATTTGACGTCAATCGATAATTTGATTATTAGCCGGATTGAGAAAGATTGATAACGGTCGTTAATAGTTTAGAATGTAAAGAAAAATCTGTTTTAGAAAGGTACTACAGAATGTCATTTCTTTGTCAGACCTTCATCCCAATCTTCGTCGCAATCTGGTTTGACCCAGTCAGGATTGTGGTTGACCGTGGTTGCCATTGGTCGCGCAGCTGCAAAGTCTTGTGCGAGGTTGTGCTGAAAGATGAGAAAAAGTTTTATGTAAGAATATAAACGATTTCCATTTTGAATTTAACAGGAAAAAAATGACTCAGAAAGAAAATTTCTGAACAAATTAATCATAAAGACAAAAATTTAAAATAAGTAGAAGACATATTGGAGTGAAAATAAATAAAGTTAAATAAATTACTTTATCTAAACATGTCATCATATGCCATTCATATTCTGGGTAAGGAACGTGGTGCAGAGCATTGTATTGGCAAATCTTGGTCGGAAAACTGTGAAGCTAAAAAGACAAAAACTTTCCTGAAATCAATGATCAACCTTATAAATAATATATCTTATTACAAACAACTAATTATGATGGCTGATTACATTTTAGCTTAGAAATGTAAGGGAGGAGCGGGGTGATTAATCCGTAATTGCCCTGTCCGCGAAAAGAGAAAAAGGAAACCTTCGAATAGCCCTGCGACTTTTTTAAAAAACTTATCGATTTCATAGTTGTGCAATTCGAATATTTTGATTTAAGTTGTCATTTGAACTTTTATTGAAGTGACAAAAATAAAAAGGAACTTTGAAAAAAATATGTGAACAAAATAAGTAAAAAGGAGGAGTGGTTGAATTTTAATTTATTCATAATAATTAACGAGGAATAACATGGTCGTTCGGATGATTTTGGGAATAATAGCCCCTTGTTTCATTGAAAACATTTCAAATAGCCCTCACTACAAGGCTATTTTGAAATGTTTTCATGAAGCTCGGGACTATTATTCCCAAATCACCCTCCAAACTTTTTGGTAGCCTTTAAAAGTTTGCTCCACGAAAAAAGGGTTATTCAATGTAAATTGTGTTGCTGTTTGAAGGTTAAGATAAAATATTTTACTCATTTTATATAAAAATATTGCGTCGCAGGCGAAAATCTTTTAGTTTCATGAGCTTTAATTTGAGAAGCCAGGCATTAAGAAGTTAATTATTCAGCCCTACGTTAAATGATGAGATTGCAGCTCCCCCAAGTATATTAGGTCCCCAAATATTTGAAACATCTTTAGTCCCCACCTTTTTTGGGCTTTTGGTGTAACCCCCCCCCCAACTAGCAGGGGGCTGATGCTATGATATCAGAGAGCATCTCACTTGCGACATTGTTGTATTGTATCAGTTTATTTTGTGTTGACTAAAAGGTAGCGCAACAAAGGCTTATAAAGACGTCAATACTGCTTTACCATTTAAAATTGTTATAATTTGAACATCATTCTTTATACACCTTTTCGACCGTAATCGAGCGGTCAAGCGCGTGCCACTTTAATTATTTAATCATGGCGTCCTCCAGCTTTTGGGTCCCCCCTAATAAGAGCTAAAATCCCCCATCTGGCCTTTTCCCCCCACCTGTCTTTAAAATTCGTGCTCACCCCAATTGGGAAATCCCCCTAGCCGTATTGTATAAGGGTTGCGAAGTGATGATCCAGACTTGCCTCAATTCGCAAGCTACTATAGCATCAAAAAGACGCTCATAAGCCTGAATGCCCAAACACACCAGGAAGGTCTGTATTTATCCTATTACTCCCCCCACTAGGTAGATGACTGAATATCCCCCCTATTCGCCTTTCTCCCCCCATCAAGCTTGAAAATTTCACTCCCCCCTGGCACCAAAATCTGATCCCCCCCCATCTTCCTGGGGGGGGGATGATCCCATGTTAATTATTCCCCTATTGACTCGATCCAATCCTGTTTTGATCCACATTTAATTCTTTTGTCTATAGGCGCGAAAAAAGGACTGGGACGGTTTTAGTTGGATAAACTACAAAGCGGACAAAAAATGTCCGCGCGGCAATTGGCGGCTACGGTCGAAAAAGTGTATTCCTGGTTACTTTTTGCAAGACGAAGCTGCATAGGTTGTAAATGGGAGTACCTTGCTGCAGTTACGAATGTGCTTGGACCAGGTTTTGCTGTTGACTTTATGGTCTGGGTTGTACACACAAACGAAAAGCTCAAATTGATCATTCGAGTCCTGTGTTGGATATCTAAAAATAAAAATAAAAATTTGTAAAGATTTGTTTCATTTTGTAGAAGGTTCTAGTTCTTCCTCGAAACCCTCGAAAGTCCCTCAAAGGAGTACAAAAACCATTAACAAGTAATTGAGTCTGTGTAAGGGTTCCAAAATTACCGAAGCACATTTTCTCGATTTTAAACAAAAAGGATAAAACAAAATAAATTAGTTGAAAACACACAGCACAGGATGTTGTTAAGAGGCTGGTGAAATAAGGTTGAAAGCACAAAAGTAGGTGTAGACTCAAGATAATTGAAGGCCAATGAATGAGCAAAGACAAGATAATGATTAGCTTGAGTAGAGAATGGTGAGGTAGTCGAATGAAATGGCAAGAAACGGAAAGAAAATTGTTTTCAACATTAATACAATAATGACCGGTTAGTGAGAGATGTACTGAAAATATTTATTGAGATCAAATAAACGACAGAGCTTGAAAATATTAAAGTTCAGACACATAAGAGCTTCTCGTACCCTCCCCGCACCCTCTTGATAACGTCATTATAATTTTCATTATTCATCTCGTCTGCTCTCCTTTTTCATCCTTTGATTTGCTCCCTCCCCATTTTTTTCAATCGTTCACTGATGTTTTAAAGTACTTCTCGTAATGTTTTTTTACTTCAGTCAACTTCTTCATAAAACGGTAGTTCTCTACGGCTCTCTCCTAATATGACTTTACATACATGAATGATCAGATATCAAACCTTTCAAATTTTAACGATTTAATATTGCAACCGATTGCAATTGTGCTACACGTTTTTTCATAAGAAACTATATAAGAACATAAGGCTTCGATGACCAAAATGTTTAGAACAAGTTAAGAACATTAAGGTTTCGCGGATTATAAAAAACACCCGACTTCTTAAGAAAATGGACAAAAATACTCAAAAAATGACGAAAATAAAAGAACATGTTAAGAAAATTTTTAGGCTTAAAACTCAAAAAGCTAAGAACATCCGAAGGCTCAAAAAATTTTGGATGTTCTTATAAAAAAAACGTGTAATCTAATAGTCATTACCAAGTCGTAATCAGTTATTTTTTTTTAACATCTCTTTCATCACCAAAGATTTGGTATATCTAATATATGTTAAAAAATATATAATAGACAACTATGGTATATGTAATATATGTAAAAAATATATAATAAACAAATAGACGGTTCCCGTCGTCGCAAACGCCGGTTTAGCTTGCACATCTAAAGCCCTTAGGATGATAAAAATGGTATTTCTGATGCTCTTTAATTTTCTTTTTAAGGGGAATTCGAATTAGTTTTCATCTACCACGGGAGTATATCGAAGTATTTGGAAGATTTCTCGTAAATACCTTTTTATGATTCAAATTGAATACGAGAATATGATTTGAAATCTTCACCATGAAATAAGCTAAGTAAACAGTAAACTTTTAATTATGAGTTTCTTCAGGAAGTTTGAAGGCGATTTCAATTTAATCGAAAACGGAAACTTATTTAAGCAGTAAAACGTCAAATTGAGAGCGTCAAATGTATCATCAGTGTATAAGAATGGAAAATATATAAAAAATGTTCAACAGAAGTAGCCTGAAATGTCATCTTTGTTTTATCGAAAAATTTGAACTCTAGATCTGAACTCATCTCAAAATGCCAACACATCAACAAACACTTACTCGAAAACTTCGATTCTAATGATTGACGTCAATTTTTTTATATGAAGACGCTGTATTGAATTTTTTTTAAATAAACGTAGAATTTTGTTTTTGATAGTTATTTCTAATCAACTGATGAATGCGTAAGCAAGAAACTTTAAGCATTGAGAAGAAATACACCGTTTCTTAATGTTTATGTAAAAAAATGTTGCTGTATTTCAAATTTGAGGTCGAAATGACGCACTTTAAAAGAACAAATAATAAATACTTTGATTTCAAAAAAATCATGGGCATATTCGAACTTACAGGACAACATTTTATATCCACTTCTCGCGTGGAAGCCTCCTAGCATGTGCATTGACTATTTAAAAAAATCAAATTTTACTAACTTTTTCGTAAAAAGTGCCACGCCTTCTAAAATTCGAAAATTTACGTCACATGATTTCTGAATAATTGATTTCAGAATTATTGGCCCATCGCTAGCGAGTGGGCCTTTAAAGAGAGTGTCACTATTTTTTTGTCCGTGTTTCCTTCTGTCTGTCCGTTTTGGTAGAAACGGCGCATAATACCACACTTTTTGCGTCTGGACAGGAAAAAGCTTGCAAAAGTCGGATACTGGCTAAAATAGATATATTTTCTGATTCCGCGCTCCTTAAACAACAAACGTTTTCAAAACAAAACAAGATGGCGGTTTCATACTTTCTTAAACATTTTCTTTGCTTTAGTGGTCAAGAGACTTTCAATCCAAAGAAACTATGTAGTGATTTTTCGTTGCAAACTTTTTCAACATTCTGTCATATCTTATAGTTTTCATAAAGCTTTCTGAGTGAAAATTCTACCTTAAATCACTTTCATTTTTAGTTTCTTGTTTTCAAGAAGACTTTATTTTTAGGAAATAATGGCTTCTAATATAAAAATGAATAAACAGAAATGCAGCTCATGTGTAAATTTGAACAAGATTGTAACCTTTTCCATGATGCAACGTGTGAAAATGGTTATTTCTAGATCTGTCTCGTTTAACGAATTGGTAGTTTAATCTTGCAAACTCGACACAGAATTATTTCAAATACCGATTATTAAAGGAATATGGCAATGGAGACTAAAATGCAGCTCATGTGTAAATTTGAACAAGATTGGAACTTTTTTCATGATGCTACACATTAAATGAAATGGTCATTTCTGGAGCTGTCGCATTTAACAGTCGTCGGTGGCTAGGATTATTCAAACTCAACTCACATAGTTGTTTTCAAGTCGAATTGACCTTTATTGAGGAAAGAGGGAGAAGATGAACAAAGACATTACAATGAAGAAGCTCAATAAATCGATGTGGCACCATTTTTGCATTTTTTGACGTTGTTCGTTATGGAAGTTGAATTGGATGATATTTTGGATTTGATTGTTTACCTTCGGGTAGCAAGTTTCGAGCTTTCAACATTCAATTCATTTTTCATTGACTACATTATGTTTCGTTTATTTTTTCACTTCCCTATTCTAAGAAATGAAGAAAGGGAGAATTATCCTTGTCGACTTATTTTTCATTTTGTTTTGCTCAACGCAGAATTCCGAAATTCGCGAAAATAACGAAAATCTCGCTTTTGCTGGGCCTTCACGCCCAACGGGCTTCTTGTTTTCGTTAAAAAGTCACTGTAGTGGCATCGAACGTCAAATCCTTTTTTGGACGGGGGTTTTATCAGAAGGTGGTGTTAATTTTCGCGCTCAATCATAGATGAAAATTAAAGTTTGAACATGAGATTAAAACCACAACGTATCATCAACTCCTTATTCGAAAGACAATAAGATTGCAGTCTCAACACTGCACGAAATCCCTCTTTCATATTCGACCACCCCCTGCCCTGGCAAAATTTGAGAATAACAACAGCTCAGCTACCATCTTGCGTTACACACATTTTTCATAAACTCATTTAGTATAGTAAGATAGTAAGATATAGCTATTAACAAATAGTACTTTTCGTTTCACTCGTTTCTGTTGTTATTAAAAATAAATATTAATCTTACAACCCCTTACACAAAACAAAAAGCAAAAAAATCCCAGAGCAGAACCTTGCATCAATCGGTAACTGAAAACGAGGAAGAAAATCTGGTAGTTAAATACAAAATCTGGAGTGAAACCTAGCATAAAGGAGGACGCGAATAACCTGAGAACAAAACCTAGGCTTGGCCGAGCTGAATGTAAACAAAACATCAGAAATAGGCAAGGTCTAAGGGCCAAGGTAAATGAAAATGTGGATGGTGACAGAAATGTTAATGGCATAATAATGACTTTTGGAGCAATGGCAAAGGTCCATTAGAACTAGAAGAATAACGGCATCAATTGACGAAGGGGATAACAAGCTTAAGGACTTAGCCTGAAGCTCAACTCAATTCCAAGTACTCCCTTCACAAGGCGTCTACTCTTCGGAGTGAATATGTGTGACTTGGCTTTAAGAAAATTGAATTTCCGTTTACATGCCCACTGAGGTTTTAATGAAACAATGAAGAGTTTTGAAACCTACAGTAAGCCAACCAGCCATCCATGAACATTCTTTTACTTGAAAGAAATCTCTTTTGATAAGAGTGAGGGTCACTAGTGGCTGCCTGTAGCAGTGTCTTGTATAGACCAAGAGTATGGCCTAAAAGCCTTGAGCTGTCTACTATTGTCCATCTATTCATCGAATCAAACGAACTAACAACAAGAATTTAGATTTGGGTGTTATCTTTTTGAAATATTTTACACAATATTTTATATTCAAAAGGAAGAATACGAAATTGTGAAGCTTTAAAATTAAAATTAATCAAGCGTTGGGTCCAACTTCTTACATTTATAGAGCTTCTCCGGGGCCGAATATTCAACGAATTTCTCTGCAAACTTAACTACTAAATATTTCAAACTATCAATTACACTTCTTAAAACCAGCCACAGCTCATTTTTTTGAGGTTCTTCACTACCTTTACTATTTAGTTATCATTTTCTCTACTCAGGGAGAAATTTAGGCAAATATACACCCAAAAATACTACGTTAACCTTTAATTTACGTGAACTTGACTCATTTCAGATTGAGCATGGTTATCCTTACATTGCACCTATTTCTTGGCATTTTTTATACCCCATAGTTCTTATAAAAAAGTAAAAGTAAAAGGAACAACTTATGGATAAAAGTACCTAGTTCTTGATAGCCTGTACTGTTTTTCATGACTTTCATTGATTTGATGGACATCCATAGCGGGTAACATACGTTCAGCACTCATTTTGATTGTTGAATCTGTAGTGGCAGCAAGTTTATGATATATTTTTATTTCGCTGAAGAAAAAAAAAACAATGAAATGAATTTGACAGATTAAGTGAATTTTCGCCATGTTAAGTTGTGAAGTAAAATATATTTGAAAAATTGAATAAAAAGCTTTTCGGCTTACGCCATCATCAGTTATCATACAAGTAAAAAGAAAGTAACAAATTTATTGAAAAAATTGGAAAAAAATGTGAGTAATTAAAAGCAATAAAAATTTAAGTGACGATAAAATATATTACAGTATAGGGAATTATTAAAAAGCTATAAATATCATTAAGTCTCACGTGACTCCATTTCTGAAAAGCATAAGGCTACGAGTGTCTATTTGGTTATTCAAACTAGAAAAATCTTGGAGGCATTCTTTATTGCTACCAAAGGACCTAGTTTGAATAACCAAATAGACACTCGTAGCCTTATGCTTTTCAGAAATGGAGTCACGTGAGACTTAATGATATTTATAGCTTTTTAATAATTCCCTATACTGTAATACATTTTATCGTCACTTAAATTTTTATTGCTTTTAATTACTCACATTTTTTTCCAATTTTTTCAATAAATTTGTTACTTTCTTTTTACTTGTATGATAACTGATGATGGCGTAAGCCGAAAAGCTTTTTATTCAATTTTTCAAATATATTTTACTTCAATTTGACGGATATTATTACTGATTATCTGATGATCTTTTGTTGAAAAAGAAATACGGATTGAAGCAGTTATTTGCTAGAGGTTTGGAAATTTCAGATGTTTTCAGTTTTTTAAGATGTCATTGATAAAAAGATAATCTTCATGCACTCTTCTTGTGAAAAAAGAAAAAGAAAAATTGCCAAGAACCATTATTTTTCTGAAGGTTCACTATTTTATATGCAACTTTCTTTCTGGAAAATAGAACAAGCAACATGCTGAATGGACCTACCTGATGATGAGAATCTGATAAAAATAGGACAAATAGCAAGAGAGTAAAAAAGTGTAGTGAGCCGCTTGAATAGATTACAGCTCGAATTAATATTGGCCTGTGAAGTATAGTTAAAGTCGTATGTATGACTTATAGTCGTAGATACTGGGGTGAATAAATATTTTAGCGTGATTCCCTATCGACAATAAACTGCTTGTAATTTTCAAATCATATACTTCCATTATAGAGTAACATTTTTACATAAAATTGACAAGAATTTAGAAAGCCAAATTTAAAATTGAGTGGTAGGAAGACAGGCATACGCGTGACTTATTTTTGTTAATATTTCAAAGACGAAAATAAATATAAAAAGTGACTTATAGTCCTGACTGATGCTTTCTGCCTCTGCCACAGTACCAAATCCACAAAAACTTAAGCTCTAATACCTAACACATCCACTTCTATGGTAATTTGAATAGACCTTTTCGCCTTTCCATCTGCCATTTTGAATTGTATGCAAATATTATGGTTTACAGCGGCTTTTATTAACATGCGACCGTAGTGCAGTGGTAGAGCATCCGGCTACGGTTCGCAAGGTTGTGGGTTCAGCCCCAGCCGGGTCATACCAAAGATTCCCAAAATGGTACTTGATGCCTCTCTGCTTGATGCTCAGCAATTAAGAGAAGGATCAAGGGTAAGTGGAGAAATCCAGGGAGAAAGAGTGGCGCCCTCCCCTACCTTTGGGTAGATAGCTATCGAAAGAGGAGCCTTCGGGTCGCCTCCGACTGCGGTCGCAGACTTACTTACTATTAACATGCTGGTATATCAAAATTGGGGTTTTAATATTTTCTTGCACGGGAAAGAATGTGTGACGTCATAATTACTGCTTTCAGTTTGCGTGTTTTGAAAGTTGATATGTGTACTCCATCTTTGTGGAATTTTTCAATGGCATGAAAACAAAATATGTTATGTCTTTAAGAACAAATTTCTAAAAGGCTTTTGTTTTTCTGTAAATATTTCTTTTTGGATTAAGAAATTCCATCTTTTAAATGTTCTAATGATTATAATATTACTTAAGATGCTTTGTTGTCTTTTTAATCTTTGTGTAAACTTGCATATGTTTTGCATATTATTTTCCAACTAAATCCAACCACGGCTTTTTTGTTCCTATATTTTTGCATACAATTCAAGATGGGGGATGGAAACGACCCACGGCATGGCCTGAACATGTTCAGGCATGTTCGGGTCATGTTTGGACCACAAAAAAATAAAACCACATCGGCCCGAACCTTCAGTGTAATAGTAGGGGGAAATTTGTTCGTTTTTTTGAGGTCGCTCAATTTTTTTAGTCAAAGCACTTGTTATACATTTTTGGAAAGCTAAGGGGTAGGGGAATCAAACTAACTTGGGTGCCAATTATTTTTCGGACACTTTGGTTTGATTTTCGGACAAATACGACGGTCTCAGGCAAAAATCATAGGGTGAAAAATTAATAAAAATTTTAGCTTGAGAAAACGGAGACCTGTTGTTTATTTTTGGAAAGCTCTCAAAAAATTAAGATTATTGATATATTGCGAGTATAGGTGATTTCTTTACCTAACTTGAGATATTAATCCTTAAAAACAGTGTTCTTCAGTGTTTTTCAGCCAGAAACAGCTGTTTTGTCCAGTTTTTGCGCTTTCGGAAGCTCAATATCTCGCGTTAGGTACTGAAATCACCTATACTCGCAATATATCACTAATCTTAATTTTTTGAGAGCTTTCCAAAAATATACAACAGGTCTCCGTTTTCTCAAGCTAAAATTTTCATTAATTTTCCACCCTATGATTTTTGCCCGAGACCGTCGTATTTGTCCGAAAATCACACCAAAGTGTCCGAAAAAAAATTGGCACCTAAGTTATTTTGATTCCCCTACCCCTTAGCTTTCCAAAAATGTATCACAAGTGCTTTGACTAAAAATATCGAGCGATTTTACAAATTTCCCCCTACTATAAAGAAAGTTGCCTTTTTGCCACTTTTTCCCATTGAAAACAAAAAACCTTTGGATATTAATTAGACTCTCAAAACAATGAAGAATCTTTTGATTATCAAACTAAGAGAAAAGAGTTTTAACCTTTAAATCTAATCATATTTCCTTCGTGTTTAAGTTTCACAAAGTCATTTTCCCTCATGTTCCGCCATCTTGAATTTTGAATTAGAAGCATGTCAGAAACTAGAACCAAGTTTATCTCACCCAATAAAAACGCACGATTCACAAAGGAAAACCACTTTTGTTTGCTCCCACCAATCAGAATGCCAATGTGAGTTATTGTGGAAACCCAGGGTAAACGCGCATATGAAGACACCCATGGCGGGAGAAACAAATAAAATAAAGACCGTATGTTTTTTTCACTTTGTATCATTGAAAAGAGTTTTGATGATAGTATCTACATTAAGAATGACTATTAATTAAAAATAAATAATTAAATTAATGATATCAATGAAGATTTTCAACATCAATTGCTAAACAATAGATTAAAATATATAAAACATGAAGTCCTGAAATTACACATAGGATCGTAGAAACTTTCCAAAAAGCTGGTCCGAACATGTTCGGGTCTGCGCAGGCCATGTTCGGGTCTGCGCAGGCCATGTTCGGACTGCTCTTAAGAAAACAATAATCGCGTGGCCTGAACATGTTCGGGCCATGCCGTTATGGTCGTGGATGGAAAGGCGAAAAGGTCTATACAGTTTGCCTTGTTTACAATACAAAACCATGGCACAGATTTGGCGCAATTCACCCAATTGTGTTTTAACTGTTTCCTATGTATTTTTTCTGAAATTTGACTGTACTGGTGAAAGAGGTCTCCTACCCCGGGTCTAACCACCAAATGCAAGCAAATTTGGTTTAATTGTCCAATACCTAAACACTTGTGCAGCCAAGACACAGCAGAACACTATCATTCGCAAATATTTATCGTATATAAATTGGTCTAATGTTGACATTTCTTTTCTAATTTCGACACCCTTCTTTTCTTTAGAGATAGGATTAATAGAAAGGTCGACATTACTGATATAGACTAAAGATTTTTTCCTCCCTGATTGCTAAGCAATAATGATAGTTTCCATCAGTGATTCCGATCTTCATATTACTACTATCTCTAAAGAAGGGTGTCAGAATTAGAGGAGGGGTGCTGACATTATACCAAGTTACCACTGTACTAAGAAAGGCCTTAGGCGGCAATCACAATTATCTTCATTTTGCGTCCTCGTTGGGTCTAAAAAGTGAGTTGGTCTATTTGTGGTAAAAAACTGATGGAAAACAGGGAATTTCCCCACAATCTGCATCAATTTATGCAAAATTAAACACCTTTTTGACCACAAATAGGCCCATAACTTTTAATCTAGAGAAGTTGGGACTTTGGTGTAATACACTTTTTTGCTCAGTTTGAAGAGCTCTATCATGTGATATAGGTTTTTTTTAATTTGAAGACCCCCAAAAATCATGAATTTCCAGGCCTTGCAATTTTGCCTGGGAACGCAAAAAATCGCCAATTACTCGTTACTTGCACGATAATATCGTGGAAACTTTTTGATTTTGGAGTCTACATAATACTAATTCGTGAGTTTCCATCAAAAAAAGTTAGTTCTAAGATGTGTATCACGAAAATTGTTTTCTAGCCACTTTTTTTTATCTCAGTAGCGGGACTAACAATTCAAGATGGCAAATGGAAAGGCGAAAAGGTCTATTGACAGAAAAGTCCGACAAATTTACCGACTCACCGACTCAATTCTACTCAATACACCTTATCGGAAATTCCACAAAAACAATTGCGCTAAAATGGATCCGTTGAAAGTGGGAGGTAAACATAATAAATGGTAGTGCGAGTAGTGCTAAAAGTTCCTGGCGTAAAACAAGAACTCATTTGCTTATATCTGGCTTTTTTATGTTCTTAAAAATACACTGAATTTGAAAAAAACAAGCAAAACAAAGCTTTCAAGATGCTAGCAGAAGCTATTAGAAAGGGAAAAACAACAACTTCGGTGGTTCTTCAGTTGATTTGGAGGCTCTTTTGGCATTAATATTTTGGGTGTTTTGTAAGGCTTTTTGCCTGAAAACCGCAATATCGCGCTTTATTTACCTCCCAAAAAGTATTGCATAGCAGCAACGCGAGGAGGTATGGAATTTCCAATAAGGTGTAATTTTTGAGAGTCGGTCGGGCGACGCGAAACAAAGATATTTGTGATTGCCGCCTAATGGCGTTTTTTTGTGACTCTCAAGCTCCAAACACCCTAACCCTGGTATGGCGCGCGCAAGCGCCAATAAATACTACCTTGTTTAAAACGAAACTATGTCATTTACACAGATACTATCTCATTTAAAAAGAAACTATGGTTCATTCAGGGGATACTATTTCCCTTAAAAAGAAACTAAGTTCATTTCAGGAGAAACTATCTCATTTAAAACGAAACTATCTAATTTAAAACGAAACTATCTCGTTTAAAACGAAACTATCTCGTTTAAAACGAAACTATCTCGTTTAAAACGAAACTTTGTTTCATTCAGGGGATACTATTTCCCTTAAAACGAAACTATCTCATTTAAAACGAAACTATCTCATTTAACACGAAACTATCTCATTTAAAAGGAAACCATCTCATTTAAAACGAAACTATCTCATTTAAAACGAAACTATCTCATTTAAAAAGAAACTATCATATTCATTTAACTGAAACTATCTCAGTTCGTCGGAAACTTACGCCCAGAAAAGGCGAGTTACAGTAAACGAGTTATAAATACGGTTTTATAAAAAAGACGAGTAAGAGTTGTAACTTAGGCTTGTAAGAAAAAAGGCGTGCTTTCTCTTCTTTCTCTGAAGTAGCCAAAAAGTCAAAATTTTAATGAGTCATTTAGTCACGTGGGTCGCGTTTTACTGTCTGGTCCGTATTTTACCTAAATTTACTGAAGAATCACCTGTCCACCCGAGGTGGGGAGTGGTACATAGGCAAAATGGATGCTGGGTATGTGCTCGAGCTCCTGGGGGAGGGGGGTACTTAGGCAAATGGAGGGGTACGGTATGTACCGCCGGGTACCTTTTTTGGACTTCCAAAGTCCCGCGAAGAGTCGGAAAATCAGAAAATCAGATTTCAGTCCCACACTAAGGGTCGGGAAAAAAGCAAAAATTTCAACTTTTTACTCCCTGAAAGATCGAAATTTGATCAAAATTGGTCAAATTTGTCCCGCAAAGGGTCGTAAAATTCCCAAAATTTTCCTTTGATTTCTCCTTTTTAGTCCCAGTAAGGGTCCAAAGTTTGAAAGTCGGGCGGCACCCCCCGTCAGCTTGCAGCCCTAGAACCCCCCGGGCTTGAGCCCCCCTCCTCGCCAAGATGCACGAAGGGTCCAGCCCTATTTTGAAAAAGCGTTGTTTGTTGAAAAGGAGGAATAGACACTTGGAAGAAATGGCCTCTTTGTCTAGTTCTTAAAAAAGCACGCTTTTTTCTTCTAAACTCGAGTTACAACTCTTCCTTACTCGGCTTTTTGATAAAACAGTATTTATAACTCGTTTACTGTAACTCGTCTTTTCTGGACGTAAGTTTCCGATGAACTCGTTTAAAAATGATAGTTTCTTTTTAAATGAGATAGTTTCTTTTTAAATGAGATAGTTTCTTTTTAAATGAAATAGTTTCGTTTTAAATGAGATAGTTTCGTTTTAAATGAGATAGTTTCTTTTTAAATGAGATAGTTTCGTTTTAAACAAGATAGTTTCTCCTGAAACGAACTTAGTTTCTTTTTAAGTGAGATAGTATCCGCTGAATGAAAGATAGTTTCTTTTTAACAACATAGTTTCGTTTTAAAATAGTATTTATTGGCGCTTCCGAGCGCCATACCCTAGCTAACTGATAAAAATCTAGCCCCAGGTCCACAGACTAAAAACTTCACTCAGGGCAAAAGCAGCCGCCGGCGGATTTTTCTGAAATATCTGTTCTTTTTTTCCAGGAGAGTAAATTTTAGAGATAAATCTAGGAGATACTTGCCTTAAAACACCCAGTTAAAATCCAGGAGTCGCCTTAAAAACATCTGTTCTTAAAATCCAGGAGCACATGTTACGGAGAAACACATGTAATTTTCCAGCAGACAATCTGCTCAACAAATCCAGGAGCTAAATTGTGAAAAACACAACCAGATGCCAGATTTTTTTTCCAAGGGAACTTCGTAACTTTATTAATAAACAGTCTCATTTTCTAGGGATTGTAACTTTCTTAGGGAATAGCTGTTATATTTTTCCAGGAGCATAATCTTTCTAGAGAACAGATAAACATTTTCCAGGAGGCCCGTTTTCCTCCAGAACAGATGGTATATTCTACCAGGCGTACCCAATCGATGAAATCGATCCAGGAAATCAATCGATATTAATCGATTTTAATCGATAATAATCGATAGTGATCGATAATTAATCGATAAACAATCGATAGCCAATCGATACTAAGACTTTACGTTCTTATTGATTGGATTCGATTGTTATCGATTGCTATCGATTAATCGCTGATTGCTTTCGATTGTTATTGATTAATATTGATTTCTTTATATTCGCTAAAAACGCAACCCTACCGTGGTTTTTCTAATTTTAAACGCGTGGCAATAAATAATTATTTTCGACGCTACGCGTGAAAAACTAGAGTACAATTAATTACGATATTCAAGTGTTTTAAGTACGCCTTAAAGGCTTGTGTAATATATATTATATATAGATCGTATAATGTATTAACAAGCATTAGCTGATCGATTTAGATTTTAACGTTTTCACTACACTGTTTCTAATCCTGTAAATTTTGTTTAAAAGAAAACTTAAATGAACTCTAACCAAATAGTTGAAAATACTGAATATTCACTTTATTTTTCGAGTCCTAATTTTATCCCCTCTATTCTAAGGTCCCACCACCCTGCTTCTTAATTTCGGAATTTATGTTTGTGACCCCTAAGGCCGACGGTCGTCGAATAATGCTGAGTGGGTGACCTCTATAATCCCCGTATTGTTTTTTCGGGAAAATCCCTCATTTTACTCTAGCCTTTATTTTAGCCTTAATTCACATTATCAGGGGCTTTCATCGAGTTTCAAGCCCGAAGGGCTAGAGGCCAATCTTCAGGCAACACAAATTGAACCACTTATTATTTCCCATCCAAAACTCATCATTAAGACAGATTATATCTAGTGGTTCCTTTGTTTTAGAGGACTACGCTTGTTGAAATCTAGCGATAGATTTTAGTTTTAATCCGGCGTTTGTATGAAAACCACGCGCGGGCGTTTTGGATGGGAAATAAGTGGTTTCATTTCCCATCCAAGATTCTCGACTCTCCCTTTGGGCTAGAACTCAATGAATACCCAGCCTTCTAATTTGTTAAAAAAATTGGTACCCCTTTTATACATTTGTATACCTCTTTGGGTAGCTTATTCTCACATTCCGGGATTCACTGAGGAAACAAGACGCTAATAATAACCTCGAATAACGACAAAACGATGATTTTTGGCACTGCAAGCGGATCATATAGTCTGTACACAAACCCGATTTCTATGGATAATTTCAAAATTCATTGTCGTACTACCTTAAGGGAAGAAATTTTCACGGAACAAATTTTCGCGGAATTTAATTTCGCGGTTTTTCGGCAAATCCGCGAAATTAAATTCCGCGAAACACGACTATTTTCAGGATTTAAAAAAATCACCCGAGAATTGGTATTTTTGGGGCAAAATAGGCCATATTATTATGAACAGAAAATTCTCTCAACCGCAAAATTAAATTCCCGCGAAACTTCAACATTTTGAGCTGTGAACCGCGAAATTAAATTCCGCGAAAATTTCTTCCCGCCAAAATTTCTTCCCTTAAAGTACGCTACGATATTATCGTGAGATACACTCTGGTACACAGAGTAGCGATCATACATACAGAAAATTAGCACAATCGATCGCAATCGATCTTAATCGAATCGATGGCTAATCGATAATAATCGAATTTAATCGATGAAAATTGATACCAATCGATAATAAAATTTTACGTTCCTATCGATTGGCCATCGATTAGTAATCGATCGATCATCGATTACGAACGACTTTTATCGATTGACATCGATTAAATCGACAATCGGTGTTATCGATTGGGTACGCCTGGATTCTAGGAGAGTCCAGGATACAAAACAGTTCGTTTTTTCCAGGAGAAAGGGACCTCAAGAACAGATATTTCATATTTTCTAGCCGGTGGCTGCTCTTGTCAGGGTTTGGAAACCGTTAAAAATCACCTGTAATTGTTTCTTTGGTGTTCTTTTTGTTTTGTGAAACTTGAAAGCACTTTCAAAAATTAAAATCTTTTATTGTGAATCATCAATCATCAATCAAAGCATCATAATATATCTAAAAACAATTTTAAAGCATCTTAAGTAGGAAGACAATAAGACTACCAAATGAACCGTTAAATTTCAAACCATTACCATTACCTATTACCCCAGAAGGTCATTATTACCTGTTGTGATATTATCAAAACTCAAAAATTTATGGCGCGCCAAAGCGGAAATAAATACTATCTCTTTAAAACAATACTATCTTCGTTTAAAACATACTATCTTTTTAAAAAAATACTATTTTCGATTAAAACATACTATTTTCGTTCAAAAAATACTATTTTCGTTGAAAAAATACTATTCTCGTTTAAAACATACTATCTTCGTTTAAAAACATACTATCTTTTGTAATGATACTATCTTTTTTTAAACATACTATCTTTTCGAAAACAGTCTGGAAACGAGGTTGGCACGTCTTGGCTCGCTCATTTTAAAGTTTGCATGCATGACCCGCGCATGGTGGGACGGCGGAATCATGCTTGCTGGATGGTCCAATAAGATCAGCAATTTCCTTCCATTTGAACCCTATTGTTTTTAGTGCAAGGACTTGGTCTTCGTTGATATCTTTCAATGGTCTGCCACGAGTAGCCATTTTACTGTGAGTCAGGTCAGATCTTGTAGGGAGCCGGACGCCATCCTTGTTATGTTGGTCCTGATGATGCGGATGGGCGGATGAGGCCATATAAAATAAACACGAAAAACCAACGCCCATTACACGCCCCTCAAATGAAAATTACACAAATTTGAATAATCGAGGCAACCTATATTCGAAAAAAGATAGTATTTTTTAAAAAGATAGTATTTTTTTAAAAGATAGTATTTTTTTAAAAGATAGTATTTTTTAAACGAAGATAGTATGTTTACAACAAAGATAGTATTGTTTTAAAAAGATAGTATGAAAGATAGTAAAAATAGTATTATTTTTTAAAGATACTATGTTTTAAACGAAAATAGTATTTTTTAAGCAAAAAATAGTATGTTTTAAAAAAGATAGTATGTTTTAAACGAAGATAGTATGTTTTAAAAAAAAGATAGTATGTTTTAAACGAAGATAGTATTGTTTTAAAAAGATAGTATTTATTTCCGCTTTGGCGCGCCATAAAAATTTTCATTAAATTTTTTTCTACCCACGCTTTTTATAAAGGTGAAGGCTTCTTCGTAAAAGCGAAAGACATGTATCTATTTTTCGGATCCGGCATGAGGGAATAGTGTCAGGACCTGCAGGCGACCTGGTAGGGTTGGGTATGGGTGTGGTTTGGGTGTGGTTACGTATCAGATTGGCTAGGAATTTGGTTATTATCAGTTAGGGTTAGGGTTGGAGCTCGAAAAAAGCACTCTTTTGTGATTTTCTCTTAATACAGTCTGGTCTGTAGTTTGTACAATATAAATAGCCGTGACATACGCTATTTCGGCCCCGATTTCGGCATGAATCCGTGGCGCAGTGGATAGGGCATTGGGTTTCAAAACATGGGAGCTTTGCATCTAGTGGGTTCGAATCCCACCGGTGGCGATCTGTCGGTATACTCTAGGGGCTGAGTTAGGTCCCGTATGCGCATCGGCGTATAGTAATTTTTTCTTTTGATCATGAAAGTATAGTCCTTGAAGAGTCAGAAAACGTGTGTGGCGTTATTTGGATCAGGCTCAAATTTCCATAATGGCGGATTTTAGATTTCAACCCTTTTTAGCCCTCTTGCTTGAAAAGAAATTTTTTTTTGACTTTAAACATACACATATTATATACCAATCGATCACAAATTTTATGCTGATTAAGAAAAAGGTCAGAATCATGGTCTGAAAATTTTGTTATCTGGAGATATGAAGCACTTTCGATTTCGATTTTTTGAAATGACTACTTTTGGTTCCAGATTTGCGTGGCTTTAACATTTGATTGGCTTACTTAATTTACTTGAAATTTTCGGAGGGTCTTGCCTACCGTTCAAATAATAAAATTCAGGAAAAGTTTTTTTCTACATGAATTTCGAAATCCATAATGGCGGATTCAAAATTTTCTTTCGTCACATGGGCTCTTAGGTACTCTTAGGCTCTGCTAGCTTAAGAAAAATATTTTTTGAGCTTAAAACCCTGCATATTATACACCAATCGATCAGACATTTTATGCTGATTAAGAAAAAGGTCAGAACCATGGTCTGAAAATTTTTCTATCTCGAGCTATGAAGTACTTTCGTTTTCAAAACTTAGAAAACGTAAGTACTTCGTATCTCTTGATAACGAAATTTTCAGACCATAGTTCTGACCTTTTTCTTAATCAGTATAAAATTTCTGATCGATTGGTATATAAAATGCAGGGTTTTAAGCTCAAAAAATATTTTTCTTAGCCTAGCAGAGCCTAAGAGCCCATGTGACGAAAGAAAATTTTGAATCCGCCATTATGGATTTCGAAATTCATGTAGAAAAAAAAAATTTCCTGAATTTTATTATTTGAACAGTAGGCAAGACCCTCCGAAAATTTCAAGTAAATTAAGTAAGCCAATCAAATGTTAAAGCCACGCAAATCTGGAACCAAAAGTAGTCATTTCAAAAAATCGAAATCGAAAGTGCTTCATATCTCCAGATAACAAAATTTTCAGACCATGATTCTGACCTTTTTCTTAATCAGCATAAAATTTGTGATCGATTGGTATATAATATGTCTATGTTTAAAGTCAAAAAAATTTCTTTTCAAGCAAGAGGGCTAAAAAGGGTTGAAATCTAAAATCCGCCATTATGGAAATTTGAGCCTGATCCAAATAACGCCACACACGTTTTCTGACTCTTCAAGGACTATACTTTCATGATCAAAAGAAAAAATTACTATACGCCGATGCGCATACGGGACCTAACTCAGCCCCTAGAGTAGGAAGTCATTCAGTAAGTTAGAAAACATTATAAATAACTCACACAGAACCAGAAAGTCAGAAAAACTACGAAAAAGAGACTGGAAAGTACGAAATAAGTCCAGATCTGTCTTTCGTCTTTACGAAGAAGCCACGACCTTTTATAAAAACTAAATAAATTTGTGCAACACGAAGAACGATAGCAGAACGCAGACAGGCATAGAGCGCATGCGTGGAATCATCGAAGCATCGGGCCTGTGCCGACCACAGATATCTGTAAAGCCCGAAGGGCTAGATTTGCGGCCTTGGTCAAAAAGTGAAGCTCATCTTTGGAAGGATTTCCTACCAGAGTCACGTGACTAAAATATGCAATTTCACCGGTTTGAAAGATGTGAAATAGCGTTTGCCGCCTACTTTTTTTTATCTCGCGCTCCGAAAACAATTAAAATGCTAGATCCTATCCATCGGCACGAAATTTAAAAAGTCAAATTTTGGCTTCACTTTTTTTTGCTGGAGAAAGCTTAAAGTTGCCTATCTAGCCCCTCGGGCTTAGATATCTGTGGTGCCGACCATACCAATCCAGATTCCATTGAGCGCGCAACCAACGCAGAGAAAAGTAACCATGACGACAATTCAAGATCTTATTCCTGTCGTTAAAAACAGAACTAAAAAATGTCATCGATGCTTTTAAAAAAGAGTCAGTGATAGAGAATCATAACATAAACCATAAAGTCGCTGTCTTATGTCTATTATTTCGATTCAATCAAAGTAACATTTAATGGTTCAGTAATTACTGTTAATTGTTATAAATTTGGGGATTAAAAGATTTATTTCGAAAGAAACTCATTTCAATTACACTTGAAGGTTTCTGGGGATTCGTAAATAGTAAACTGCATACTGATCACTCGGGTAAATCAATGCATGTCCAAATTTTCGTTAATTCTTCGGACCGATCATCACCTATCATCACCCCTCCTAGCATAATAAACTATACCTTTAAAGAAGCGCATTACGATGTAGAACATGAAAATCGGTGTTACTTAAATTTAGTAGGTTTTGCCAATTTTGCGAAAAACTGCAAAAACCAAAAAATGCTGACGTCAGCAAAACTTGTTTTTTAAATAACTCCAGTTTGCCTAATGGTATAAACATGAAATTTGGACCAAAGCTGTTGAAGCTGCACATTATTAAAAGGATCATTTTGAAAAAAAAAATTTTTGAAATTTTGCTGATGTCTGCACTTTATTGCAAATTTTCGTATTTTGCTGATTTCTGCTGACGTCAGCAAAATTTGAAAAATATGATTACGCAAAAAATTTTTTATTACTGATATGCAACTTTGGTCCAAATTTCATGTTTATACCATTAGCCAAACTGGAGTTATTTCAAAAACAAGTTTTGCTGACGTCAGCATTTTTTGGTTTTTGCGGTTTTTCGCAAAATTGGCAAAACCTAAATTTAAGTAACACCGATTTTCATGTTCTACATCGTAATGCGCTTCTTTAAAGGTATAATTTATTATGCTAGGAGGGGTGATGATGGGTCCGAAGAAATAACGAAAATTTGGACACGCATTAATTTACCCGAGCAGTTCTGCTAGACATTAATAAGGTAATATTTGCTCTTCATATTTGATTCTTTCTACAGTGATTAGACTCGATAAGATCGACACATGCGAAATAAAATTTATATTATTGGTCTTCAGAGGTTGATATTCTTTGAAAACTCAACCTCTGATACTCAGGGTAATTTTTCTCGCCGCGCACACACCGCGCACTACCCCTCCCCCAATGGCAAGGAATCCAAGGAGAGGGCACTTGATTCAAGAACGCAAGTTTTTGGACTTTTTTAGCCTTTTCAGGTAAAATATGATTGCGTTTTGTAACAGAGATTAGTTTAGGCTAATAAATTTTTATTTCTTATAACTATTTAGTTCTTATATTAAATCTTAAACTAGATATCCAAAGTAGCTTCTCGCTCTCATCTGCTTAAGTATAGTTCTTCGCAGCTTCAGGCATTCCGGAGTGCCGAAGCATGGCAGTCAATGAATGAGTCATAGTTTATGATTAGGTTGTTATTCTTATAATTTATAGGACCTTTAATCAAGTCTAAAACTCAAAAACACAAAAGAAAGAAGGAGCTCTTGGATGGGAATTTTTTTCACGTTAAACCTCCCCTATATCAGAACATACCATAAGACTTAGGAGATGAGTGCAGTCAAAGGGGGTGGACGTCCTTGGTGCAGTCTAAACTGATCCTGGCATTGACGCTCCCCCATCGCTACTCATATTTTCGATGAAAAATCGTTGGATAAAATATTTGTAGTCAAATAAATTGGATTGAAGCCTTTTTAAAGAGGCCCCCCAGCGGCACCCCTAATCACGCCATCACGCAAAAAAATGTTCTCCATCACGCATCACGAAAATCGCTAAAATTTGTCATCACGCAAAAAATAGCGAAAAATAGCCCAAATCACGCATCACGCCTCAAATTTTTGCCCTCTCAGGCAAATTAAGGCACGTCCAAATTTACCATAATTTTTTATCACCGTTTCCACTTGTCATAGCATATCACTTCATACATCGAAAGAAGCCTATTGGAGTGTAGATCTCTGGAATAGCTGTGCCATAATTAATTTTTTCGCCCAAAAAAAGATATTAGACAAAAACCAAAAAATGCTGACGTCAGCAAAACTTGTTTTTTGAATAACTCCAGTTTGGCTTATGGTATATTCATGAAATTTGGACAAAAGTTGCATATCAATAATAGGAACATTTTTGCATAATTTATTTTTTGCAAATTTTGCTGACGTCAGCAGAAATCAGCAAAATTTTCTTTTTCAAAATGATCCTTTTAATGATGTGCAACTTTGGTCCAAATTTCATGTTTTTACCATAAGCCAAACTGGAGTTATTCAAACAACAAGTTTTGCTGACGTCAGCATTTTCTGGTTTTTACCTAATATCTTTGTTTGGGTGAAAAAATTAATTATGGCACAGCAATTTCAGTTATCTACACTCCAATACGCTTCTTTCGATATATGAAGTGATATGCTATGATAAGTGGAAACGGTGATAAAAAATCGAGGTAAGTTTGAAAAATCTGGACAGGCCGTAATTTGCCTGAGATCACGCATCACGCCATCACGCCAAAAAAAATCCCTAATCACGCCATCACGCAAGAAAAAAGTCCCAATCACGCCATCACGCAAACCGCTGGGGGGGGCTCTTTAAACACAAGTAAACTGAGAAATCATTGCATTTTCTTTATTTTCTACATAGACTCTATGGTGTAATCTTTTTTTTCTTTTCGAACGAGAAAATGATCAAAAGTATTCAAAAATGCCAATAATATACACGTTCTCTTTTTATAAGAACATCCAAAATTTTTTTGAAGCCTTCGGATATTCTTAACCTTTTGAGTTTTAAACCTGAAAAAATGTTCTTAACCTGTTCTTATTTCACATTTTTTAAGTATTTTTGTCAATTTTCC
This sequence comes from Clytia hemisphaerica, assembly GCF_902728285.1. Taxonomy (NCBI): domain Eukaryota; kingdom Metazoa; phylum Cnidaria; class Hydrozoa; order Leptothecata; family Clytiidae; genus Clytia; species Clytia hemisphaerica. The sequence continues at coordinate 815,259 of NW_027104057.1, forward strand.
TAAAAAATTGGGTGTTTCAGATTCCGAGAAGCCTTAAAATGTTCTTATAACTTGTTCTTAGCATTAGCAGTTCTTATATAGTTTGTTCTTTAAAAAAAACGTATAATCATGGTCAAAACTAATTAATAAAACGTCCGCTAAACATAAAATTTCGAGTTTGCCACAATTTCGGTCGACCATATGCTAATTTTATCTTCTGGTGAAACTATTTTCAACTTCAAGTAGGCATTCAACATGAACATGTTCGCCCAACAAATTAGAAAAAAATCATTCACAAAACAACAAACAACTTGGATAACATACTTTTTTACTTTTTATAATAATAACAAGAATCGCAAAATTGCGACTAAATATTTCCTTAAAAATGAAGGTCATTATTGACATATATAAAAAAGCATACATAATAAAGTAATGATGAGTCAAAACTTTTTTTAAAAATGTAGAACTTAAAGTTTCATGCTTACAATCATCAGCTACATATGATACAAGTTTGATCTAATTGAAAAAATTTCAAAATTCAAACACTGATAGAATCGACAAGTCGTAAAAATTAATGAGTAATTAGAAAAAATAAAATTATACTTCCCATGTGAGCAGCTATGTCCAGTCTTTTGTTTTATAATGTTTGAACATAAACTTATTCATGTGACGACATTTAGAAACGATTTCGGATCTTTTGTTAAGCAATTCGTCTTTGCTTTCGAATCTCAGGATTTCTAATTTTTCTTGTAAACAAAGGCGGCACATTTTAGAAGTGTTAGAGTAGGATTTGACCCGTTTTTGGATAGACCATTTTAACGTCGGGGCAATATTCTTTTCTTTTTTTTAAGGCCCAAATATACGTAGACAGGGTTGTGCTGTTTTTGTACTTAGCGTTGTTGATAGATTGCTTGTGTTCATTATATCGCTGCTTGAATTCTCTTTCGGTAAGGCCAATGTATGATTTCTTATCATGGTTAGGTGCAGTAACTTCGCATTTATATACAATGGGTTTGGTTTTGCATTTGTTTTGTAAGGGACATGCATTTTTATTACGACAGTTGCAATGTTGGTCGCTGTCTTCAGGTTTCAATAAAATCTTTTTATTGTGGGAGTTTATAATAGAACGGACGTTTTCGGTACAAGAGTAGCTCACTTTGACATTGTTTTTGTTGAAAACTGAATAACGTTTGTTTGCTTTTGTAAAATGTTTATCAATGAGTTTTAGGAAGGTTTTTCCTACATTTGTTGAGACGCTTTTGTTGTACGGGGGGTTGAACCATATAATTTTTCGCTTTCTTGATCGACGGTTTTCTGTATTTTGGTAGGTATTTTCATATGATAAGTTGATGTTTTTGTAACCACTTGCTTTTAAAGCTTCTTCGTAGATAGGTTTGGCTTGATTGAAAATAGTTTCATTTGAGGAGTTTTTTGAAAGTCTCTTGTTTATGGAAAGTGGCAGTTGCTTTATAATATTTTGAGGATGGTTTGAAGATGTGTTTACATATGAAAGGGTATCATTCGGTTTTTTGAACGGTCGGTAAGTACCTGTGTTTAGATCAAGTGTCAAATCGAGAAAATCAACGGTTTTCAAGTTAATGTCGATTTCAATGTCAAATCCTATGTTTTTGAAAATTTCGACAATTTTTTGACGGGTAGATTCAGCGTCTTTTCTTGTCAGGTTACGGAATATCATTAAACCATCGTCACGATACAAACCAATATTACGTTTGTCAGTGATTTGCGAAAGGTTGTTCAAAATTATTATGAAGGAGAAAGCCCGTTTTAACAAATATTTCCCTTTTGGAAAACGGGAAATATTTAATTTTTCACAATCATTCGAACTCCAGAGGATTGGTACTCACTTGTTGAAAAAGTGGCGTTTAACACTAAACGCCGGTGTATAACTTTATACGCGCGCGTCTAAAACCATAAGATTTCTAGTGAGTTTAATTTATACGCCGGCGTTTATCGAACTTAGAAAAAAATATTTAAACGCGCATATCAAAAAATTTTGATATGTGCGTTTAAAGTTCAAAGGCACCGCAATGTAAACAAGATTAAATCTTTTTAATTCTTTTGTAATTTTTGGTTTTTACTTTCGATTTCGTTTCACTTTTCCCCTCTTTTACTATTTCTCTTTGCTAAAGAGCTCCTAGTGAGTACATAGATGATCTGAAAAGTTAAACCCCTGCGTTTATCATTTAAACGCCACTTTTTCAACAAGTGAGTACTAAGCTTAAGAACATATAAACCGAAGCTTTAGCGCTCAAGTTTTAAATTTTCGAACGAGAAAATGATCAAAAGTACTCAAAAATGCAAATAATATACAAGTTCTCTTTTTATAAGAACATCCAAAATTTTTGAAGCCTTCGGATATTCTTAACCTTTTGAGTTTTAAACCTGAAAAAATATTCTTAACCTGTTCTTACTTCACATTTTTTAAGTATTTTTGTCCATTTTCCTAAAAAATTGGGTGTTTCAGACAACCTCGATTCCATGGCGAACAGTCAGCGGCCGCGCGGGAAAATATAGTTGCTAGTCTAGATGAGAGGCAAATAGGAAGCTGACTGTTACCTAAGCGTCCTATCTAATATCAGAAAGCTTATCGCCCTGGGTACGAGGTTGTGTTTCAGATTCCAAGAAGCCTTAAAACAAAGTCTTTGCTTAAAATGTTCTTAACTTGTTCTTAGCATTTCAGGCCATCGAAGCACTATGTTCTTATAGACAATCTGTTCTTTAAAAAATCGTGTAATCACGTTGTTACTAAAAGTGGAAACGGTAGGTAACGATAGGTAACGACAAGTAACGATGAAGTAACGGTCGGTAACGATGAAGTAACGCAAGTAACGAGGGGTAACGAAAACGTAACGAAGTAACGATAGGGAAAAAGCTGAAAATGGTGGCCCTGAGCTGTCGAACTATCAAAATTTGTAAATTTCTGCGCCAGAGCTAATGGTCCCGGTGATTTTGGGAGAATCTAATGACTCTGGTTAATCTATTCAAGAATTATGGAAATCTGATAATTGTACAGCAGGATCTGATCGTTCTGGTGAATATGACTATGGAGATAATAAATCAAATTGTTTTTATTGTAAATTGGTGTTTGTGAATAAATTGAAAGATTTGACGGCTTTGGTGAATCAATGGTGTTGGTCAATGCAATGATGGAATCAGTGGTGATGGTCAATGCAGTGATGGAATCAATGGTGCTGGTCAATATAATGATGGAATCAATGGTGCTGGTCAATACAATGATGGAATCAATGGTGCTGGTCAATACAATGATGGAATCAATGGTGCTGGTCAATGCAATGATGGAATCAATGGTGCTGGTCAATACAATGATGGAATCAATGGTGCTGGTCAATGTAATGACGGAATCAATGGTGCTGGTCAATGCAATGATGGAATCAAGGGTTTTGGTCAACACAATGCTGGAATCAATGGTGCTGGTCAATGCAATGATGGAGTCAATACTGCTGGTCAATACAATGATGGAATCAATGGTGCTGGTCAACACAATGCTGGAATCAATGATGCTGGTCAATGCAATGATGGAATCAATGGTGCTGGTCAATGCAATGATGGAATCAATGGTGCTGGTCAATGCAATGATGGAATCAATGGTGCTGGTCAATTCAATGATGGAATCAATGGTGCTGGTCAATGCAATGATGGAATCAATGGTTCTGGTGAATTCAATGGTGGAATCGATGGTGGTGTACTGGTGGATACAATGCTGCACTCACCAATGGTACTGTTGTGCAGGTGAATGCAAGGTTAGGGATTGTGCATTTTTTGTAAGCATTATCTTTATAAGAATACAATCAATAACTTTTGATTCAAGGGGTATTAACTTTCGGCGATTGCTTCATTCAAAGCAATTTAGGGGTTGTGCAAAATGTGAGCATATTTATTTTTCTTATAAGCATCATCTTTATAAGAATACAATCAATAACTTTTGATTCATGGGGTATCGACTTTCGGCGATTGCTTCATTTAAAGCAAGTTAGGGGTTGTGCAAAATGTGAGCATATTTATTTTTCTTATAAGCATCATCTTTATAAGAATACAATCAATAACTTTTGATTCAAGGGGTATTAACTTTCGGCGATTGGTTCGTTCAAAGCAAGTTAGGGATTGTGCCAAATGTGAGCATATTTATTTTTCTTATAAGCATCATCTTTATAAGAATACAATCAATAACTTTTGATTCAAGGGGTATTAACTTTCGGCGATTGGTTTATTCAAAGCAAGTTAGGGGTTGTGCAAAATGTGAGCATAATTACTTTTCTTATAAGCATCATCTTTATAAGAATACAATCCATAACTTTTAATTCAAGGGGTATTGACTTTCGGACCTGATTTTTCGTAGTATTTTTTTGAAGTTCCTCATCAAAGAGCACTTATCCAATTCCCAAAAAAGACTTAAGCTTTCCTCCGAGATTCAAACTCAGCTAGTTAATTGCTAATGATATGTCGCTATGACGTTTTATATTGCAAGAATAATACAAAAACATGCTATGTATAAGAAATTGAATATTGACACCAGAAATTTTCAAACTTTAACCTCAAAAATACCACCGTGCCACCACGTGCCACCAAAAGATTTTCATACCGCAGTGGAGCTATTAGACTCACGTCTAACATATGTCAATCTCAGCTCTTCTCGGAGAAATATTGGAAAGATATTCCCAATTCAAAATTTTGTGTCATTATAAGCATTTTGTTTGATTTTACTCCTCTGATGATTTTGTTCTCACACCAGACTTCATAAATATATTCGTTTGGTATTCTAGCATTTATTTTCAAACTTTTGGCCAGCAAAAGTACGAATAGAAAAAGTTAGAGAACTTTTTTAGAAATAAGAGTATTAATCATTTTCAAAAATCAGAGTCCTTCGAGCCGCCATGACAGCTTGTCCTTTGCGGACAAAGCCTGTACATCGATTGTTTTCTGAAACAATGGAAATACAATACTTCGCTCTCCACCGTTTCATTCGATGTTCATCCAGAGTCTCTATAATAATTCCATGATTGTCCAAACCTTTATACTTGGGCATACTATTTCTTTCAAGTCATAAAAAAAATATTGCGGAGTGACAAAAGTGATTCAAAAGTATAAACACAGTTGAAATTCCGCACTTCAGCATGGAAAAATGCAATTTCAATTTTGAGGACCTTTCTTATTTTCATTCGGCAAAAAAACATTTTGAAAAAAGATTCAGCATTAGATGGTGTATCTTTAACCATCTTTAACCAAACTAGAAATAGATTTTCGGAAAACTTTTGTAAAGCTAAATAAGCTGCTTTGTATCACAATCCTTAAAAATAGCGGTTTTTGACCAATTTTTCATCTCAATTTTTCGTAAAAAAACGGTTACAATTTTTTACACATCTATTTCCGAAAAATTTTAAATAGTTTAGTTCTTTGCAGACAATTAAAAAAGAATTCCAAATGCAAAGTTTAATTACCCTTTGAAAGTTAACTTTTTTTTAAAGAAGGGTATTTTAACATTTTCTAAGGTCTTTTTAAAGTTTATAACGTCATTTTCTAATTAAATCCTTAATTACTCTTGACAGAATAAATTACCAAAGAACTCGTAAAGGCAGCTTTTTGTTAAAAGTGTATCTAGGAACCCAAATGAAAGTTTTATCTTCAAATCCCTTAATAACATATTTTTTGACTGTGGTCAAGGCCCTTAAAGTGAAGGCCGGAGATGTGATACCTACCCCGCGGTTTTTTCGTCATAAAATCATTTTCAAACGCATAACAAATATAGTGTGAATGAATTTTATATTAAAGTCTGTTCACGATAAATAAGTGTGCACTCTTTTTTCTTTTACCTATAACTTTTGAAGGAATTCTTCAATCTTTATAGATCTTGGCATCATTGAAAAGATATTCGTGAAGTGGAACAATTTGAAATAAAAATATCTTTTAAAAAATTCTAAAAATGAAGATGAAAATGAAGAAGAAAAAAATGAAGATCTTGTAGAAAAGTGCTACAACTATTAATTATTTATTCAATATCGACAATTAAAAATAGAAACTGTTGCATTCCCTCTCCGACAATCCATAAATTTTTCAGGGCTCAGACAAAAATGTTACTTTGACTTTGTAATGCTTTCTTTTTAAGCGTCCAGTCGATTAATTTTTTTACGGCAACCGACGATCAATTTGATCAGTCTATTTCTTTGACATTCTCTTCCCCAGTCTCTTCAATAGTTTCTTCATCTTCATCAAACACGTGCGAACAGTTGACTGAAAGTTGTTTGAAAGCTTCTTGGATACCTTCATTTTGCATTGCAGATACATCAAAGTGTGGATATTCACCCAAAACTATATGCTCACAATCTTTCACTTGCAATGTTTTAATATCATTCAAGTCTGATTTATTACCAACAATGATGATTGGAAGCTCGGCCATCTTTTTGATTTTTCTAATGTCTGATAAAAGTTCGATTAGCCTCATGTAACTTTGCCGATTTTCTTTTGAGTAAACCAACATGAAGCCGTTCGTCTGACTGATTCTTTCTTTGTATCCGTTGACTGTTCCATTCCAATAAACTCCATTCGGAATAGCGATTTCCAAATCGTATTGCTTAATTTTCCTGTTAACAGAACTCAAATAAATACAGCTTGTAAAGAGTTCGTCGCGGGGCTGCCTCTCTCCACTCTCTTCATCAAATGCTTGTAATATTTCTTCATCCACTGAGGTGTATTTGGCACAAATTGAACTTTTCCCCACACCTTGATCTCCAAGCACCATCAACTTGAACGTCCCACGATATTCAATACATGAACATGACTCTCCTCGTGATGTACGGCGGTTACTTCGTCCGCGCGAAGTCTTCCGAAGTCGTTCCAGTTTCTCTACTGATGTCTTCCGAATCTTCTCGATAGATGTTTTCCGAAATTTCTCAATCATTTCACCAACAACCATAATGTCAAACTGTTTTAGCTCTAGAGAGCAATATAAAAATGTAATTTATAGTCAAGAAGTGTGAAGCCTTCAACTATTAAAATGAAAACACAGAGAATAGACTTTACAAAACTAAAAGACAGAGTCCAAAAATGAGTTATCACTTCATTAGATGATCACCACATCACACAAATCAGTAGAGCAAGAAAAAAACTTATGTGAGATGAGACTATTTTACTTGGCATTGGATTGATAGTGGAAAAATAAACAGAGACAAGTGGTCAAAAATGACATCATAGCTTGTGATAGTTTACATCCTGCTTTCAAATACAAGTCGACAAATCAAGAGTTTCTGACAATAAGCTTCATTTTCCTTAGTGAAATTTCAAATCTACATGTTTTTTTTTTATAAGCAAGTGTATGCCCCTTGGTCAGGCTCGTGTATGCTTAAGTTCTCAAAGCATCCAGGCATAGTTTATGCTTATTACATGCTTAAGAATTATGCTTATGATTCACCCCGAGCCAAGTTTTTTAATGAAATTTCAGAAATTTTGTAAAAAAATTGTTCAGATTTTGGGAGCAGTGGAATGTAGCTAGCCGTGGAATGTCTTATTTTTTACTTGACCTCTACCAAACCAGATAAAAATGAAACAAAAACAGATAAAAATGACCACTTGAAAAATATTTTAGGCTGACATATATGCTCATGTTATGCTTAGGAATTCTGCAAATCTGAGCCTTCATATGCTTATAAGCGTTATGCTTATAAAAAAAAAACATGTAGCGGAGTTATTTTGAACTTCAAAAACGAGAAACAGATTGTATCATGAAAAATTGATATCCATCCAATTTTTGTTCATGCAGCTTAAAACGCCATTTGACAAGGTTAGAAAAAAGAATTAACTACAAACCTCACTTTACGATGCTCTTCGTTTCAGTGAAGAAGAAGATATTGGTTTGATTAGGTAATTTCCATACAAAGTTGTCTAATTAACAGCTTTAATGACTTTCCGTTGTCATCAATTACGAAAAATTCGTCACTTTTCATAACTTCCGTAAAAATAGTTGTATCTTCTCATACTGTGAAGTAAAAATAACATGTTATAAAATATTCTTTCCTCTTGGAATTGAATATATTAGTTTAGTATCATAGCAAATTTGCCAACCTATCCATATGAATAGTATTGCAACCTGAGGAATAAAGGAGGGGTTAAAGCCAACTGAAAATAAAAAGTTTTCCTTAGGGATTTACTTATCAAGCTATCACAATAAACATTTTTTGGTGAGAAATATAATATAGTCATACATACAATATGATCTTACACAGTAAAATACTATATCTTCTTGGTCTCTGCGATTGTTCTACTGCAGATCCTACATTGAAAGATAAGTTGTTATACTACTTTATCGGCCTTCAAAATTGAGCTTATTTGGCAAAAAAGGACCGATCAGCGTTAAAAAGGCCGATGAGGTAGAAAAAAGCTGAATTTGATCATTGAGCATATAATTTTTTCCGATCAATAAGCGTACATTAGATCACTTACCGTGAGTGTGTGAGTATCACAATGGATGAATATTACATTTCTCGGGAAAATTAAAGCATGTCCAAATATTCCATTTTACAGCATGATTCTTTTTCAACATTTTCACCCACTAAAACATGTTGGTTTATACACTAAAAGAAGCGTATGCAACCTCTTCCCCGTGTATCCCAGGCTTTATTCATGTACTGATAGCGCTACCAGCAATTATCAAAAAGCTGATAATGTGCAGGGAACGAGGTTAAAGTGTTTGAACATGTAGATTGTGGCAGATCGAAAGTGATCAAGATACGCCCAGTAAATGCACCACTTAACTTATTGGGAAACTCAAGATAACTCAAGTCATCTTAAAGTAACATTCTGAAGAAATTATGGATTTTCAACAGGAAAACTTTGGTCAACTAAAATTTAAAAGACACGCTGCCTGGTCAACGTGAGACAGCGAAGCCTGGTTGTAACGATCGGGAAACCTAGTTGAAATGGATTATTTTTTCACTCTAATGCCTGTATGATTCGAAATGCTTACTTTACTCGGAGGTTAAATCCACCTTGTCCTCCTATGATTCACTTTAACAATCCAGCAATTACTATTCACAATCACCAACATCTTGGTTCAAAAGTAACTAAATTCAATAAAGCTAATTAAGACATCGGTATAATTCGTCGACTTTGTGATTTCAGCCCCCATTTCACGTGCGATTTATTACGATTATATACAAAGCTCAAGCTAAAATACACCTTTATTATAAGAAGATATTATGCACATGATCGTTCTAATAATTCCACCTTTTCTGAAAAACGTTTGTTCATTCAATTTGATATCTCTCTTACACTAACTGGATCGAGAACTGGATGCTTCAGGAACATCCAGAGAGAAAAATTATCTAGGTTGAAAGTCTAAGGAGAGGTGGCTCCGTGGCCCGGGGGGTACTACCCTATTCCACTGAGAGGTTCAAAAAATAGATCCTATACGTGGAACTAGTTTTCTCGAAGGTAAAAATTTGCGAAAGAAGTGACCCTGAATGGAACTGAAATTCCAAAATGTTCTCAAAATTTTCCACCTAAAATATAAAAGGTTTCCCTACGAGGGACTGAATAAAAATAACGAGGGGTAAATCACTGAAAAAAATCACGTACACCTTTTTGAAAAATCAAAAAGAAATCAAAAATCAATCAAAAATCAAAAAGAAATCAAAAAGAAATCAAAAATCAAAAAGAAATCAAAAAGAAATCAAAAATCAAAAAGAAATCAAAAAGAAATCAAAAAGAAATCAGAAATCAAAAAGAAATCAAAAAGAAATCAAAAAGAAATCAAAAATCAAAAAAAAATCAAAAAAAAATTAAAAAAAAAATCAAAAATCAAAAAGAAATCAAAAAGAAATCAGAAATCAAAAAGAAATCAAAAAGAAATCAGAAATCAAAAGGAAATCAAAAAGAAATCAAAAATCAAAAAGAAATCAAAAAATCAAAAAGAAATCAAAAATCAAAAAGAAATCAAAAAGAAATCAAAAATCAAAAAGAAACCAAAAAGAAATCAGAAATCAAAAAGAAATCAAAAAGAAATCAAAATGAAAATTAAAAAAAAAATCAAAAATAAAAAAAAAATCAAAAAAAAAATCAAAAATAAAAAAGAAATCAAAAAGAAATCAAAAAGAAATCAAAAAGAAATCAGAAATCAAAAGGAAATCAAAAAGAAATCAAAAATCAAAAAGAAATCAAAAAAAAATCAAAAATCAAAAAGAAATCAAAAAGAAATCAAAAATCAAAAAGAAATCAAAATCTCGTACACCTAATTTTTAGTGGTTTAGGTTTACCCCTCGAAAAATAATATATTTTCGTGTTTTGGGACTGGGACTTCAGAAATCGATAAATTTGAAATCGAAATCGATAAAATCTCTTGGAATTTTAGCGAAAGTTTGATTTTCACCTCAGTCACAGGCTCCTGAGTAGACGATCCTATCGTCTACACAAAATCACTAAAAAGGGAATAGTTTAGGAGAGGCGTGATAAATTCGGGTGGAGTAAGCAGTGGCGGGGATGTGCTCTACCGCCACTTTTTTCCCGTAAACCGCCCTCACGCCCTAACTCTTTCTCGCATTTACTTTAAACGGACGATAGCATCGTCTAGCTCCTGAGCTGAGAGAGGGGGAGCTTGCATCAGCCTACACCATCCGTATTATTTTCTGGCGTCAATCAAAGGCTGTGTACACGGGGACGAGGTTGGGAGGGGGTACTTAGGTAAAATAAGTGCCGGGTATGTGCGAGTCATGTGGTGTGGGCTCTGCTCTTCTCTTCATCTTCCAAACAACACTGCCGGGGCGGCCTCAAAAACGCCATGTGTGGGCGTTCTGAAGAGAAGATGATTTTTCCCATGTGTCAAAGCCTTGTTTGAACCTAGATAGGCTCAGTCGGGTACAACTATAATATCGATTGAGAATTTCATTCAATGAATTATAGATTATACCAAACCATTATTGGCCAGCTAATACACGAACAAGTTAAAAGAAAGTACCTACTACAGCTAGGCGCGACTGAATGATTCAAAGGTGGTATTTTTTTATTTTTGACTTTTCTATTTCTATTTTATCATCTGCACGAGGTTAACAAAACCTATTCTCGCAAATGACTGGGAATTCTGTAATCTCCTTGGTTTTCAATTCTTGTTTGGTTCAAGTCCAGTTTGTGCAGAGTGTGGCACGGTGAAGGCTTCTTCATATAGACGAAAGACATCTATTAATTTTTCGGATCCGGCATGCAGGAATAGTATCAGGACCTGCAGGCGACCTGATAGGGTTGGGTATGGGCGTGGTTACGTATCAGATTGGCCAGGAATTGGGTTATTATCAGTCAGTTACATCAATATGCCAAAAACATTTTGTTCAACCACCTTCTTCACTTCAAGATAGACCACCAATTGAATTCAATTCAATATAAAAGTAAAAATATTTCTTATATTCATTATTTTGTGTCACTATTAATATTATGATAATCGTTTATTCATTTGTTCTTTAGTTCTGTAATAATTTTTCAGTTTCTTCTAGGTTCCCCATTGTATTAGAGAAATCTATTTTTTTTTTTGTAAGGGGTTATCCTGCTGTGTTGCAGCGAAAATATATTCAATTCAATTCAATTCAATTCAATTCAATTCAAAACATATATTTACCCGAAGGAAGGGACACCAAGTTTAGAAACCTAGTTAAAAATGGTGCAACCTAATAAAGAAATGAAAACTATTAAAATAAAATAAAAGTTTTGTAAAATCTAATCTAAATAAAATCTAATGTTAGTCGTATGTTTTTTAAATATACTTATGTTAAATATTTACATTTTTAGTTTTTTAGTGAAAAATATATACATCTAAGAAGCATTCTGTGTGCAATTACTGTTCCTGATGAGGGGGTGGTTGAGGGGCGTATTTATTAAGGTAGAATTTTCGGACATGTGATATACTAAGTCTAGTGGTTCAAGGTTTTGTCATCGTGATGCTCTTGTAAGTTATTCCACTGTCGTGAAGCTAGCCGTGTAAGCGAGTGAAGGCCAAAGGTTGTTGTGTTAACGTTTTTGATGAAGAGAAGGCTGATATTGTTAGCTCTAGTCTCAATGTCATGAGGGATTAAGGAAATGGAGAAAGTGGAAAGGCAATCGGAAGGCAGATATCTGTTGAGATAGCGATATATAAACATGATGTTAAGAGTTTCAACAAGATCGAAGAATTTTAGGATTTTGAGTTCAGAGTAAGTTACGGTAACCGATGCTCTGGGTTCTTGAAAAGTCATAAGCCTGATTGCTGTATTTTGCAGGACATGGATTCTATGTGTCACAGTATTATCACAAAGACCCCATGTTTGACAAGCATAGCGAATGTGAGAAGAGAAGATAGCATGGTATACATTGATAAGATTTGGAAGAGGAAGGTAGTAGCGAAGTTTGGAGATAGCTTCATTAGCTCGACGTAGTTTAGTGGCAACAACGGCAACATGTTGTTTCCAAGAGAGATGTTAGTCCAGATGGACACCTAGGTATTTTATGGTTTTGCTTGGAGTGAGGCGTTGACCTGAGACTATCCTTGGAATAGTGTCAAGGGGACGCCTGTTCGACCTAAAGATAATATATTCTGTCTTGCTGGCATTTAGAGATATTTTGTTTGCATTGAGCCAGCTGACGAGAACTCTGAGGTCAGAGTTTACTCTACCACAGAGAGACCAAACGGTTTGGGAAAGATTTAAGGAGGTGTGTGTCATCAGCAAAATGATAGGTCTCAGAAGTTCTAATGCAATGATGGAGATCATTGATATATATAAGAAAAAGCAGGGGTCCGAGAACAACCCTGGGGGACACCATGTTTAATAGGTTTTAAGTTTGATTTTATTCCTGAAATTGAAACAAACCGGGATCTATCGGACAGGTATGAACTAAACCAGACTTTAGTAGATAAACCATAGAATGAACTTCCTTTTATAGGATGCATGAACCATATTCATGTGGCTTTCAGCCTTGCACTCCATCGCAGAGGCTAATCAATTTTAATGACTTTTTTGACTATAATGACCAAGTTACAATTTTTTAATTTCTTTATATTTGAGTATTAAAAAGGCATGCATTCAAATAATAAAGGTTTAAAATTTTTCTCTGGGTTAGTTAGTAAAATATCTCAAATAGGCTCTGTGATGGAGTGCAAAGCTGAAAGCCACATGAATAATGGTTCATCCTATAAAAGGAAAAGTTCATTCTATGGTGGTCTATCTTGAAGTGAAGATGGTTGAACAAAATGTTTTTGGCATATTGATGTAACTGTCAGTTAGGGTTAGAGTTGGAGCTCGAAACAAGCACTCTGTTGTGATTTTCTCTTAATACAGTCTGGTCTGCAGTTTGTACAATATAAATAGCCGTCAGAAACACTTTCCCAGCATGAATCCGTGGTGCAGTGGATAAGGCATTGGGTTTCAAAACATCGGAACTTTGCATTTAAGTGGGTTTGAATCCCACCGGTGGGCGACCTGTCGGTAAGTCATTCAGTAAGTTAGAAAACATAGAAAATAACTCACAAAGAACCAGAAAGTCAGAAAAACACCAAACAAGAGACTGGAAAGTACGAAATAAGTCCAGATCTGTCTTTCGTCTTTATGAAGAAGCCACGACCGTGTGGCACGATATTGCTCGAGATCATGACTTGAGTGCACAACTGCAAAAAAGTTGAGTGCAGGCAGACAGGTGCAAAATTTGAGGTTTTCAAGTGCATGTGTTGATGCAGAGAGTTTTTTAACCCCAAGTGCAGTAGTGTTGCTCTATTTTCTCCTCATGTGCAGCTAATCTTAGCATTTTTTTGCCTTTTTAGGCCAATTTCCAAGGTATACCGTGAAGTCAGGTAACTTGCATGCATCAGCAGTGTTGCTCGAACCCCTCAGATCCTTGGTTAGAAAAAGCTATACCTGTTTACTTTTTTCTTGCCAGATTCAACAAGCCATCAACCAACAAAATTAATACTGACATCAAAAGATTCACACAACCTTTCCACTAGACACTTCTAAATTATCTGCCATTATGAAGATGTTCCGAAATTAACCAATCTGGTTTACAATCGGAATTCCTCTGGGAGTTAGCGAGTTGGGAAATGAAAAGTTATGAATAGATAATACATAATTTTTCCGGGGGTTAAACGTATAAATAAAATTGAAATGGTTTGTTTTTTTCTTCATTATATATTTAAAGTTTCCATTATCAAAATTCTAGAAATGCTAATTTGTAGACCATATTAGAAAATGGTTATATATTTTGCAAAATAAACACTTACAAAAGCTATTACTTACTATTTTTACCCCCGCTTTTTAAACAGCGTCTTCTGTGGGCGTAATATCAGCCGGAGACAAAACGCCCTCATCGTAAGATTCTCGGGTCGTCTTATTGTTTGTTCCTTTTGTCGAGTCTGTCGGTCCTATTGTTCATGCTAAATCATACACGATGACGTCAATGTTTGGCGGCATACCTGAAAATAAAAACAAAAAGATTGTCATATTATTTTTGCATGAATTACGCTACCTTATACGTCATTATAAAATTATACAAAATGAAAGCGAGTCTAGGCCGCCTGCCTAGAGCGCGGGCCCTAATATTTTTTCTCTTGCGGTCTTCAGGGGAAAACGAAAGTGATCGATATTCTTCGAAGGAAGAATTTGCCAAACAAACCCCTTGACAAAAAGATTTATTTTGAGGTTGGGAATGGATCCTGCAAAGATGAAAAAATTTTGACTAGGCATTTTTTTGGCAAAGCCAAAAACTCTAATTATTATCTTCCCTCATGCTAAAAAGGTTACGGGTTTTGGGCAATCGAGGCAAAAATCAGCAAAAAGCTGGTATTTTCCGTAAATCTGAGAATCGCGATGAGATCCTCACTGATCAGTGGAGGCTAACGCTGCATAGCCCTCAAATGAATGACCTGTCTGGTCCTTAAAATACAAAGTTAAATCAAAACAAAAATGGTAGAGTAGAGCTGCGAGCAAAGCTGCGTAGTTCATTTGTTTTGAAATTTTGCTGCTTTGATTGGTCAGTCATTTGAGGTCTATGCATGTTAGCCTCCACTGATTCAAGTTACCCGACTTCACAGTAGCTAGGTGCACCTTTTCGGAGGGACCAAAATTTATCAGGGGGGGGTCAACATTTATAATACCAACCCATAGCCCAAAAACCTGACTTTTGACCTTTTGAGCTAAGTTAACACCACCACCCCAAAATTGGTATCGATACCAACTTAGAAATCATGATTTTCAGAAAAAGGGGGGACCCACCCCCTTATTTTGGTATCGATACCAGCTTGAAAATCATATTTTCAGAAAAAGGGGGGACCCACCCCCTTAATTTGGTATCGATACCAACATGACTTTTTGAATTTGACAAAATATCATGGGACCCACCCCCTAATTTAGTACCAATACCAATTTGACAAATTTGAGTTTAAAGCTTTTTAAAGGGGACCCACCCCCTCCCACACAAACAGGCTACTAAGAGAAACTTCAAAAAAACTCATTTTTGAAATACTCTTATTTCTTCAACGGAACACAAAAAATGTCATATGCTAAAATATAAAATGACTGGAAACTGATAATATAATAAAAACAAACCCAATGAAGCTAGCAAAATCAATCTGAATTAATATTATCTGAATATAGTAATTGATGTGCAAAAACAAGGAGAAGAAGCAACAAAACAAGAAGCTATTATTAGTACCGTGAGATTGAGTAACTTGCATCAGTGGAGGCTAACATGCATAGCCCTCAAATGAAAGACCTGGCTGGTAATTAAAATACAACTACGCAGCTCCGCTCGCAGCTCTACTCTACCATTTTTGTTTAGATTTAATTTTGCATTTTAATGACCAGCCAGGTCTTTCATTTGAGGGCTATTCATGTTAGCCTCCACTGATGCGAGTTACCCAATCTCACGGTAGAACAGAATATATTCACTCATTACCAAATGCTATCACAGAAAAAATGTTTTTGCTTCAGGCTTGATCAAAAATAAAACTTGAAAATATCGAAAAAGTCCAAAATAAACAAACTTCAAAGTCATTTATACTTATTACTCATTTACAGTCATTATGTATACTCAAAAGCTAAAACAAATCCAATTGAAACCTGTTTAGACTGTGCCCCGGGGTATTATCTAGCTATAAAGGCAAAAATTAGGAAAGTTTTGCTGTCATTTTGATATGGATACCAACATCACCAACATCATATTATTTAAAAAAAGGGGTACCCACCTCCTATTTTGGTATCAATACCAACTGAGGATAACTCTTTTTTTCTAAAAAAAGGGGGACCCACCCCCTTCAATACCAACTTGACTTTTCAGACTTTTAAAGGAAAAAAAGACACCACCACCCGGCTATGGGTCTGGTATCTGGATGTTGACCCCCCCCCTGAATTTATCAGGTGCGCTCTCTTCATCTATAGATTATGGATATTGATTGTAATCGATATATATCAAATCAAGTGATTATCTATCAAAAATCGATTGTGGCCCCCTGGCTAGAAGCTTTAAAAAATGGGTCTGTCGGTCGGTTGGTTGCTAAAATAGCTAAAAAAGGAACCTTTTTTCAGTTTTTAAGCAATCGCACATCTCAAAGCAATGTCAGAATTTAAAGGGACATAACAGCACTTGCGAAAATTGTAAACAAACTGTATGCAGCGGATACAAAATCAAAACAAATGTCACATGTCAAAATAAAAAATCAAATAAAATATGGCTAATTTTGATTGTTCAATTGTTTTACAAGTTTGTTTTGGACACGTGATTTTAATTGTTCTCTTTACACGTGGTTCGCGCAATGCTTACATTTTACTTCTTTTATGTCCCTTTAAGACTAGCCAGGGGGGGGGCCAGTGTACCAGAAGGTGGCATGTATCCTGGGGTGGGTGGGTGTTTGAGAAAAAAATTTGTCATGTACTACCTGTGTACTATAATTGGGGTATTGGGTCCAAAATCGATTTCGATTTTTACTACCTGTGTACCAAAATAGAGTTGTTGGGTCCAAAATCGATGTTAACAGTGTGGAAATAAGAAGGTTCAGAAATTATCTGCTAAAATAGAAATGTAAAGTTGTTCTATTATAAATTGATCAAGCCAAGTTTGTCCAAAATCATACTTCCAAACTTATTGGAATGAATTGAAATCCTACCAGATCCCACTGAAATAAAGGTTTATCGAGTCAATGTAAACATTCAAACATTTGAATTCAAACATTCAACATTCGTACATTAGAGGTGCCAACTCTCACGCATTGTTTGTGAGACTCATGCATTTCCACATGGTCTCACGTAATTTTTGAAAAGTTTGATTTCTCACGCATTTTGGATTTTTGAGAAAATTTTTCCTGTTTTTCTGATTTTTGGAAAAAAGTTTTCCCAATTTCCCGATTTTCTGAAAAAAAGGTTTCCCGATTTCCCAATTTTTGGAAAAATGTTTTTTTTGAGCTTTTCTTAAGTTATGTCGAACAAAGTCCCCTCAAATTTTAGTATGTTGAATCTATTCATGATATTATATATTATACCACCCTGAAAATATTTTGCCAAAAGAAGATCGCTATCAAAAGTTAGAGGCTGAAATCCCACTTTCCCCTAGCCCCTCGCAAGCAAAAATGCGTTTTTTTACCTCCCAAACAATTTTATACACAACGGTGGAGCACACATTTTCCCGGGCCATTTCTGAGAACTTTAAATCACGGGAAAGATGTATTGGCCCTTTTGTTTTGTCAACGACGACATTTTCAAATTTAATAATGATATTTTAAACATAATTATGCATGACACATAGTGTCAACTCCCCTGACTTTGGGGGGGGGGGATTACACCCAAAAAATGCAAATGAAAACCAGGAGCTAAAATACAACCAAATATTTGGGGGGACCTGATATGTTTGTGGGGGGGGCTGGAATTTCAATGGCAAAAGTGGGGGCTGCCCCCCCCCCACCCATGAGCGGAGGTTTTTCAAAGGGGTGACGAAAAACAAAGGGCACGAAAAGATGCCACTGATTATTATGGCAGTTTTTGGCCAAAAAAGAGAGAAAACACTCCCAAAAAGTTGCTTCGTCGTCTTATTTTTAAAGAGATTTTTACTTATCGTAGCGGGTGTCAGAATCTTCTAAAATTGCCCACCCAGTTTGCCTGAATTTTAGTTGACCCACCACGCTATACGCATTACAGTCATTTTCATCTACGGTATTTAAGATGAAAAGAGTGAGATACCCCCTTTCACAAGTTCTTGAAAGTCAGAAGTTTTGCAATACTTACAGTTTTAGCAGCCATCAGATTATCAATGTCAAGGCAGTTTTTTTGGCAATGATCAGAAAGGCAACATAAGGGGAGGATTAAAATTTACTCAATTACTCAATATTGTTTTGTTCACTTTTTTACAACCTCTTATAAAATGTACTTTCATAAAATACCTAATTTCGAGAATTTCAATTATCGCAAAGTGTTATAAAATTCAAAGTTTGTGGTCTGAGAAGGGCGACGGGAGTATACAACAAAAATGTGCCTGTTTGGAACGATCTTTGCAGGTAGTTCAAACTAAAAATTGAATACAAAAGAAAACTATCAAAATGGACGAAATGCTAGGCTATGAACATAGACTAATGAATGCTAGAAAATTGGACTATAAACATAGAAAATTAAGGACTTAAGGAAAAATTGATTAAGACAAAAACAGACAAAACTAACTTAAAAAAGGCTAAGCAGTGCAGTGAAAGGACACAAGCAAAAAGCAGAGAAACAAACAAAGAATAGAAGCTTACCAGCATGCACAACCAGAGTTGTTGTTGTTGATGATGGAAACTTGAATTATGCTTTACCAAGCATAACTTAGGCGACCAAGTTTCTTGGAGTCGAAAAGGCGTTTTGAAACGTGTAAACACACACACAACCTTTCTCATACGTCTCTTATTAAAAACTGATTTCATTGAGCAAGAAAGTTTCACTGCACATCGCTTTTATCAAAATATATAATTACCCTAGAGACATAAAAATGATACTAAACTGAGATGACGTCATAATTGCTAAACATAAAATGAAAACAAATTGCGAGCGTAATAAAATTGATAATTACTTTAATGAAAAGATATAATCATTTCACAAAGTTATCTAAATTTTATCAAGATTCCCTTCAAAAAATTAAGTTTTTCGGACCTAGAAATTACACAATTGAATTTAAGGTCATAAAACCTGTACTTTTTTGGGACCTATACTTATAGTAGGTATGAAAAAAATTATTTTCTTCTTCATGGTTAGACCCCAAACAAATCTTACGGCCCTCAAAGTTTCCCCTCTTTCTAGCCAGCCAAATAATTTTTTTCGAGCAAAAACAGTTATCTATATTTGATTAGGAAAATGGAAACTTCCGAATTATATTTTTTGAAAAGATCTGTTTTGAATAGAGAAGGTCTAACTGAAAAAATCCAGATAGTAGTAGAGGATGTTAATGCTTCCACATACAGCAGCTTATGCAAAGGGATTTTATGATTGATTTTTTTTCCTGTGTATATAACAGAAGAAAATCAAAATTTGATCCCTGTTGTTGCCGTAGAAAGAAAGTTGACAGGTTACCATTTGCTTTTGTACCAGTCCAAAGAATTTAGAAATCTGATCAAAAAAAGTTCACAGCCTGTGTCTGAAATGTATATACCTCCGGGTATGAAAGAAGTGAGTATCAAAGACGTCATAATAATGATGAACGCTCATAATGTAACTTACCATTATAGAGCCTCTTGACGTTTGTTCAGATTTTTCTCTATGTATCATAAAATCAATTTTCTGTTGCAGCAATAAAAAACATCAAGAAAAAAATGGATGATTTGAAAGAAGATGATCCACTCTTAGACACAGATGAAGAAGATGAGGATTTTATTCCTGATGACGACGACGATGATGATGATGAAGACTACGTTCCAGATGGTATGTTCCTCTACACATTCTTTTTATAAGCAACAAAGTTGCTAAGAGGCTCGAGCCCTGAAATTAGCCAAATTTTTTAGTATTGCAAATGATAGGCCATGACCCAATAAACATAATATCATAGTGTCCTAGTAGGTTGATTCCCCTCCCTTGAAAATTTCTTTTTTGATTTTTTGCTCATAACATAATACTGCTTCTATTCATGTTATCTCGTCCCTATATACAAAGAAAAATGTAAATTGTCACCACCTCGAATATAAAACACTATAACATGTTTTTAGCTTGAAGTTGAACAGATATGTTTTATGTTTTATGTTTGACACCAGAGAACAGAAAATCTTTTCCTCAGATTTTTTTCTCCCCACCCTTGACTTTTTGGAGCTATCTTCCCCCTCCTTTTGATTGCCCCCCCCCCCTAGAATTTTGAATGAACCCTTTTCCCATTTTCTGAAAAAAAACTCCCCCCCCCCTTTTTAAAAGGGGGGAGGACACTGAATATGGTATAATATCAGGGGTGGTTTTTTTCAGGACATTCCGATTCGGACCCAGACTTTGGTTCAAAGAAACGAAAGCGCAAAACTTCTTCGTCTTCATCACCAAAGAAACGAACTCGAAGTTCTTCCTCTGCCGCTGCCAAAAAGTCACCAGGAAGAAAAAGAAAAAGTTCTTCCAAATCTCCAGCCAAGAAAACTCCTGCGAAGAAATCACCAGCCAAAAAGAAGAAAACCACAAGAGGTTCAGCCAAAGCAGCTCCTTTGTCACCCTCGCTTAGAAGGTGAGAAAACTGCTTCTCAAACAAGTGCAAATTGTATTTGCAAGATTTTAGGTCTGGTTCTTAGAGCAAATAATTTTATTTTAATCTAAGAAAGCAAGTTTTCGATTACGTCTGAGGGCGACCCAAAGGCTCCCTTTTCTCTAGCTGTGTACCCTTAGGTAGGGGAGGGTGCCACTCCTTTCACTGGATCGCTCTTTATTTTAATACTAGATCGTGGAAGTAGAAGAACAACCATAGAAAAAGAGTTATGACAATGTTTTTTTCAACACAGTTTAGATTGTCTAATTTCATATGTCCCAGCCAGTTGGGAATTTTTTTCATTGTTCCTTTTTTATTGTACACTAGGAGTTCACGTAGCTCGCGCGGACGGATAGTTTCGTACGCGGACGCGGACATATCAGAGGAAGAACACTTGCAAGATTTGGAGGCGTCTAGTGACTCTGAAGATGAAGTGAAACAGATAAAGAAAGCGAAGAGAGAGTCTGCACGAAAAAAACATGTGGATGACTTGTGGTCGTCCTTCAAAACTGATACTGCTGACGCTGGTTCGAAGAGGAGGACGCGAGGAGCAAAGAAGGAAGAGGAGAAGAAGCAGACAGAGAAAGAGGAAGAAAAAGAGGAAGATAACAAAACACAGAGTAAAGACACAAAGAAAAGCGAAGCGTCAAAGCAGGAAACTTCTAAGGACGAACCCTCGAAAAAAGAAGAAGAAATTTCAGAGCCACCAAAAGATGAAGTTAAGGAGGGTGAAGCAAAGGAGGGCGAAGCAAAGGAGGGCGAAGGAGAGTCGAAAGAAGCACTTTCTAAAACGAAAACTGAAAATGAACAGTCGAAAACAGAAGATGATAAACAGAAAAACGGCGATAAAAAAGAAGAAGTGAGTAAGGAGGAGAGCAAGGAAAAGAAAAAGGAAGATAAAGGTGAAAACAAGGAAACAACAGAGGAGAAAACTGACTCCAATCAAAAAAGCGAAAAACCAAAAAGCTCCGAACAAGTCAGCGAAAGCACAAAGGAAGCGAAACAAGAAAGTGCCAGCGCAAAGGGCTCCAAACCGGAGGAGGCCAAGACTGAGGAAAGGAAGCCTTCTGAAACGCCTTCCACCACGACCGCCACCGCCACTCCTTCAACAACGCCATCTGAAAACAAACCCATCTCCTCAACTTCTTCTTCTACCGCCAACAGCATTGCCAATAACAATGAAATAGTGAGTCTTGTTTTGTAACTTTTTTACCAGTGCCCTGCAAAGAGGAGGGTGATGATTTTCATTCTTTTTTCTTGCAGAAAATGAAGACCGAGCTAATGTCAACTATTTTAGCAGCGAGTGGTTTTGAAGGTTTGCTAACTCATACAATTTCTTTTCGCACTTTCAGAAACCAACTCTACCAAAAGGTGTAGCAGCTGCTTCAAATAGTCTCCCGAAAGGTTTAGGGTGAGAGATAACTTCTAATTTATCAGTCTAGCATGCTCGACTACTAATTCATACATGTAAAAGATAAGCAAAACATAATGGAAGGAACAAATTTTACTGTATACAAACTGATATTATATTATCCCATAACATATTTCATGTTATCATATAGCACCCATATTATACGGATTATAAACGACTCAAGTCTACTAACTTTTCATTGTGAATAAAAGTTTTGACTGTCGCTGATCAATTGATTTTATGATTATATTGTATTTAATTCAATTTAATTCTGTCTTTTGTAGCTATTCTTTTAAAATTCTTTAAAGGTACCTTTAAATTTTACCAAGGATTTTTACAAATACTCCTTTTCTCTTTTACAGTGCATTTCAGAAAGGTGGTGGCTTGTCCTCCATCGTTGGAAGTATGAAAGAGAAAAAGAAGACAAGCATCTTGGTTAGTTCGTGTTATTAATCATTTCGTAATTATTTCAATTTCCCAAACCATCCAATAAGAAATATTTATAAACACCCACCTCTTCCAAATTGAGTTTATTTTCCTTGGGGTTTAAGATTTTTTCAGCAAAAATTGTATTTTGCGAACAAACTTTCTTGGTAGACGCCTTAAGATAAGTCTTTTACCTCCCTTCTCTTCCCTTCTTGCAGGACCAATCAAAGAGCGATTGGAACAGTTTTAAGAATGATGAAGGACTGGAAGATGAACTGAAAGCGAATCGAAATGCTGGGTAAGTTTCCTATCAACCATTTGTTCACTATTTTGACTAATCCGACCTTAAAAGCCACATCAAGTTTTACGATATAAATTTCTAGCATCTGATATCTCTTAAAGACACGAAACTGAAAGTCCTTCGAATGACCAATGCATCACAAAAAAGGGGAAATCAGTAAATCATTGTCTTTATCTACCATTGACGCACTAAACAAATTGATCTAATTTTTTTTGAAGGTATTTGGACAAGCAAGAATTTCTTCAACGAGTTGATTACAAACAGTGGGAAAACGAACGTGAAATGAGGCTGTATACAAACCACAAATAAAGTCATCGGTCCTCGTAACATGGCTGTAAACAAACCGTAGATAAAGTCTTTCCTCGTAACATGGCTCAAAACAAACCGTAAATAAAGTCTTTCCTCGTAACATGGCTGTATTCAAACTGTTAATAAAGCCATTTTCGAAAAATGGTGGCACATTCCAATCTCTTCAGATGCATTATTTAAAAGTGGTGTTGGTTGCCCATTCCATGAGAAGGGTTTGATGTGTATTTGATGTCAAGCATATGATTTTTACTTTGTTTTTAAATTACTTAGTAGGCGCTCTAATACCCTATGTCAAGGGAGTGTAGGAGGAAAATTATCGAAATCATTTTTAGCTTTTTTAAAAAACGTTTTTTTTAGGTTTATCTTAAACTTTTTTGTATATATTATTACTAAAATGTAGTTTTTTTTCTCATTATAGATCATTGAAAAATAACACGACTGTATATATTAGAGGAAAGAGCTTCTTCAGACTTTTACTTTCCACCTGTTTTATGAGAAGGGCTATTTTAATCTCTTCACCTGATTGAAAACAGTGTTTTTGCTCATCATTTTGTATACATTTTATTTCGTTTTGGAATTTGCGCTCTCTTTCATCTCAGTTGAGCTGTTAAATTATTTTTTGGTCCAAAATGAAAGTAGGGGAAGATAACGATTTTACTTTCTGATGTATCCATAAAAACCTTTCTCTTAAGAAAAGTCTGATAGTTTGATATATCATTTTATATTCTTTATCTTATATTTAGTACTCTTTCAATGGCTTTGTGTGCTAGAAGCCTCGGCACGAAGTTGATATGACGAAGTTGTGGTTGATGATTCCCTCGAAGCGTGATTTTTTTCACCTTTCTATTTTCATGTTTTTAATCTTCTTCATCAAAAAAATATCACAAAACTTCATTTTTATTTTAGAGAAGTTTTTATCAGCCTTTGACTTGCGGTCAAACTTGATGAAGCCCTTTCGTTTGGTAGAAGTCTTATTTTAATGCGAAAGGTACTTAACAAAAAAAACACCTGCTGCAGTACCTTCTTTTGGTCCATCATTCCCTCACTCACACCATCAACTCAACTTCTTCGCTAGAAAGATCAAGTCAATTGGAAGAAAATCAGTGTCTTGAATATGACTGTATTCTTCAATGTTTAGTAAACTCACTTTTCATTTGAGGTAAGGTTTAAAAGTTTTTTATGTATCCACTTGTTCAACAGGTATAACTCTTTTCACTCTTTAAAGACAGGTATTACTTTATTACAATCTCTCTTTACCCCTTACGTTCTTTACGCCAAAGGGAAATACTCCTTTTTATCTTTTTTCCAATTTTTCATAACAAAATTTTTGTTTCAGTTACAAGAACATTTGCTCAAGTGGAACAATGTATTCATGATATGCACCACTGCAATGTCTTCTGACATTAAATCACGGACCCAACAGCTGATTGGTTGTAAGTGACGTAAAATCAGACAATACGTCACCTTCAACCAATCAGCTGTTGGTTCCGTGAAAGACATTGCAATGGTGCTTATCATGAATTGAGTAATCCTTTCATTTTTGAATCTGTCTTTTTTTACTTATGCATTCTTCTTTGAAGATAACTGGTTAATAAGGATGAATATTTAACATGGTAAGGTATTGGAGCATGAGTATTGATTTGTGGTATATTTATTAATCGCTCATGGGAAATCTGTAACAGTTAGTCTGTCTTTTGTGTAGGGGAATATAATAGCTGTAGTCTTAAGTATGAACTCTGGTATGTTTACAGGTAAAAACTGGCTAAGAACTCAACTCGGCCTGTCTTCCACTTTTGCTTTGAACATCATACCTTATTATGAAAATTTGACCACTTCTTGGAATTTGATGAGTCAGCAATAAGCAATCAACTGATATCTTTTTTTCCAGACATCATGTCGTCTACTGTGGAGAAAATTCCTCTCACCAATGGTGCTAACGAACGTAACCATAGCAACAGTAATAACAATACAGCTAGTGAGAAGACAGAAAGGGAGACGTGGGGACGAAAGTTGGAATTTATTTTGACATGTGTGGGCTATTGTGTCGGTCTTGGTAATGTTTGGAGGTAATTTTTCGAAGTTTTTTTCCTTCTTCACTAATAAAATTGAAAGGTTTTGATCACATAGAGGAGATTTGGCTTTTTCAAAAATTTCTTGTCGCTATACCTGGTGCGCCACAAAAAAGTTTCTCTTCTTTGAAACAAATTTTTTCGAAATCTAAAAATTTTAAAAGAACCATTTCTATTTCATTGGAAAGAAAGAAAGATAGACTTAAATTTTGATGGATTATTTATTAAAATCGATTCATTAAATCAAAAGTTATGTTCAATTGAATAGAAAAGTTACTTTCGAAAAGTGCTGAAAAACGTTAAAAATTAACCTATCAAATCAAACAGAAGCATGATTACATGATACATCAGTATTTTCGTTTCAGTCATTAAAGATGATAATTAGCTGTCTAAATGACCTTAGTTGTATAAAAGAAGGTTGAATTTCAATGAAATGAAGAAAATACGTCGGAAAAGGCCAAAAAAATCTGGTAAAATTCATAAAAATACATCAAATACGGGTTCGAGGTAGATCCAGCCTTACTTAGACTTTATCCAGTCTAGAACCAAAAATCTGAGGAAAATTTCGGTAAAAGTAAATTAAAGTGATTTTGATGAAGATTTTAAACCCTCTCGACCCTTCAGTTTCAAAATTTATGTGCGTTTAGTTACTGAAAAATGCTCTTAATCATGTAAAGGCTATTTTGTGATTGCCAATTTTAAAATAAAAATTTGATAAGTCGATTTTAACGATTTCGAGCACATTCTGAAAGTAACTTTTTCATTCAATTGAGCATAACTTTTGATCTAATGAATCGAATTTAATAAGTGACCCATCGAAATTTAAGTTCATCTTTCTTCTTTTCAATGAAATGGGAATGGTTCTTTTAAAATTTTTAGATTTCGAAAAAATTAGTTTCAAAGAGAGGAACTTTTTTGTGGCGCACCAGGTAGTTATTTGAAAGAAACAAAATTTTGTTTCAGAAGTGTACAGTAGTAGCTCTGCTTGCCTAAGACCCCCGGGGGGGGGGTACTTAGGCGGTACGGTATGTGCCGCCCTTAAGGGTACCTTTTTTGGACTAAGGGTCGGAAAAATCAGAAAATCAAATTTCAGTCCCGCTAAGGGTCGGAAAATTAAGAAAATTTCAACTTTTTACCCCCTGAAAGATCGAAATTTGGTCAAAATTGGTCAAATTTGTCCCGCTAAGGGTCGTAAAATTCCAAAAATTTCCTTTGTTTTCTCCTTTTTAGTCCCGGTAAGGGTCCAAAGTTCGAAAGTCGGGCGGCACCCCCCCCCCTCAGTCAGCTCGCAACCCTAGTACCCCCCCCCCCGGGCCTAAGACACAATTTCGAATAGTCTATCCTCACGCTGAGTATAGAGCAGGGTAATTAGAGTTCTCCGGTCGGAAAACAATAGCGCTATTCATGATCACAGGTGTTTGCTATAAGCAAAAGTTGGTAATGCAAAGTCTCACAAAATCGCATTTAGCAAACGCAAAAAAAAAATTCCATAATGGCGGCATCATGCGAGAGCAATCAGAATACCAAAATAAACAAATTTCAAAGGCTCATTGTAAGTGATTGAGTGAAGCTATCATCAAAAAATAAAAATAAAACAAACCTTTAACCTTTCAATAATCCAAATAAACAAAATATGTCAAATGAATTGATGTTTAAGTTCGAAAACAAGCACCATTTCCACCATACACTTTTAGAGCAAAAAGCAGTATTTCGCTGAAATCTGCTGCTCTTCCCAGGCAAATAATTTCTCAGAATGTCAGAGAGTCTGGTGCTGAATATATAGTTTAGTGGGTCAAGCTTGTTTTAGTTCTCTATCTTTATATAAAGCCTGAAAACCTCATCTGAGACGGGGGTCATAAACGATCTTTGTCTATTTTGAAGTCGTACAATCTTTTACTTCTCAAAACCATTTAGATTCAGGTTTTATATATAATAACAAAGATATTTAACCAAAATTTGTTTCATTAAAGTTATTTTCTTTCAGCGAAATAAGCCTTTAGTAAATATTTAAACCCCCGGTTTTATTTAGATATTTACAATGTGATTTTATAGCGGGAGTTGGAAACCGGCTAGATTGTGTGATCTGATTGGCTAAAGGAGCAAACGCGGGACTCGGCCTAGGACTTTTTACCCGCGTTTTAAACGCGTTTACGGCAATGTTTATTCTTTACACTTTCGTTTTCAAAATCTGTTGAACATGGATTTTGGCTTGTGACGATTACCTCGCGTAACATCTGTGTGATATGCACCACTGGAGAGTCTCCCGTGAACTTTTCCACCCAATATGTCACTTAAAGAATAGAAAAAGTGAGGTATTGGGTGGAAATTTTTGAAAATTCTCGGACGCCTCCAGAGGTGCATGAATTGGCTATAGCTCGTTTCTAGACTAGTGTTTCTTTCATAGAATAAAGTATTGGGATTTGTAGAAAATAACAGGTACCTTTTCACTATTTTACTCTGCAGGTTTCCATACTTGGTGTTCAGTAATGGAGGAGGAGCTTTCATTGTCCCCTACTTCATCATGTTGTTCGTCTGTGGAATGCCATTGTTCTTAATGGAGCTGGCTTTGGGTCAGTACTTTCGTCTTGGACCTGTCACGACCTGGAATCTTGCATGTCCTCTTGGAAAAGGTATGAGATATTATTTTTACAGATATGCTTTTTTCAAACGTGCCTAAATCGATGACTTGGTTTCTGACAGCTCTAACAAACTGTTGGAAACCTAGACTTCTTGAAAGTTACGTTTGAGTGAAGTTTTACCTTAATGAATCGTTAACGTCTTGATAATGCGGATACATCTTAAGAGCCCAGGAAAAGCAAGTGGTGTTAAAAAATGTTTGTTATAATTCAACATTCGCTTTCGTTTTATAACTTCAGTACCAAGCACTAGCTTGAAATGAATGAATGATATATACCAACCTCCACCCACCTTGAACTCTGTTGTACTAACTTTTTTGAGATTTGAAATTAGACACCACCACATAGTTATGGGTCAGTACCCTGCGGCTGTATCCCCTTCCTCATTATAAACATCAATACTTTCTGCTTTCAGGGATAGGGTACGCAATGATCGCCGTCTCCTTCTTATGTACCATCTACTACAACGTCATTATAGCTTGGGTGCTCTACTTTCTGTACGCATCCATGAAACCACAAGTTCCTTGGAAAAGTTGCTTCAATTCGTGGAATACACCTAATTGTAGAGAAGATAACCATAAACCGAGTTAGTGTTTGCCAGAAACTGTTAGAGTTAAGATACACAAATCAACTACATATCACATTTCTCACGATAGCTCCTCATTTTCAGCTTAACAGCTTGATTTTGTTCACTAAAGTTCCTTGGTTTACTATAAAATTGTTATCAATTTTAGATATTTTAACAATGTTTTCCTTTATCCTGGGACTTACGCGTTATATATATTAGTTTTCTTGACTGATCTTGACCTGTCCATCCTGAATTCCCACACTTCTTAATTTACTTTTATTTTCAAAGAGCTTGAGTGGTCATGCCCTTCCAGCAATGGTACTTGGTACAATTACACAGTGGCCACACTTCCCAAGAACTCGTCATTGTGCAACAAATTCCTGGTCCACGAGCCAACCTCGCCCAGTATTGAATTCTGGGAACGTCGTGTTCTGCAAATTACAAATGGACTGGATGAAAGCGGTGATGTTCAGTATGAATTGTTGATTTGTTTGGTGGTTGCTTGGATACTTGTTTTCGTGTGTTTGTTCAAAGGAATCAAAACATCCGGCAAGGTATTTTAGCCTATTTTATCCACTTTGTGCAAAATCGCGTCGTTAATACGTCGAAATATCCTAAAGCCACGTATACTTTTTGCAATAGTTTTATTTTATTCTTTAGGTTTCAAAACTTGATAAAGCGGGGGGGGTTAGAATAAAAATTTCCTGGGTGGGTGTAAAATTTTTGAAAAGGAGACTAATACAGCAGAATAATTATAAAGAAATATATTTCATCAAATTGTTTGGTTTTTTATACCTATTTATCGCTATTTCCTCTGCAATGAAATACACACCTATGAGAATTAAATCGCTGATTCACTGTGATAATCATTGAGTCGGGATTTGAGACAGAAATACTGGGTCGTCCCAGCTGTGCTCCTCCGTCAAAAAGAAAGTAAAAATACTTGGAAAATATAATAATATGTGCGCTCTTTCTCCTTTTCAGGTGGTATATTTTACAGCAACATTCCCTTACATAGTAATGTTTATTCTCCTTATTCGTGGCGCCATTTTGGAAGGAGCATCCGAGGGTATCAAATACTACCTGATGCCTTCATTTGATAAACTGAAAGATGCCAAAGTGTGGGTGGCTGCTGCAACTCAAATCTTCTACTCCCTTGGGATTGGTTTTGGTTCGTTGATCGCTTTTGGAAGTTACAACAAAGTCAATAATAATATTGTGAGGTAAAAAGTTCATCTCTGCTACTGCTACTGTAATATCCTTTATCCCGCATCAGTAAGATTCTAGTGATTTCATTGGTCAAAAGACATCACGTGGAGGTGGGATATAAACCGTATCCTGTCTTCTTCGCGTTCGATTGAGAAAAAAAGAAGACATTGCATATTGACGAATGCGCTTTCGAATGTTTTGTTTTGAAAAGACTTGAAATCGAAATTGAAATGGTCGGGGTTGAGAAAGTCAACAAACAGGAAATCTTTGAAGTTATTTTGATTTTTACTTTTCTTGAGTTTATATGGATACAACAAGACTTTTAATTGCGATGTTATAAAATGTCACTCTCACGGATCCCACAAACTCGGCAAGCCTCGCCACCAATACAGTTTTTACTGACCCTGTATATCCCGTATCCCACCTCGAGAAGACCGTGTAACTAATATTATCCCGCATCAGTGAGATTCTAACGATTTCATTGGTCAAAAGACATCACGTGGAGGTGGGATATGTACCGTATCTGTCTTCCTCACGTTCGATTAAGAAAAAAAAGAAGACATTGCATATTGACGAATGTGCTTTCGAATGTTTTGATCAAGATTCGAATGTTTTGTTTTGAAAAGACTTGAAATCGAAATTGAAATGGTCGGGGTTGAGAAAGTCAACAAACAAAAAATCTTCAGTTATTTTGATTTTTACTTTTCTTGAGTTTAATGGATACAGCAAGATTTTTAATTGCGATGTTATAAAATGTAACTTTCACGGATCTCCCTTTCACTGTTTGATTTACTTTGTAGCTCTTTGTTGATGTAAGTATTTACTTGGATTTTTTCGTGGTTTTGGAAAAGATGCAAGGGACTTCAACGGGATAAATCCGTTGCACGCGGTCGTCTCGAGAAGCCTCGCCACCAATACGGTTTTACTGACCCTATATATCCCGTATCCCACCTCGAGAAGACCGTGTAACTAATAGAATTCTTTACCTTTTCACCCAAGAAATAGTGAAAACTTAACATGTACTTAAAAGACGAACTTAATTAAGCGATTCCTTTATTTTCAACTTGTACATTTTTGAAGTCTGGCGATAAATTTTATTTTCAATCCGGCAAATTGTCCCCATCAAGAAAGCAAGAAAGAAGTTTCTAGCTTGTGGCCGAAGTCAAAGAAAAAAAATGTATTAGTACAAGTTTTGCCAGAAGCTAAGCTCACTCATACATTGATTATTACCATTTAAGTAATTCGACCGTGAGGTGCTTGTTCGAGGAAGTACGGTAATTCTAAATATAAAGAACTTGCGTTTACGAGGGAATGACCCAAAGTTTAAATTAACCTTTCTCTTCATTTCATTTCAGAGATGCGATCGCTCTTTCATTGACGAATTGTATGACGTCAGTGTTCGCTGGTTTTGTTGTATTCAGTGTTCTTGGTCACATGGCGCATAAAAGCAAGCTCTCCATACAAAAAGTCGCAACCCAAGGTATATTACACCTCAACCCCTTATTCGTGCAGCTCAAGAATCTATCTAATCTACCTGAACATACTTGGACAAGTAATGGTCGAATGATATTTTTTTAAAGATACATCCGATTCAAGTATATACCGAGACTCGTAGCTTTATAGAGTGTAATTTCCAAGACCATATACTTGGACAAGTATTAGTCGAATGATATTTTTTAAAAGATACATCTGATTTAAGTATATACCGAGACTCGTAGCTTTATAGAGTGTAATTTCCAAGATCTGCAAAAGGTTAATCCAGAGACTTTAAATTCAAAATTTAAGAATTTTCAAAGCAACTTTAGATTTAAAATCAGACAATAACACAACATATTGATTTTTTGTTTCAGGACCTGGCTTGATATTCGTGGTTTATCCAGAAGGCCTAGCCCAGATGCCAGTCTCCACTCTGTGGGGCGTCTTATTTTTCTTCATGATCCTGATGATCGGGTTAGATACGCAGTTCGCCATGCTAGAGGCTGTCATTGTTGGCCTGTCTGATGAATACAAAGTACTGCGTCAGCATAAAACTACTTTCATTTTCGTCATTTGTTTATTAGCTTTGTTATTTGGCATCTCCATGGTTACTCAGGTACGTTTCATTATACATCCAATTTACTCTCTTTTATTCAAATCTTCAAAGACCAGGAATTTTCCTTAAAAGGTAAAAAGACATAAGTTACGTACACTTCATCACTTCATTATGTCAGCTAAAATTACTGACCTAACCTAAACAGGGGTGTGAACCTAAACAGGGGTGTGATTAGCTGTAGTTTTTTAAAACCGGGTGAAAAAGAGTCTTCAATGAATTAGTTTATCAAGTGATGGGAGATTAACATCTCAGCTAACTTTGCATTTTTCAGGGCTAAAGAATACTGTTCTAGGACACTGCTGTTCAAGTTTTATTTTTTAAAGTGTAGACAAATTAGTATATCAAGCGATGTTAAAATTAAAACTCTGCTCCAAATCAAGCATTCTAAATTAAATTTATATTTTTCAGGGTGGTATGTACATCTTCAACATTTTCAACTGGCAATCAGGGGGCGTTTCCCTTCTCATTCTGGCTTTCATAGAAGTTTGTGCTATATCTTACGGATACGGAGCCGATAGGTTTGAAAAAGACTTGGAGTTAATCCTGGGAAGAAAACCGTCCCGTTGGTGGAAGATTTGTTGGAAATATCTTTCGCCTTTTGTGATCTTGGCAACGTTGATTTCAAGCTTGGTGCAATGGAAGGGAATCACTCCTTAGATTCTTAGGTCAAGATTACAGCTCTCACTATTTTCTTTTTAGCTGGGAGGATTATTTCTTATGGACCCTTACTTCAACGAAAATCATTTACGATCAATTTTGCTGGTTTTTGTAAAACCTTGTACCTTTAGCCTTTCTATTGAACGATATGAATTTTATGATAGCCCAATGTATTTAGTGGTCTTACAGTAATGTAGCTTTTTGGATTTACATATAGAATATACAGTAGTGTTTCTTTAACTCGAACCTCTGTTACTCGAATGCCTCCTTAACTCGAACAAGTTGTCTCGTCCTTCAATTAACAATGCCTTATATATCTTATTCAATAAATGGAAATTTGCTTAACTCAAACAAGTTTATATTCGTGCGTGTTCAAGTTAAGGAGACTCCACTGTACATTAAAGTCTCTTTAACTCGAATTTCTATAACTCGAATTTCTCCATAACTTGAACTAATTAACAATGCCTTATAAACCCTACTCCATAACTCGAAATTTCCTAAACTCGAACAAATTTGTGTTCCCCGTGCGGGTTTGAGTTATGGAGATTCCATTTGTACCATCTTTTTCAGTTATCCAGTGTACGGTGAAGTTATCGGATGGTTCCTCGCCCTAACATCAGTCATTTGGATTCCACTCGTCGCTCTCTATAAAATGAAATTCTCTGCTTCTGGTTCAATATGTAATCGTTTACGTCATCTTTTAACACCCAATATGGCGGAATTGCGTCAGGTTGCCCTGGACAATGGTTTGAATACAAGTTTTGATGCAAATGCTTGAAGTCTTTTGAATGCTAGAGACGTAGTGCGATTCGGAAATACCACCTAAAACTAACTACTATAAAAGGCAATGTTTTTCAAGCCTGTCGTCGATAACTAGCTACTATGTAAGACAATACTCAAGCAAAAACCAAGCTAAATACCGTTTATGAGAGACTTTTCTGGTCACGTAGACCAAAATGAAGACACGTATCTATGACGGCATTGAAAGTTAATATTCCTACGCAAAAAATTAGGACCAGTTTTTTCAATACAATGCTGTGTTAATAAAAATTTTGTTTGTGATTATGCATGATTATCCTTTGCGTTGTTTATTAATTCCTCGAGTTTCGTCCACACAGCCTTTTGGCAAAAGCCTCCTGCTTTTCCAACGTAAGACCTTTTGATCGGCTTCAGACTTTATTTGTTATAAACATCCTTTACAGTTGCCTCACGGTACTGTGTGTACTCCACCCTTTTCTTTAGTCTTCTCTTAAGAATCGATCTTGCTGATTGACTGCGATCATACTGTTTCTTCGTTACACCTCTCTGCCGGAGAACATATTAGCTATAAAAAATATGAAATAGCTCTCCATCGGCAAGTATTTCTTTCAGCTTATAAATAGTGTTGATGGTCGGTCAACATCGACATTACCATTGGACAAGCATCAATATGAAGACTCTACTTTGCATCCAGGGTTTGTTGGTGATATTATGTTTTCATGCATCGAAAGCACAAACAAAGGATTGCAATGAACTGATAACCAACCCTGATGCTTTCACAACAAGTATGTTTCAGTATGGGAAATTTGTCCGCCCTTATTTTCTGTTTAATTAGGTCTAGCGTAGGCTTCTGACTTGTTCTTGAAACGAGTTCGGTTTTTTTTAATCAACACTTTGATGGGTATAGAATTAAGTTTAGATTGAATTTGTTGATGATCTGTCTGGAAATGAAACTTCCTTACTGTATAAACTTTAGCTTGCTGGTTGTCATAATTCGTATATTTTAACAAATCTTTGATATCTTAGGAAAATTTTACCGCAAACTATTGTAATTATTTTTCTTTTGAATTAATTTCTCAAAATATTTTGCAGACAATCTTATATCTTTCTTTTGTGACTTCATTTTAGCAGAAGACAACTAGATCTGCGAAATTTTATACCATAAAAGTAACATTTGCGGTTGTACTTTAAATTAGTCAAAAAGTTTTTTTACTTAATAACAAAAGCTTATCAATTGGACTATGTTCTACTGTCTTGCAAGGACAATTTGACTTGTCTTTGCAGCTTAGTGTTTAATCATTTTCTTTTACAGGCCGGCAGTGTCATTTTCCGTTTTATTACCGCCGTAAATGGTATTACACTTGTGCCAAGTCCAAGTTGTACAATTTTTGTTCCGTCGATCGTGTTTATCGTGGAAAGTGGGCTGCTTGCACCAGGGCTACTCGTAAGTATATTACTTTACTTGTTGGTGAATAAAAAGGAAGGTCTTAAAAACAAAAGACGTTCTTCATAACCTGAAATTTTCATTTTGCAGAACCTTGATTACGAATACTCATGTAATAAGATAGCAGTCCAGTCAAAAAACCCTGACTCGCTTGGAAGAATCGGATAAGAATCGAAATATTCTGCAATTCCATCCAATAAACCATATCATACACTACACTGACCACCCCTCTTAACCGGGAAAACACCTCTAAATTCGGAAATTCCCAGTGACTTTTTTAGGTAGAGAATAGAATAAAATATAAGTCCGTCTCTAAATTTAATAGTAAATGTGTGTTAATCTTCTTCGGGGCTCTCGCAAACCCAACCGCGGCTTTTCACAAGGTCACTGGCGAAAGTGTGTCAAGCTTCTTATTATTTCTCTTTCAGCGGACCAATGTCAGAATCCGTTCTTTTACAAAGGAGTAAAGTATGAAGGGTGTTCAACAAGATTCAGTCCAGTCCCTTGGTGTTCATTGGACCGAAATCATAAACGAGGGAAAAGTAAATTCGCATATTGCCCAAAGAACCTTCCAGGACGTACGTAGTAAATTCTTGTTTTATTTTTATCCTCGTTATGTGTATTCAAAGACAAAATGTCGTGATATTTTTAATCCTGTGCCAGGCAAATTTCCAGGGTTTTGAGCTGCTACCGTCTTTATTTCAAAGATTAAGTTTGAATTCAGTTCGAAGAACAAAATAATCAACCCAGGCTCTGTTTAATTAGTTGGGAACTATTAAAACACAAAGAATTAACTTCAGAATGGGCTTTTTCTGTTAATAAGGGCCTAGGACCATGTACAAAAATTAGGATTGAGTTTCAAAATTCAAGCAAAGAATGAGTTTTTGCCACCGTTGTCTGGTAGCAGAAAAGGCCTGGAAATTGACCTGTGTGCAAACAAGGTTCAAAGTGCTACTAATGTTTCATATTACTTTTAATAGACTTAGTTCGACCTTTTTATCAAAAGAATTTATTCTACGTTATATAAGCAGTTCAGTATTCCCCAGCAAGGCTATTACTGAAGCGTTGCAAGTGGCTTGCTTAAGCACTGTGATATAGTGCGCAATATCCCGTTAGGCTTTTATAAAGACTTGACACTGTTGTTCAGCAGCATACTTGTTGGTAAATACATTGAAAGTTTTGCATCATTCTCAGCTTGAGATGATCACAACGGGACGTTTCACGTCACACAGTTATGTTTGTCACAAATTAAATTGTATGCACAGTTTTGCTCCTACCTAGAAAGCATCGAACCTTCAAAGACATACTTTTTCTTAGGATGATTAAACTAAGAAATGTTAAGTCACATCTGGTCACAGTTGTTTCTAGACATCATTGTCATACAAAAGCAACATTTTCAAATGTAAACGTGATCAAACAATACTTTTATCAACCCTTAAAGTGTTAGGAGAATTTAAGGGTTGATAAATGTATTTTCCTAATTCTTCTGCTTTTTCCTTTTACTCATTGTTACTCCCTAACTGAAGCAAATTCTATTTATCACCAAATTTTCAGGAAAGTACGCCCGCTTACATCTACAAAGAGGTTTATGCAGGAAATCGTTGAGTTTGACATTCGACAAACCTGTCACTCAGTTCAGATCAGGATGTTTGATCTACAAGTCTAAACGCTTGAATACGCTGAATTTTGTTGTCTCCAAAAGATGTTGCAGAATCAAGTCTTTTGGCTTCTACGTTAGTTACAAAGGGGCTCCACCCAAACTCGTCAATGTCGAAATCCATGGTAAAAGTATCTGCATGAAACCCACGCTCCCACCCTCTCAAGATTGCAAGGACTTCGTCAAACTGAAGCCAGTCGACGCCAATCACACAAAATTGAGCTTGAAATTGACAGCCAATGACGTTGCAAAACCAATCCTTATTTTGAGGTTCAGTGAGATGGTTCATATTGAGAACACACGATTCGTCGAAACATTATCACCAGGCGTTTGGCGTCGTGAATGGTCCGTCGTATTCACGAGTCTTGTTTACAAATTACTCGACCACCGACACCCTGATTCTGTGGAAATCATTCTGAGTCTCAAAACAAATCCTGCTCTCCCTCCTCCAGTTGTCCTTTTTGTCAGGTTTGGTTCTTTTTCTTGTCAAACTATTGTCATCACCACAACGACCACCACTACTACAACTACGACCACTCCAACAACGACCACACCTACTACGACAACGACCACCCCAACAACAACGACGACTACCCCGACTACAACTACGACTACTCCAACAACAACAACGACAACAACGACCACCCCAACAACAACAACGACCACCCCAACAACTACAACAACCACCCCAACTACTACAACGACCACCCCAACTACGACAACGACCACCCCAACAACTACAACGACCACTCCAACAACAACAACGACCACACCTATAACAACAACGACCACCCCAACTACTACAACGATCACCCCAACTACGACAACGACCACTCCAACAACTACAACAACCACCCCAACTACTACAACGACCACTCCAACAACAACAACGACCACACCGACTACCACAACTACTACCCCTACTCCTACGACAACAACAACAACCACTACTACACCAGTAACATTAACACCAACGGTCGCCAATACATGTTCAAGTGTTTCTTCTCTTCTTCCATTACCAGCGGGTCGATTCGAGTTAAAAATCTTCCTAAACCGAAATTTTGGGACAGACAATCCAATCATCCTCATCGGGTTTTCATCAGAAGTCAGCATTGACGTCGAAAACTCTGCCACTATCGACAGTGTACAACGGTCTTTAACCAAAAACACTTACGCGATGGTTCTCTCTTCTTCAGCTATTCAAGATCTAAAAGACGGAGAAAATGAACTCCTCATCAACGTTGCCGTCCAACTACATGACGTCAACATGACATCACTTCAAGTGACCTTCTTGAGGTTTGGTGTTTTCTTATGCAAAGAGTATGTTCCAACAACTCAACCACCAACAGTGACCATTGGTGGAAATTGCATGAATTATGTTTACCCTGACCACTATGAAGCCGACTTTGAATCTGGCTCCATTGAACTTCCAATCGCCAAAACGTCCAACGTTTCATGGCAGTTAACGGTAAATTTGCTTTTATAGATTTTGTTTGAATTTTTCAAGGCATTTCATTATTATTGGGCCGCTGAACAGCACAAAAAATGGAGTTCTACATATTACTACATACTACTTTTTCTTTATCCATTACATGTTTCTTCTGATTTTACTTTCTAGATTGGTGTTAAAGGAGCTTTCACAGACCTTAGGTTGAGTAGTACCATCAAGTTACCACTCAATATTCCTGAAGAAAAATGTATCTCCATATACCAAAGTACAGATGCCAACCAAGCCTTGGTTGCCAGATCCACCCTCAGGCTGCGTTACGTTCTTCTTTTTGATGAAGAAACAGAGACCAACCCCACAATCGCTTACATCAATTTCAAAGTTGGTGATGAGGAAAGCTTTTGTGGAAAGATTCCTGATTGCATTTTCCAAACTACCACCCCTTTACCAGTCACAACCACTCAGGAACCAGTCACTACCACTCAGGAACCAGTCACTACCACTCAGGAACCAGTAACCACCACTCTTGAGCCCGTCACTACCACTCTTGAGCCAGTCACCACCACTCTTGAGCCAGTCACCACCACCTTTGAGCCAGTCACCACCACCTTTGAGCCAGTCACCACCACCTTTGAGCCAGTCACCACCACCACCTTGAGCCACCACCACCTTGAGCCAGTCACCACACTTTGAGCCAGTCACCACCACCTTTGAGCCAGTCACCACCACCTTTGAGCCAGTCACCACCACTATTGAGCCAGTAACCACCACTCTTGAGCCAGTAACCACCACTCTTGAGCCAGTCACCACCACTCTTGAGCCAGTCACCACCACTCTTGAGCCAGTAACTACCACACTTGAGCCAGTAACCACCACTCTTGAGCCAGTAACCACCACTCTTGAGCCAATAACCACCACTCTTGAGCCAGTCACCACCACTCTTGAACCAGTAACCACGACACTTGAGCCGGTCACTACTACTCTTGAGCCAGTAACCACCACTCCTGACATCTTCACTACCACTGAGCTTATAACAACCACAGAAAAGCTGATCAATTCATCCGTTTGTGATAACTTTTTGATGCCACCGCAAGCTTTCGTTGTCGGTCGAGAAGCTGGGACAATCAAATTTCCTGTTCAGCAAAATGCCTCAGTCTGGTTCATGCAGGTATGTTTGAGATCTTGGATTATTCTTAATTTGCTACTCTCGGGTACCTAATAGCCTGGGGGGGGGGTTGGAATAAGCGGGGGAGGGGGTGGGTGGAAAAAATCTCAAAACTTAACAAGCGGGGGGGGGGGGGGTTGGAAAAATCTCAAAACTTATAAGTGGGGAAGGGGGGTGGAATAAAAATGTCCTGGGTAGAAATCTTTAAATTTTCCCAAAAATTAATGAGCGGGGGGATAAGAACGTCCTGGGTGGAAAAAATTTCGAAAAATTGATTATTTGGGAACCCTTATTAGGGACCCGAGAGTATTAGACTTCTACAAAATTAAATATTCTTATAAAACTATTATTATAAAAATCTCCAGCCGTTTTGTTCATGTGTTGTCTTACTAAAATGGGCCCTTCCATAAAAAAAATTTTACATGGGGGGTGGAGGATATATTGTCCGGGGGTAGCAAAAAATCATCAAAATTTGCCTTGTCCGGGGTGTAAAATTTGCTCTGTCCGGGGTAATTTGGTGTGTCCGGGGGGTCAGCAGATGCTTGTCCGGGGCAAAGATCAGCTTGTCCGGGGGGGAGGGGGGGGCAGAGATCAGCTTGTCCGGGGGGTAAATCACTAAAAATTGTTATATCCTCCACCTCCCCATGTACAATTTTTTTCTGGAAGAGCCCAATGCAAATGAAAATGCTTTTCATTACAAATTATAATTCCTTGTTTCAGATTGGCATTGAAGGATTATTCACCGATTTTCAACTCGAAAATTCACTCGAAGGACCTGAAGTCACCGATTGTGTTCTGTCTTTCTGGAGTTCCTCAGAAAACAATCTTCTGACAGCATCGACCGACTTTGAAGTGAAATATACTTTAACGTACGAGCCCCAACAAAGACCTTTCCCACAGGTCACTTTTGTGCAATTCCTTTACGCTCAAACAAACCAACGTTGTGGAACAGAACCCGAATGTCCTGAACAACCTCGCACCACCATAGAGCCTCTACTACCAGGAGAACTTACCACACCAGCTCCTGGTCCTCAATGCGGTCCCCTTCTCTCCAATTTGAATCGAACATCCACAGGATTGACAGGAACTGTCACCTTCCCTATCTCTTCGAATGCTTCAACTTGGTATTTGAAGGTATATTTTAAAAACTTTTTTGAAATGGTCGAACCTGTAAAACCTTTTGGTTTCAGTTGAAATTTCTCCTGTAATAAAAATCATTTTTTGTTCAGCAAAGGATCATCATATTCATTGATAGGTTTTATTATATCCTGTCATCTAATAAATTGATTTGAAGTTTCATCTCTGACAGTCTTTTCATAATGGAGCTTAACGTATTGAGTTTCAGACCGAAAAATGGAGGCGAATCTTCAACCTTTCATAGGCAAGAAAAAGTATTTTGGAAAGCAGATTAAACTTTCTTGTCGTATAAAGATGTTTCTGGCTCCGGCGTTAAATGCTACTTTCAATCTATCCTTTGTATGTGGGAAATAAGGATTCTATCTTTCGGCTATCTAATCGACTTAAAGGTCCTACTATTTAAACAGGGTTAAAAAAGACTCCTTATTCGTTTACTTATCCGTTAATATATCCGTTAATATCAACATCGACGAAATCCAATTTTGTTCTTTCTATCGTCTTCATAGGTTGGCATCGATGGTGCATTTAAGAGTTTGACGATAGAAGGTACAACTGAAGGACCAGATTTCAATGAATGTCTGCTCTCCTTTTGGAGTGGAGATGATAACAGTGTTCTAGTAACAGGAAAGGATTTGGTCTTGAATTTTCAATTGATGACGAATGAAGGTGCATCTATCACCCATTTCACTCTTTACTATGCACAAACAATGCAGAATTGTGGAACCGAGCCTACTTGTGGGTTCGAAACAACCGCATCTCCTCAAATAACAACTGAAGCTCCAGAACAAACGACTCAAGCTCCAGAACAAACGACTCAAGCTCCAGAACAAACAACTCAAGCTCCAGAACAAACAACTCAAGCTCCAGAACAAACAACCCAAGCTCCAGAACAAACCACTCAAGCTCCAGAGCAAACAACACAAGCTCCAGAACAAACCACTCAAGCTCCAGAACAAACCACTCAAATTCCAGAACAAACAACCCAAGCTCCAGAACAAACCACTCAAGCTCCGGAACAAACCACTCAAGCTCCAGAGCAAACAACTCAAGCTCCAGAACAAACCACTCAAGCTCCGAACAAACCACTCAAGCTCCAGAACAAACAACTCAAGCTCCAGAACAAACCACTCAAGCTCCGGAACAAACCACTCAAGCTCCAGAGCAAACAACTCAAGCTCCAGAACAAACCACTCAAGCTCCGGAACAAACCACTCAAGCTCCAGAGCAAACAACTCAAGCTCCAGAACAAACCACTCAAGCTCCGGAACAAACCACTCAAGCTCCAGAGCAAACAACTCAGCTCCAGAACAAACAACTCAAGCTCCAGAACAAACCACTCAAGCTCCAGAACAAACCACTCAAGCTCCAGAGCAAACAACTCAGGCTCCAGAACAAACAACTCAAGCTCCAGAACAAACAACTCAAGCTCCAGAACAAACCACTCAAGCTCCAGAACAAACAACTCAGGCTCCAGAACAAACAACTCAGGCTCCGGAACAAACAACCCAAGCTCCAGAACAAACCACTCAAGCTCCAGAACAAACAACTCAAGCTCCAGAACAAACAACTCAAGCTCCAGAACAAACAACTCAGGCTCCAGAACAAACGACTCAGGCTCCAGAACAAACAACTCAGGCTCCAGAACAAACAACTCAAGCTCCAGAACAAACAACTCAAGCTCCAGAACAAACCACTCAAGCTCCGGAACAAACCACTCAAGCTCCAGAGCAAACAACTCAAGCTCCAGAGCAAACAACGGAATCAGGCGGCGAATCGACCGAAGGCATTGGAGGAGAGACGACGGAATTCACAGAAGCATTCGGCTCAGGGTCCGGAATAGATCTTGGTTTCAATAAACAATAACGAATTGTTCATCATTAGTCAAAATTGAAAGCTCACTTTCAGAAGAGAGACTCTTTTTTATTTATTACCTAAAAGATTATGCACTGTTATTTTTAAAGTAATAATTCGTGTCGACTTTTAAGACATTATTTTTTAAGTCTATTGGCTTTGAGTATGCACTCCTTTAGGTACCATGTGTAAACTAGGTCACTGTAATTAGATTAATTCCTCTGAGATCGGTTTCCACATGATTGAAGGTAGAGTGCACTTTTAAAGCGAATTGACTTTAGTTTATTGATATTAGAAATGTTCATTAAAAATTGAATTTTGAAACTTAAAAAAAAAACACCTTGAGACATTTCCACTACCATATTCCACTGTATTTAAGATATATCGAAGGTTGGTTGATTTGTAGGTCTTTGAGTCAAACACGTGATATAATCGTATGTAACCTTTGGTAATTGCTATCAGAGTCATTGCGTAAACTAAGTTGTCTGACTAGATGTCTATGTAAATCCGGGGGGGGGGTACTTAGGCAAATGGAGGGTACGGTATGTGCCGCCCTTAAGAGTACTTTTTTTGGATTTCCAAATTCTCAGGGTCGAAAAATCAAAAAATCAAATTTCAGTCCCACTTAGAGTCGGAAAAATAGGAAAATTTCAACTTTTTACCCCCTGAAAGATCGAAATTTGGTCCAAACTGGTCAAATTTGTCCCGCTAAGGGTCGTAAAATTCTCAAAATTTTCCTTTGTTTTCTCCTTTTTAGTTCCGGTAAGGGTCCAAAGTTCGAAAGTCGGGTGGCACACCCACGTCAGCTCCGCAACCCTAGTACCTCCCCCCGCCCCCGGATGAGAATATAGGTTTTTGAGGAAACTTCTCAAGAAAAACATCCAAACTCAGGCAACTGCGAACTAGAAATTGGCATATTTACTCCCTGATTTGACACCTGTATCCCTGATGACAGATAATGAAAACCACAGATTGCTTTCCTCTATTATCTATCAGAAAGTATCAATGTCTCCAGTAGTTAGAAATCAAGTTTCGTACACATACTTTTCTATGGGTCAAATGGGCCCAAAAATCAATAAAAATTGATAAAAATCCACTAAAACGGACAATTTTACCACCTTGTTTGTCCAGTTGCACTCTGAATGTGATAATATGGTCCAATAGGGCTCTGAATATAGAAGTCTATAAACCCCTCCCGAATAGAAATATTCGAATAAATTTATCAATTAGCCCAAAAGCGACTTTCTCGCCCGAATTTTAAATTGCGAAAAACGAGGAATTAACCAAAATTCTCAATAAAATATTTGACCGAAATTGTAGAGGATGTACAACCGTAGATAAAATACTTGTTTGAGACAAAAGAGAATTCCCTGCAAAGTTTCAAACGCCACAATTGATTTTTAAGTACTTTAAACCAAGGTTGGAAAGTAGAGTTTTAACTCTGAGTTTTAACATGAGACTATAAGTTATATAAGGACTTCTTAAGATCTCAGGATTCATAAGTTCAGAATTGTTCTAATGAGACTGGGAATATAGCCTAGAAGCCAATCCATTGAAATAAAGTTAAATTACTAAAATCACAATTATCCTCTCGCCTGAACTACTTTAAATTCTGAAAAACATTAAAATACACTCTGGGGGGTGACGTACTTATGTACTTATATATTAAATTCATTCGAGCTGTGATACTCAGGGTAGGGGGAACGGGCATGCATTTGATTAAGTATAGAAAAATTTTAGCGAAAAATCGACCCTTACACCGCCTTACACAATGGTGTCGTAGATTTCAAAAATCACTGTAAATAATATACTCTTAGGTTCCAAATAAACGGGGGCGGGGTCGTTCTAATAAACGGGGGATCGGAAAATGTTCGAGATTTTAATTGCCGTGGGGTTGGAAATTGTACTTCTTGAAGCCCAAAAATAAAGTAAATATAGGCTAAAATCAGGCTATTAAGAGCAAAATAAGGGGCCTTCTCTTTGACAGCTGAAAATATTTTTAAAAATTAATAAATGGAGGGGGGTCCCAATAAGGTCCGGAGGGGTTGGAAATTTTTTAAAAAATTAACAAGCGGGGGGCCGTTTATTTGTTTTGTGGAACCTTTATAACATTACAACATACAGAGTAAAGTTTCTCTTGATTGTGACGTGAGAGCGGGGGAGCTTGTCTGTACACAAACCCAGTATTATTTCAAAATTCATTGCCGTATAGGACTGTACTACGAAGCGATAAACTAAATAAACGTGAGATACACTCTTATCTGTATTACAATCATGGTCGAAATATATTGAGACTTTATTAGTGTATTTTAACGTTTTTCAGAACTTAAAGTTCGGGCGATAATTGCTACTTTAGCACTTCCACTTTCTTTCATTGAATATTTCGATTTTAGAGGGGTTTGGTGGCTTCTAGGCCATATTCCAAGCCTTATTCGAGCAAATTTGAGCTTTTAAATCTTGAAATCCTATAAGGACTAAGGTCTTAAGTCTCATGTTAAAACTCAGAGTCAAAACTCTACTTTCCAATGATATTCCGTTTTGCTTTGGGGCGTATTGGCGTCGGCCGCCCACGCTAAAGCTCTAAAGGGGGGCGGACCAATATAAAATATACCCGACCTTCTGAAGTTCAGAAAAAAGCGTGTTGTAGCATATTTCTACACCTGGGTACCAGATAAGATACACTCTGGTGCTGAGTAGGGGGAGCGGGCATGATAATGGAAAATTCTTTTGGGTAGTTACAGGCCAGAGCGGAATAGGGCGTGTACGCCAAGGCAGACGGGCGGATAAAGATCT
Organism: Clytia hemisphaerica; assembly: GCF_902728285.1. Classification (NCBI taxonomy): domain Eukaryota; kingdom Metazoa; phylum Cnidaria; class Hydrozoa; order Leptothecata; family Clytiidae; genus Clytia; species Clytia hemisphaerica. The sequence continues at coordinate 859,872 of NW_027104057.1, forward strand.
CTGGTCGGTCGGGGTTAATTTTTTTCCATTAACCAAAAGCACATGGATAAGAACATGGCGGCCATGTGGTTTCGTTTTCAGTACAATTTATTTTCTGCACAGTGTTGTTCTGCATGCACACCCAAAGCTGAACTGTTGGCTGTGATTCATATATCCACATCAAATCAAATCTCTTGCAGTGGTTTACCTTGAATTCTTAGATAATTTCCTTTCCTTAAAACCATTAGCTGATAAAATAAGAATTTCCATCCATGAACTACCGTGACCGTGCATTGCATGAACTTGGGTAACTTGCATCATGCATAGCCCTCAAATGAATGACCTGTCTGTTCCTTAAAATACAAAGTTAAATCAAAACAAAAATGGTAGAGTAGAGCTGCGAGCGGAGCTGCGTAGTTCATTTCCGATCTCACGACACGGTATCAGTCTACTGTCTGTCTGTTTCTCTATGCCTATCCTATGGGCTCTTCCATCGTCTGGTTATTTTGAATGAAAAAAAGAATTAAAAAGGGCGTGTGTGCTATCAGTCAGGGAAATCCCTCAATTACCGTAGTAATTTTTTACTGCAATTGTAGCCATATCCTGGCCCTGGATATCCAGACCGTAAACTACCAGAGAGACGATCTCAATCGAACGGAATTGACGATCGAACCAGTCGAACCAAATCGACCGATTGAAATTCGATTGTCGAACGCAATCGAATCTCAATCGAATATTACCGCAATTTTCAGATTCGATTGATATTCGATTGTGTTCGATTGATGTTCGATTATGTTCGATTGCGTTCGGATTGCGTTAGGACCCTGCCGACGCACCGGACTGTCCGGTGTATTTGTCCGGTGGCAAAAAGTATCCTTTCGCTACACCGGACGCAATAAGTCCGGTGTTGCATATAGGGAATTTTGGACGCCGGACATTTATGAAACAAAAAATAAGAAACACCGGACGCACCGGACTGGTCATGTCCGGTGTTTTGATTGTCCGGTGGGAAAAAATATCTTTCTCCGACACCGGACATCCGACTTCCTTAAGTCCGGTGTAGAAATTGTCCGGTGGTAAAAAAAATTCTCATTTTACACCGGACTTTCGCGTGTCCGGTGTTCGTTAAGTCCGGTGCGTCGGCAGGGTCCTATTGCGTTCGATCGTCGATTCATTGACCCCTGGATTGTTCATCGCATAATTTCTACGGGAAATCGAAAGTAATTTCATTCGACTTGTGATGTTTGAGAGCTTGGATGTTGGGAAGCTGCAAGAATAAATAAAGCCAGACGATCTCAATCGAACGAAATCGACGATCGAACCAGTCGAACAAATCGAATATTACCCAGAATTTTGACGTTTGATTGAGATTCCATTGCGTTCGACAATCGAATTTCAATCGGTCGATTGCGTTCAATTTGGTTCGACTGGTTCGATCGTCGATTCCGTTCGATTCAGATCGTCTGGAAACTATTTCACCGTCTAGTTTTTTATAATCTTGTCTCTGGTCCAAGTAACTCGTCTGCAGGGATATCTGTCCCTGAATATGCGAGTGTATCTAATTGGCTAATTGGTCAGTACGCGCCCAGTCACTGAGCAGAATATTCGCGGGGTTTTCGATATTTCTCGATGCGCACGCATAATTTATGGAAAAATCTGACATGGCAAAAAAAGATAAACAAATGAAAATGAAAACACAGGTTCATTTCTAAACAAAATGGCTGATGGAAAGGAGCCTTTATGAATGTAGCTGACGTTTGGATATACAGTGAGGCTGGAACTTCGATTTTTGAGGATTACGATTTTACCAGTTTTTTGCCTCGCTAGCCCAAATCTCGCAACCTCTTTACCTTTAGGAAGATGGAAATTAGAGTTTTTCAGCGTTCCGAAAAAAATGCATAGCAGAGATTTTTTCATCTTCACTGAATCGATTCTCAACAACAAAATATATCTTTTGGTCTTTGGGTTTGTTTCTGACGTTTTTCCTTCAAAGAATATCAATCACTTTCCTTTTCCCCTTGAGCGCGCGAGAAAAAAATGATTAGCTCACATTTTCGCGCGGGCGAATTAAAGATGAGGCGGAAATCTTGCACTGAGGGTGCTACTTAGTTTCCGCCCTATTTTGCGCCCATGATGGAATGGTCCAAACAGGGGGGTATTCCAAATGATAAACTATGTTGTTCTGTAAGTGTTTATTTTCTGAGAGATACATAGGTATAGTATATTGAATATTATTAACTTATTTATTTAAGTATTTTTGAGCACAAATTTAAATATATGGTTAAATAAGAAACAAATGATAACAGTTCTGTTTATTCCTGAAACCCCCGGTAAAAGTTTTTTTGTCGACTTAGCTATTTTACAAATTCTTGATATGCGAAAGTCATTTTTCTAACGGAAACACCCTGAAAAATCCGGGATTTGACCTCTCTCTGCTACTAAAAATAAACACAGAGGTCAAAAACCGGCTTTTTGGGGTGCTTCCGTTGAAAAATATGATGTCATCTTGACTTACGCATATCAAGAATCTCGGAAAAGAACACCCATAGGAATTCCAATACCTAACCCGATTGGTTAATTTTGGAACGGCTTCAAGAAAGTCATAATGGCAGATAATTTTAAAAGTTTCTGAGGAAATGTGTGTAATTTATCGAAGTTGATGGCTTGTTGATTTCTTAAAGAAAAAAGATAACAGGTATAGCTTTTTCTAATCCTGGAATATCGAGGTTCCAGCTACACTGATATAGTCAAAGTAGTTTTGAAAGTTTATTGAGTTTGTAAAAGAGGTTTTATGCGGTTTGTGTAATTTACGATGCACGATCCAACGATTCACGATGCACGATGCACGATCCATGCATATATTATGTTAATTATTCTAATTATGCATTTATAGGTTTTAGTAATCACATATTTTAATTCCTTCTTTTGTATTCCTGGAGAATCAATGTAAAGTATGTGTGTATAAATTTTAACCTCAACAATCAAATCAAATCAAAACATAAACTTTTTTGCCCATGCTTTGAATTGAATATCTTATGTAACCTTTTTGCTCTCTTTCTTAAAAAAAACAATGTTTCTCCGATTAAAGCCATTGACCTTTTACATAGTTATAATGTATGTTGATTCAGCAGATTGAAATATATAGAATCTTTTGTAATGAATAAAGAAAAATGTGGAGCAAGATTTTTTTCTTCCTTTTATTTACAAATTTGAAAGGACTCTTTTATTAAAATTTTGCTGACATCAGTTTCAGACGAGTCGGGTGTATATAACACCGTATAATTCCTTTAAACCAACCAAATGCATTGGATTGAGACAGGGTTATAAACAAAAATTTACAATGTTGTGGTAAAGTAGGGGAACACGTTTAGCGTGTGTATAAGCTCACCTTTTTTGAGAAAGATCAAATAAAATGAATTAACTTGATCATCAAACAGAGAAAAAATCAAATAAATAAAAACACCAGTTGCCATTCTGTTGGTAAAAGGCTTTTATAAGAACATGCCAAAAGTAATGTAGCCAATGATTCCTTATTTACCTTATTCACTGTTCTTAAAAAAATAATAAACGTACAAAAATGAGTTTTCTTTTAATAAATTTTTCGCGCCAAAACTTTTCTATGACGTCAAGGCTTTTTCTTTCATTTTAAAAACAAACTCTCGCTATCAATTTTTGGTTTTTCTACACAGAAGATATAGAAGAAAGTTATTTTAATCATTCTGATTATGATAAATTATTTCCCCTTCTTTTTTTAATTTTTTTTCGTTATTGTTATATGATGTTTGTAGCTAGCATTACGAAAACTTATTTGTGCATAATTAGAATAATTAACATAAATCGACATGGATCGTGCATCGTGCATCGTGAATCGTTGGATCGCGCATCGTAAATTACACAAACCGCATTTGGAACCTGAATTTCCCAAATTTTCAGTAAAAATCTTCAAAAATCATGTTGCTGAAAGTGAAATTCCAAGGATTGATGACATTTTATGCCTAAAACTTGAATTCTGTTAAAAATAATATCAGATAAGAAAACTTTTCCAATATATTGAAGTCTGATTTAGCTTTCCTTTCTGAAACTATCAGGTTTTTTCATTTATAAGGATTTTGGTCCCTTGATTTTGTCCCTTCCGTTACGCTATCTAATTTTCATGGAAATCATCTCCATATGTATACTTCCATTGCTGTAATATGCTATACCATCGTAAAGAAGCACTTTTAGGCCATTTTTAATGCTTTCATCTTACTTGTGGGATAGATTTTTTAAATTAGGTACTTTAATTGGGGATGGTCACCAATTTTGTCCCTTCCGTTACGCCTATACTTTTATTGACAGATCCATGACAAATTAATTAATCTAGGAAACTTTTCTTTTGGGAAGTTATATAGTAGTCATGTTCATACTGATTTTTACCAAAGGAATTTAGTATAGCATTTGACTTGATGGAATTACAGCCATGTGTATCTAGGTGTCCCCTTCGTTAACGTTTCTTGTGTCCCTTCCGTTACACTTTTTTGGTATGACCAACTTTTTGCTAAAATTTTAAGGGGACTCATATTTTTTCAGTACTGTTTGATATTTTGGGTCTCCCAGAACATTTGTTTGACTTCTGGGGTTTTCATGTATTCATATACACGAAAATGAATTTCCGTAACGGAAGGGACAAGTTTCCACGAGGAGAAGTTCAGTAAAATTTGATAAATTGGAGAAATATTTGAAAATCTATCTTAGAAAAAAGATAAACAGCAATGTAGATTCTTTCCATGTTCATTCCTCTTGTTACACTTTAAAATTTGGGACTTTTTATAATTACATAACTTATCAAATTGTAGTCTAAAGTGATGGTGGGGAAGAGATTTGGAATAGTATAATTGACATGCCAGTTGTACAAGATCCATCAGTTGGATTGGTATATCTTATTTGAGTTAAAGCTATTCAATGCTACTATAAAAACAATATCCACTATCCAATATGTACTCAAATACTACACTTTAAACCAATCCAGTCAATTGATCAATCCAGTGTTGATCATTTTTAGCCTTTCAACCACCCAAAATTTAAAATAAATTTTGAACAAAAATTCGTGATTTTGATCAAAGATTTCAAATAAAAAGCTGGAAACTTTGATACTAATCTCTCTAAGAAAGCTCGAGTAGATTCATTTACCCAAATTGAAACAAAAACATTTACTAACCTGTATCTTTGAAAATAGTGATTCTGATAATTTCAATTTCAAGTTTCTGAAAATCGGATATTTTGTGCTCTTTCTGTTACGCTTTTGAAAGAATACCTCATTTGACAAATACAAGCAGCTATATATAATAAAAAACACTGCCTATAAACCAGCTCTCCTAATAAGATAGAAACAAAAGTTCTTCATGATGATAATGCTGATTATCACTAACATAGTGGGAAAAATATAAAGATTTTGATGTCATGACTAGGGTTTGTCCCTACCAACTGATTTCTAACCCTAAATGTACTACTTTTATTAATAGGAAGTTATTACTTTTAAAGCCTCAATGAAATAGTTTAAATGATAATGGATTCAGTTACTCTAAAAATAAGTTAAAAATGCGAGCGTATGACACATTGAGGCTGAAAAAGATTTCCAACCTAAAATTTTGAGGGGCACGAAGTTTATTTTCATGCGATAGGTATTGTTGAGTCAGAAAAAATATGTTTTGAAGCTTTTTGGGGATGAAAATTTTTTGATGTAACGGAAGGGACAGGTGTACCGAAAATGTGGCCTTTACCCATGTGTAATTTGTCATTCTTTAAACCATATATACTTAATTCCTGTGATAAACAAAGAGGAATGAATGTAGGGGTGGTATATAGTCACTTTCGGTCGGGGTGGACGGCGAAACTTGTCGTTCTTTATGAAATGTGTCGTTCTTTTTGTCTATTTTAGTAAATGCAGGATTCTTTAGATAAACAGAGATAAACCCCCTCTCTATATATTCACTCAGCTCAGGAGATTTGGGGGTGGCAGAGCAGCATATGCATTTTGGGCTCATTAGCACTGTGCACTGTGTACCATACGCACCCTGGCTGACCAGGTCGATTTAGCCAGCATGATCTCTAAACCACAAAATCACTTGTGGTATATATCACTTGTTATAGGACCCTCCCAGCGCTGCGGAAACGTCCAAAGCAAAAAGTGAAGTTTTTTTTTCGTGCTCTGAAACACCTAAAAATTCTGGAACACTTCCGGTGTCCCAGAGCACGATTTTCGGCAATTGGTCTGCACCGGAACTGCAGAACGTTCCAGTGCGATATAATTACGATAGGGATCACTGTGCTAATCATGTGAATTTAACTGCGCATGCTCGTATTTTATAAAAATCAGCCGACCAGTGATGCTTTTGGATATAATGTGACAAATTCAATTTCATTAATGGCTGAACCATCATCCTCAAAGACTGTATTTTATTTGACCAAAGTACATCACCTGGGGACAAATATTTTTTTGTAACCATGTTTAAACTGTTTTTTAGAACGTGTTTTTAAAAATCACTTGCTCTGGAAGCACCGGAAGGGCTCTGGAACTTTCTGGAGAGAAAAATAGTGTTTTTTAGCTGAGAGGGTTCTCTTGTTATATAGACATAGCTATAAAAAAATAGCTAAAAAGTTTATATCTATATATATATAATGCTGTGCCATGAAAATTGACAATCTTTCCAAGCTAGAGTCCTTGACAGTATTCAATCAAGATTTTTATTGATTTCGGCTTTTTTACATTTTGTAGATTCCTTAAATCTTTGGGTACCGTAAGTTAGTCTAATGTCGACATCCTTCTTCTAATTTCGACACCCTTCTTCGGAATAATAGGAAGGTTGGAATTGCTAATTGAAACTAATTTTCTAAGCGATCAGAGAGGAAAAAATATTTTGTCTATCAGTGATTCAGACCTTCCTATTTTTTGTATCTCTAAAAGAGGGTGTTGTAAAGTTTCAAATCCAGAAGCAGAGAAGTGATGACAACACTGTGGAAGTCATTTTTAATCATTCCCCATTTGGACTAATCGTCTGTTTTGGTTAACTTTTAAATGAATCATAAAATTACGTCATTAGTCCAAAATATGGTTGGTTGATAGATAAAAGCCTGGTTTTGCTATCCACTTGGTAAAGTATTCACCACCCTCTCAGCTGCCCTGGAAAAAAAGTGAGAAAGGCATGGGGTGAGAAAAAAATAAAGGACCGGTTTAAAATGGGCTCAACAGGTAATGGCCAATATCCCTTTCATTCTTTTAGTAGACATCCTTGTTGAAGCCACCCCATTTTTTACATGTTTTTAAATAGGTTGCGAACAGGGGTGAGTGTGCAGAGGAGAGCAGCCAAAAGTTATATACACTCTCGCTCTTTGAAATTTTGTTGTTGTTGTTGTGAGAAGAGAAAAAAGATTATGTATGAGCTACGATTCTCATGTCAAGAATTTTGTCATTATGTTTCCATGTCACTTTGACTAAGAGAAGTAGTTTCCCTCCAGTGATGCAAGATTTCACGGTAGAGCTTCAATTTGTTAGGCCTTGATTACAGGCTAAAGTAAAAATAATTCTGCACATGTAAATATAATAGGTCAGTGTTTGAGTTCTGGTAAAATTTCTGGGAAATAGCCTATCCGACAGTGCTTGTCCAAGATCCAGATCTCACCTGGGTCTCCCGTAGATCTTTTTCTTGGGAGGTTATTATTAAAATTAGTTTTCAAGTTTGGCTTGGTTCAAATTTTCTCATCTATGGCTCAAAGTTTAGGTAATTTTTTGTAGTTTTTTAAAATGTTAATTTGATTAAAAAGCACCAGTTTATTTTTTCATGAATCTTTTAAGAATTTTTGTAGGGCATTTTTTTGCTTATACAAAGTTAAGTAAACAATCTAGTGCTCTCGAAGCATTAATCTTTGATACACATTTTGGCAGTAGGCTAGTGTGACTAACTGCTAGGGTAAAAAGAGTCTTGTTTCCAGAAATGAGAATGACCAAAAAAAAACTCACTCCATTTTGTTAATAGTGAAACTTTGTTCTCATTTCATAAAAAAGAAAAGAATAATGCTTTCACGATTTCGTAATGTCACTATTAGACATGGGAAGGAAAGCAAAATAATTTTCACATCAATCAGAAGTTCTTCACAGGATGCACCAAAGAATTTGTTTGAAGTTTATGAAAAGAACTCTCATTGGATGGGACAATATGAACGAAATCCTGTCATCAAGACCAAAATTTCACAGAATGAACTTTCAAACTTGATTGGTAAGGAAAGTAACCGACTTGCTCCTTTGGATTTGGAGCATTACATCAGTGAACACAAAAGGGAGTGGCAAGCTGGTGATCTGAGAACTGGTGCTATTGGAAGGAAGTTGGGAATGTCAGTATTGTGGACTAAAGAAGGTTTCAGACATGCTGTCACGTTAGTTCAAGTATGACTTTGTGTTAGTCTTGTACCTTTATTACAAGAATAACTAGTCAAGTTAAAACCTCAAAGTTAACTCGCACCTCTTTAGCTCAATGATATAATACGTGGTTTTAATCGAGGGTAAATATAAAGACCAACTAACTGTCAGCTCTACTGTGATTTGACGTCAAATCTTGTCTTGATCGTACTGACGTCGGTATGTTTTTTAACTTTAAGAGGCTGTATTTCTTTTTGAGTTTGAGTCAGAGAGTTGCTGTAATACATTTCTTTGCTCAGAATTTCATGCTCTTTTAGATGGTACCAATCATTTTCGTTTATTTTGACTTTTGAAAATCAGCTATTTTCCTACTATTTTCCTCATTTTCCCTTGCAGTTTTGCCTATGGCATCACTATTATGGTCATACTCATAAAAAGTTTTCCCGGGCCTAATCCGCGTCCTCCCTCTCAAAAATATCTTATAATATACTGTTCTTTGGAATGGACTAAAAATGGCTAGGTCGTAAAAAAGATGTCACAGGACCCTAGGCTTGGCCCCTACTATAATGTTTGCTAAAAAATACTAACACTTGGTGAATGGTATCAATTTTTACACTGATTTATTAACATAATGTTTTTCCTTTTCTCAGATAAGCGATTGTCGAGTGATTGACACACAGATATCTCGTGAAGACGGAGGAAAAGATACAGTCACTCAAATGATCTTGGCTTCTGGAGACTACACAAATGTAGATTACATCGCCAATGTAAAGTCTTTTTGTTCAGCTGATACTATTTTTACCTCACTAATCTTTTAGCTTTATCTTTGAATCTTTTGTAAAAGGTTTTTTTTTACATGAGTAATGTTCCCGTTCATATCAGGGCACTTGCCTGTATATTTTTATATTGTGCTGATATAAGCAAAAAATGTTTTTCTTTTCCTCTTTCTGACTTGTTCCACACCCGTGTCAATTCAATATCAAAAAGCTTGTAAATTAAAATTGATGAGTAAGCAAATGATATCACTCTTATTTAATAACAAAACCTTTAAAGATTGAGATATTTTGTTTCTGATAGCTTGGGTGTGTTGCGCATGCGTTCCTTTCATTCATCATCAAATGAGAAAAGTTTTGGACACCATACTAATCTTGCTGTTCTACAGTATCACATAATTAACCTTTGTTGCTAAGACGTTTAGAAAAAGCTTTAATTTCGCTTTCATTTTCAGACATCCAGAGAGAAGTTGAAATGGTATTTGGAACGTGGTTTGTTTCCAAAAGAATTCTGGGCAGCCTTCAAAGTGACCAACAATGCACTGCTCATGCCAGGTAAATTGAGCTCATATATATATGTGAAGAAATAAGAATTTCTGTCCAACTATATTCACTCAGGAGATTTGGGTGGCAGAGCAGCATATGCATTTCGTCCTTATTAGGACTCGTCAGCACTGCATACTGCACCCTGGCTGGCTAGATCGATATTGCCAGTAAAATCTTTAGAGAGCAATAATATTCAATAACCCAAGGCCTTTTTTTTTGTTTATCATATTTGTTTTGATTTACTTTTAGGCACGGAGATAAATGCATCACATTTCAAACCTGGACAATTTATCCATCTCCGAGGAACAACGTATGTCACCATTAATTTCTTAATTGGGATTCTGATCGGTCTTATGGACTTCTGTATTCATAACTTCCAAAACCCATACTGTATCAAAATGATTCCATTTTGTACTTTTGGAATTTTCTTAAATTTCTCATCATTTCTTAAATTGTGACAATAAATAAGTCGAACTGTGTGCTTTAATATTGGTCTACTAACCTTTCAGTTTCACATAATACTACATAATAATACTAAGTTAATAGCAGCAATTGATATTTTTCCTATTATTAACAGGATATACCAAGGATTTCAAGGTGTTATGAAACGCTGGGGAATGAAAGGGCAACCCAAAACTCACGGACAGAGTAAAACACATCGTAAGATGGGCGCCACTGGAGGTGGACAGGTGGGTGCTGATTTCTTTTCTTTTTGAGGATAAGATTTAGACATCTTTTTTTTTAATATTTTATGACAGACTCTGCTTTATTCGTGAAATGTTTTTTATTCATTTAATTTTTAGGATCCAGGGCGTATTTTCCCCGGCAAGAAGATGGCAGGAGTTGTGGGAGGGAAGAATAGCACAACTCCTCCTTTAAAAGTAAGTAATTTTCTTTGTCATCAACTGTAGAACGTAACAAAAAATAATCCCCAATCAAGCATTTTTACTCCATTGACAAACATTTCTATCATGGTCAAGGTATTGGTCACTCGTCGTCCCTTTTCCGCTCAATGTTAAATTATTCAAACTTCTGTGCCTTCAATTTCAAAACAATTACCTCTTCTTATTGGTAACATTTTTCGACATTTTTCTCCAGACCAATGGAAAGTATTAATTTCAACTGTGAAATAGTCAATTTCCTGTCCCTTCAAGAATACTTAGACTACAGCTCAGTCAATTTTCACTTTCCACTTTCCACCCTTTAGATCTTTCGCATCAATACAAAATATAACATCTTGTATATCAAAGGGCACGTCCCTGGAGAAGTAGGAGGGTTCCTACGCATCCATGACAGTCGTTACAAGAAATATCCCAAACCTCCATATTTCCCAACCATTGAAGAAAGCGAGATGGAATCTCTGGAAGAAGATCTATTCGAAGATCACGTGGTTAGGCCGACTGACCTCTCACTAGAATTTCCGCCTTATAAACTGTAAATTAATTTTTATAACGAATTTCTATAGAAAATATTGTGTACATAAATCGAAATGAAAAATCTTGTGTTTTTTTGTGTATTGAATCTGAGAAAATGTTGTAATCTGCTTAGCTATTCTCCTATTTTCCTTAGCAATGGTCTCTGACTGTACCTGAGAACTTTAAACTAAAAAAGCCTGTTGGTGACTAAGACTCGTATTGATTTAACAGTACATCGTCGATTAGGCTAGTTAGAGTGCACTAGGCTCTGCTCCCATCCAAAAACTGTGAGTAAAAACTTTATCGTAGACAGTTCTAACGGGATGGTTCTAACCACTTAATACTGGTCCACTATTGTAAAGAGAGGCCAGAGGTCATGATATTGAATGCCCAGGAAAGATTATTAAGATGCAATATTCTAGATTGACAATTTCAAATTGCTCTCCTTTGTATAAATAACGAACTTCTTTCTTTTAGTTACAATAAATGCTAAAAATGATAAACATGAGTTGAAATATAAAGACGGTATTGAAATTTGCAACATGAATAGGAATTTGTGCTGCGATGTTTTTTGTAAGGTAAATTTTTTATTTCTTACTCGAAACACCATTTTGCCCTTTGGCCAGTACAAATTCTTCGCCAATTCAAACCTGAAATAAGTCGGAACTTATTTGGCGTGACAACTTGATTTTGATAAAGATTTACTATTTTGTTTGTTAGGATTAGGGAAATTAGGTTTTTTTTTCATAGGTGGTTTCAAAAAGTTTTTAAGTGGAGTTGACACGCCCTTCTATATTATACTGGAAAGTACCTTTTGATATTTGTTTTTCATTTTCAATTTCTATATTTTTTCTACATTATAGGTTTGGACTTTTGACATGCTGAAAATATGAGAAAGTGCTAAAGCCTTTAGAAAATAGTAAGTGACTAATTTATTTGTTTACATTTCAAGTTGGAGAGAGATCTGTCTCACGATAAAGATGCAACTTCTGAAACCAAAATAAAGTTTCGTTAAGAATTCGTGATGCCCCTTCGAGTCTCCGCCTTGATGCGAGGTTAAGAATAACTTTTGTTTCGTCTAGACAAAACCACTTTTCTGTTTTTCTTTGCATCATTTTTAAAGGGTACTTTCAAAAATAGACTTTTAATTTTATCTGGTTTGTTTGATTCATACCAAAAAACCGAATGGAGCTTGGCTGTTCTATCCTGTTCTTATTTCAGGGCAAGATTTCGATTATTTTAGGCTTTATACCCAAATTTTACTACTTTGGTCTTTAAATTCCTTGAAATTCAACAATTTCAGGGGTAAGAAAAAGCTTTTTTTTAGAAAGAGGGGTAAAGATTTCTGAAGTGAACTAATTTTGGCGACAACCATTAGTTAATATTCTAAAGAAATTTAACTAGTAATTAATTTTGGAGAACTAATCTTGGCAAATAAGAGGTGAATTGGTTCTGTCTTGCCTAAAATGACAGTAATTTGGACAGTAATTAGTAGTCATTTTAGAAAATAAAAAAAAAACTTTTGTAAAATTCGCCAAAACCTTAAGGAATTTACCTTAAAATATGTTTTTCAAAATTACAAGTATTGACCAGTAAAAACAATAAAACCAACTTATATATACCTTCAAAAGAAAAAGATTAGAATTAGGGGCAATATTCGCTATCTTAGATAAAAATGGTGCTTCTCTGATTGCGTAGCTACATTTTGCGGAAAGGGGTAGTAGTCATGAAGGGAGGGGTGAGTCTTAGAAGGGAGGGGTAGACACCCTTTTACACATTATGGCCCATTATGTGAACCCCCTAATAGAAAGAGTGACCTGTTTTAAAAAGTATATAGATCCTGTCTATGCCAATTTTATGATAGAATCAGGCTCAATATTTTGACCGCTACATCAATGAGATTCATTATTGCGAAAAACTTTGTCTATAATTATCCAATTCTACGAATTATTTTAGGTTGCGTAACTTGGTTGTTGAGACAATGCAAGCTGGTGCTGTAGTCATGAAGAGATGCACGTTTGTTGATTACTTGTCTTTGTCTGAAGGTTTGTTATCTCTTGTACAAGTGTATTTCTTCTTCAAAAAAAGCCCTTTCAAACGAACCGCACTAAAGGTTATTTTTGTTAAGTGTCCGCTCTACTAAACTATGCGAGACCAAACCGGCCAAAGAGGAAAAAATGTTCAATATCAACTTTGATCATTACTGTATGCCTTGTATGTTCAGACAAATATGATTGCTGTTCGTAGTCTGACTCAACTAAGCATGAGTGAATTTGTTTGGGGTATAAATAGTAATACTCCATTAATAACGGTATCATAAAGCTGAAATACCATTTATGTATCCTAAAGGTTCAGGGTGGTGGTTGGGTTCTGTTTTGGTCTGTTGATTTATTTAACACACCTTAAATACCTTGATGACCCTAATGACACCGATACACCACCAGCTATGACGCGGTAACATAAACTTTCGCGATGTATGGCCTCTTTCGCGAAAATTAATGTCTTTGAAATTTCTTGGCAAGGTAATTAGCGAAATTAATACAAGCTAACAATTCTTAAAAATATCTGGTATATGTGAAATGTTAAGTATAATTTATCTCGAGTGTCGCCCATTCAAGAAATATTTTGTTTTAAGATGATTCTTTAAAGGAAAATCTGAGTGTTTAAATTGTTTAAAGGCGTTTTTATTGTACAGAGTCTTAATGAGGGTAAAGTTCGGGATAATTTTTTGGCTTAGGGCCCGAGAATCTTTGAACATTTTGTACCTATCGACCTTCGTTGTATTCTTTACGGTTGGTTTCCTTGGCTAGGAGATAACTTTCAAAGCTAGTTATGAAGGCGGAATGTTTTGACAACTTGAAGTTACCTAGGGTGACCTAACTACCCTCTCAACGTTATAGAGAATAGTAAAAAAGATGAGAGTGAGTCCTTTTAGATTGCGTGATGACTCTCTCAAGAGGGCTTTCGTCATCATCTAGTTTTATTTTTCACTTTTTACTTTTTCTCTTAATGTTAAAGTTTAATTATAATATGTTAAGAACTGCCAATTTTTGTCCATTTTCCTTTGTTTATTTTCAATAATCGACCAATCAGCATCCAGCTTGTTATTTTTGAGGGTCCCTCTTAACTTGAATATTAAAGTGGCTCAGGCTACTTTTTAGATCTCATTTGCTCTTTTACTTAATTTATTTCGACGTGAGATTTTTGGGTGAAAAACAAAAACAAACAGTCAATTCACAATCAATGCACTTTAATCAGTCATCTTGCTGCAAAATTTCAAAACTCAATTCAGTACTTTATTCAATTGATAGCCTTCCCTATTGAGCTGCGCAGAATGGATCCGCAATTATTTCGAAAATTGTTTTGTAGTGAGAAATTTGGGTGCGAAAGACAACAAACATACTAATCTTTATTGAATATAATTTTGCGTAACTTGCACCCGCCGCAATGAATTTCCAATTATTTCAAAATCTTTCGCTGCGTCATTACATTCTTTTCTTCATATTTTAACCCTTGAAGTACCTTTTCAGGTATTTTCAAGTGAATGCATCTAAATTAAACTGTAAAATTTTCACTTTTTGGTATAGTATAATTTAGACAGAATGAAAATATCCTATAGGTCAAGTTTAGTAAATGTAGCATATTACAAGGTGAACGTTACTTGAGGGCCTAGCCACCTCACATAGAATTTGAATCGACACTGGCTCTGAAAGGGTTAAAAAGTCCATCTATTTCAAAAATTGTTTTGTTGTGAGAACTTTGGGTGCTAAACACTAATAAACACAAAAACTCGATGAACATTGATATTTTAATATGACGAAATTATCCTATGACACGGTGCTTTCAGCCTGAGGCGGGCGTTAACAACATTCAAACTGTTGTATCGGCGGAGGGTGGTGCTAGGTTTGAGGATGACGGATGGCTTGACTTTTCGGGATTTTTCCCTTTTTAGTAATACTTTGGGAGCTGAATTTATATTTTTTAGTTTTACGAACCTTATCGGGATTTTACCGAACCTTACCGACGCATACCCGTATGCACGACCATTTTACTAAGGCACCATTCTGTAATTCTATACAGAAGTAAATACCCTTGTGCAATTTAAATTCACACCACGCGGGCAGTTTTTCAGAATTATTTCCACATCTTTGGACAATGGGCTGTTCCATTAAAAATCCATACAGGGGGGGGGGGACGAATCTTTTCAAGTCAAAAAAAATTATTTGAAATGTGTGGATACCCCCCTGGAATATAGCAAAATTTGCCAAAAATTCCTTGGAAAAAATGGTAACCCCTGGAAATTTTAGAATAACTTTTTACCTCCTGGAAGAATGAAAGAAAGCACTCCATTAGACCCCCTGGAAATTCCTCTCAGGTTACCCCCTGGAAATGTTCGCCCTCAGTATGCATACACAATGGAATAGCCCAATAACCACTCATTGACACTTTTTGTCCAAAAAAAAATTACAACAATTTCTAGTTGGGTGGCTGGTACTTTGTCTTACAATGTCACTAAATTCGATAAAATATATGAATAGAAAAACTTGAAACTGCTCTCAGACACTAAGCGGCTTATTTTGTTCCATAAATAGGTGCACGTGGTGCAATATCAATTCTGAGTCTTGTTTTTACTGACAGTTTCCTAAAGTTTATATATTGTTTTCCGCGAACTTTCAAAAAGCAAAAAGCTGTTGTTCAAAACCGAAACCTAACCTTAGGAAACGTAGGAACAAAATCATCTTAAATCGAGTCATTTTTGTCCAAACATATAGAATTTGATAGAAAAATCTTTTAAGGATATTAAATGTACTGCTGGAGTAAGAGAGGTGGGACCAAGAGAGCCTTCTATATCCAAAATTTATGAATTATGAATATATCCCTATAAACTGAGGATTCAGTTTTCCTGAGTAATTCCGGTAATAAATGATCGACTTCGACTCCGACTATGATCCTGACCCTGGAATAAGGCCGACTCCAAATTTAAAAAAAGGCCGACCCTCGACCCAAAAACAATAAAACCCTGCATAATAAACCAGTTCTTCGGCAGTTTTTATAATTCATAATTTGCAAGGATGAGGTACAGGAATTATCCTCGGCGCCATAGTCGGCCAAAATTGAGCATGCAGGTAGGGGCAGTCCTAGTGGGGGTGTTAAAACAATAAAAGCATTCTTTCGAGAAAAAGTTTACAATCTATACCTTTAAAAAAGACGAGGAAATAAAAAAAACGGACCCGATCTAGCCTTATCTTTCACCTCGGTATTGTTACCCCAATTACAATTACCCCATGTTTAATTTTTTTGTTTTCCAATTTTTAAGTTGGTCTTACATAGCTGTAATCAAATTCTAATCTATCCAAAAGGCCGAAGGCATTCTAACTTTGACAAGGCTTGGAGCAGAAGGAGAAGAATATTACGAAAAATCGAGATTCAAGTTTCGAAAAAATTTAAAATATAAAAACTAAAAAAATCGTTCTCGGAATTAAATTTTGATTAATTTTAAATTCATAAAAACTAATTTTTTCCAAGACTTTGTTCCTTTTCTTAGCGTCCGTTCGGAAATAAAAATACCCCTGTCTCACAGCCCCGCTGAAACTTTTTTCCAACATTGGGGATAAAAATTTCCATCGAAATCCCGATGGGGATAGAAATTCCATCTCAAAAAATCCAGTAGGGACTGTTTTGGAGTAGATTTTTTTTGCTCTGAATTCCGAATGAGGATAAATCAGTTTCAATTTTCCAGTAGGGCTGAAATTGTAGCTCATTTCCCACTGGGGACGAAAGTTTGGCCAGATTTGGCGGAGGTCCAACCGGGTATGTGACGCAGGGGTGGATAAAAGAAGAGGGAAGTGAATATCTAGAACTTTATGAAAAACTGTTCGACGCTGGGACGGTTCCTTTGTTGTTTTTCATCGTGCAGATATGTATTCGAAAAAAATAAGAGTCGGAAGGTAGCAATGCAACAAAGAGTTGAAAATTCAAAACAAGACAAAAATGACATCCATCGACGCTATCATCTTCCTGATTCTCTTTTTCACACAGGACATCAAATATGAAAAATATTTTGAAACAAACTGTTGCAAAGCGTGGGCTTGCCTTCTCCTGTTATCTGCATCCTGAAAAAGAGATTCGCTAACCCCCTGGAAATATTTCTGTTTGCCTCTTTCAGATGCTTATATGATGGTATCAAAGATGGGGGTCTGCATGAAATACTTTCATCACTGTTCTAATTAAAACAAAAGTTTCAATTTATCAAAACAATCATGCTGTATGCAAAAGAGTTGATTTCCTGGACATTTTAGAATTCTTTTCAATGTCCAATATCCTGTCAAGGACGTTACTTTTTAACAACTTCTTGTCACAAAAAAATATGGAACGTAATGTGACGTCATAAAGTGTAAATTTGGTAGCTATAGTTCTCAAATGAACAGTTTTTTGTGGAACATATCGTTATTTCCTTTTGAATTGACGAGTAGATGCAAAAACGGAAATACTTGAGCAAAACAAATCTAACGATCTTCTCCAGTATAAAAAGAACGCAGTTGAACCCTAAGACCTTTTCTACTCCATATATAGCACTTTGTCTCGTTTTCACTCTCATACTGCTCCGCGCTTGATGGCGCTCACTGCACTGTTGTTGAAAATGTTGAGTGGCTGTTGTCTGGTATATGAGAAAGGTTACATACATACTCGTGCTCTTCAAAAGCTGCAGTGTTTATGGCTATTCAAAACCACAATGTAGACTAAACGAATTTTCCTTTCTTTCATTTGTGTATTATTTGTTTATTTTTTTCTATTTTTTGCAATGCACTTCACCTTTTGATTTTGGTTGTTACTTTGTGTGATGTGATGATGGTGATAGCGGGGTCGAGATCGTGTTTCGTCACCAGTCCCTCCGTATAAAAGGCAGGGTTGGTTCACTTCTCATTCATAATTGAATAGAACTTCTAAAGAGTAAAGATTAAATACTTAAAACGGTGTATCTATCTCTGGTTCGTTGTCTTGATTGATGTACGCTCAACCTGTAGTTGACAATGTCGTTGATAATTTGTTGCTTCCAAAAATTGTTGAATAAATTGTACCTCTGTCTTCTGCTTCTAACACGCGTATTGCGCTGACGGAAACTCTCAAACTATCATATTATATCCATAGCTCTTTACGGTTTTATCAAACTAACCTTTTGAATGTTGGTCTAGTCTTATTGAATCTCTTCTTCGTCTCACCTCATACCAGCACCGAATCTAGTCTGTAACTAGTTTTAAAATATTTAACAATCAATGTCTTATAAGGGAACTATTTCATCACAAAACAAAAAGTTGACAACATTTCTTTCTTGATGTGGCTGCGCCTGTTTCTCGACCCAGACTTCATGGTGTGACCGTTCGTTTGATGTGGCCTAATAATTTTTTAAGTTCTTATGTTTATCATTCCTTTTCAAACCTTTTTTTTCATTATTTCGTCATTTTTTCACAATTTCAGTGAAAAACAAAACAAACAAACAAAACTATCGACCATGACGATGTCAAATGGACCTTTGTTACATTACCATCCCTCAGAAGAACATCAACAAACATTTACTTCTCAAGCGCATCCGTTGAACCATGAAGGTGGTAACACGCCTCCATCCACACGACCAGATGTTTGTTTCAACAATTCAAATAATTACACCACTTTTTTTCACGACCATCATACGTCACACTCAACCTTGATGACGTCACTGCAAGAAACAGATGAAGATGAGGTTAAACGTCCTATGAACTCTTTCCTTCTATGGGCCAAAATTATGCGTAAACAATATGCCAGTAAGAACCCCAACATGCATAATGCTGAGATCAGCAAATTGTTAGGCAAGATATGGAATTCTATGACAACAAAAGACAAGCGGCCGTACGTCGAACAAGCGGAACGCTTACGCGTTGTTCATATGAGGACGTACCCCAACTACCGTTACGCACCTAAGAGACGTAAGGAGCGCCGCAACCATCGCATGATCTCGCCAGAAGTTGCAGCCGCCCTCCATAACACCCTCTTTGATGTCAATAACATCATAAATGAACAGATTTCTCAAACAGACGTCCTCTCACAAAACTTAAAAAGTTACGGCTATCTCCGTAGCGCTTTTCAACAAAACCGTAACAAAAACATCGGAAACGTTTCTGATTCGCACTCCGACAGCTCATTCTCAAGATGTAACACAGCCAGTCCTTTACCGTGTTCGGAACAAAGCTTTTCTTCAGCCTTCATCGTGCGAATATCAACTCCAATTGCCGGCAGAAAATCAAATAGCTACGGAACCGGCCAAAAACCACACGGAATCAATGACATTACACTACCGACCGGTCACAAACACAAACTATGCTGCAACCACTTTCACACAACAAAGTCAAACACAGACTGTCGACTATTTTTCATCTTCAAGCAGCGAATCGAACGATAGTGGTGCGGAAGACGACACTAACTCCTCAATCGAAGACGAATTTTCTAATTATCTAAAACATATTACGTCATCAAGAAATACTGCAAGTGGATTGGTGGAAAATGATGACGACTCGTTCTTTTGGAATGATATCACTGACATTATAACTTCTGGATCTTTATAAATTATATCCAACTCATTTGACGAAACCATTTATCTATACTTAAAATGATATAACCATCATTAAATTAACCTCATAGTTTAAAAAACGAACGCCTTCTAATTTATGACTTATATTTGCACTCCCATATATAATGACACGAACCCTCTTGTACATAAAAATAACTTTGTTATGTATTTTACTCAAACCACCCTGTACATAGCGATGTGGAAATAATCTTGTATTTTCTATTCTTATTGTTTTTGAGCATTTTACTGAAATATTATATTTTTGATACTAAACCCGCCTTCGGATTTTGTTCTTATTGTCTGCTACTGTATATTGCAACAATTTTTTGATTTCGAATTTGAACGGTGAAATTTTAACGATTTGAAGTTTTCTTTGAAAATAATGGACGTGTTAGCAAGGTGGCATTTTATTTGTCACCCACAGTTTTGATTGAACACAATTTTTAGTATTGCAATACAATTGTTTTTCATTGGTTTTGTTTGACGTATGAGAGATAGCATTAATTAATTACTCATCTCTTGAAAACTATCAGATCAGATCATACACTGGCGGGTTTAATACGATAGAGCGGGTACGTCTGAAGCATATGAAGGAGTGCAAGACTCGTTAAAAGACAATGAAATTACAATTACAAATCTCTTCCTCTGATAATAGTTTGACGTGGTCTAAAACCACCTATGGATCAATGTTTACATCGGCTCTGAAGCCTGGGTTACAAGAGGGTTTAAAGTAGCTGAGAAAGGTTAAAAGCAGTTTCCTAACTTTTCACTGGTGATTTGGGTGGTTTAAGTTGGTTAACAACCGATTATTTGCCCCTCTCGAAAACAAGGTTTAAATGAATTGTAGAGTTCATTGTAGGTCTTCGACCTTTCAAGGACTTCACTGTGCTTCTCTGAGCTTTCGAAATAATTTCTAAGTCAGATTGAAACTACAAACAGCTGAATATAGTAAAAACTTGAAGAACTGATTGGTCTGTGTTTAGGGATAGTTGGATATTTCAAATAGAAAAACTAAAGTATGAATACATATGTATAGAAGTTCTAACGGTTTTCTATTGAGAACCTACTTAATATTTCGCCGATCAAAGATAATCTCTATTTTCCGACCAGAAGGATAATATTTCGCCCTTTTCGTCCATATGTTTGCTTTAATAATAATGCGATGCACTCACGATTGTCTTTTAACAATTATATTCACCTTTCAGAGTTTTTAGAAATTATCAAGGTTTCAATTTAACAGCTATTTCGAAACGATTGATTGACCCAGAAGTTAAGGAATGGTAGTTGCCTTAGATTCGAAAAGTTGTTGAATTAAAATCAACAGCCTATTGGCATACAGATAGATTTTATCAATTTCATGAATCATTCGGTGAAGAATTGCTCAAAAATGCCTACTTAAAACCTTCCAGCCCCTTCTCATGCTTTGATGAGGACGTGATTAGAGTTGAGAGCTTTTAAACTGAAGAGGACTTGCTTGTGTTTACTATTTAGTTGCCAAGACAACAAAATGAAGTGTCGTCTCAAAGTCGATGTATTTTTTTACTTCCTATAAAGCTTTTAACATTTTGGTCAGTTATTTTTTATGTCTGCATTTTTTACTTTTTTTCATGACGAGATTTAGCTAAAAATTTGATCAACATTTATATGATGGTGAGATTTGTTGGTTTTGAGGTTTTCTGATCTGATGTCAAGTATTCAAATCTCGTGATCTTTAGAGCATGCAGTGCTCTTACTATAGATAAAACAATTTCAAATTTGTTGGGCGAAAAAAAAGTTGTTCAGCATCAGTTGTTCTAATGTTGACATCCCTCATCTAATTTCGACACCCTTCTTTTGAAATGGGATACTGTAATAGGATGGTTGGAATTGCTGATGGAAACTCAATTTGCTTAGCGATCAGAGAAAAAAATTTTTATTCTGTCTATCATCAGTGATTCTGCGACCTTCCTATTATTCTGAAGGGTGTTGGAATTAGGAGATGGATGTCGACATAAGACCAATATACGGTATATCTCCATATTAGAGAGCAATGGGACCAGCTGCAATAATAAGGTGGTTTTTTTGGGCCATTTCTAATCTGCCAGTGCTTGCTTAAAAATACCAATCAAGGCCATATCCACCCAAAATTAAGCTTAACCAATCAGATCTCACTTCCACTCAGCCAAAATACCACAACGCAGACCTTTTCATTTTGATTGACAACTCCAGTGTATGAGAGATGACGTGTCACACCGGATGCTACTTGTCTTGTTTTGAAGTATTCTCCACCACCGTCGCCACATCAAAGAGTAACCTCTCCACTAGAAATCTCAACGAGACAGACGTTCTCCAAACCAAACAAAATTATCTAGTATTTATGGTACTTTTGTGCAATCTCATGTCGTAAGATAATCTATTTTTATCCATTGGGTGAGAAATCGTTGCTAAATATTCTCTCTTTTCTTTTCGGATGTGAAGCCCTTTCCTACACAATAATCAATTAATTGATTGTCCTCTACTTACAAAAGTAGTCCATACTTCTTATATTCTAAGTCGATTCGGAAATGGGGTATGTTTTGAAAGTCATATTTATTTAAACTTTGTAAACAGCTAGACGACCCCTCCTCTTTAACTACTGTTTCAAAATATCAGTCTGACGAAGTTTATAAGAAAGCTTACTCGGGCGAGTTGGGGGGGGGCTTTATTTACAAACGAGTGGAGTAAAAACGAAAGGCGAAAATTGTTTTCCCCTAAAAAATATTTTCTCTTTTTTTACACCTTCGATGTGCACTTTATCTTATTTCCACCCTAACGGTCAGTCAGGACCACTATATGGAAAAGGTGACTGCTTTTTAGACCAACCCGATTGTAAATGATTAAATTGTTATATCAAGATCATTTGAGGCAGGTTCCTTATTACTATATATTTAAATGTTTTTAAATAATATCGTTTGCTTACTCATCAATTTTAATTCACAAGCTTTTTCACATTGGATTGTCACGGATGTGGAGCAAGATTGGTCAAAAAGAGGGTCTGATATCAAACGGGAACACTTATGTAAAAATAAAACCTTGAAGAGTTTCAGAGGAAAAGGCTTGCTTTGTAGCCTCTGAATCGACAGTGGATTTGATGTTTGATAAAGGACAACAAAGTTCTCTAAATTTATACTTTTTTACAGTTATTTACATTATCTAACTAAAAGCTAAGTAATTATTATATACAAACCTAACATATGTTTAAAATTGCATCGCGGGCTTAAGTTCTGTGCAATCAAAAAAGTTCGAATCCCCTTTTAGAGAATGCGCTCGGAGTATTATCATTAAATATTTCCCTCCAAAGTTTGTACTGGATGTGGATGGATAGACTTCCAGAGTTTTCTCATTATCCTTCCGCGCCATCTTGTTTCAAATTTTCAGTCATTCCCTTCAACAATCAGCCTGGTTTCCACTCATTCTTTTGAGCAATCAGTGTGGTTTCCACTCTCTTCTTCTTCTACCTCATAAAGTAAGCATTTTTCAAATTCGTTCAAGATGAAACCTAAACACCCAAAACACAAAACTTTGGGAGCCATGGAGAGCGCACGATGATCAATAAAGTAAAGATCACGCGACTTTTGATCCTTTTCGACGTCAAAACATTTACTACACATGCGCAACTTAACGTTGACGTAACCGGCGCACGTGAAAAACGAACTGTGTGTATTACGTAAATTAAACTCGTTCATTAATGCGAGAAAACCATCATTCGCTTCGTAGTAGTGTCGATGAATCGATTCGCTATCGAGATCGTACGATATCTTACGGATATTTCGCCCGAAATCTGATCGATGTTTTGCTGCTAGTTGAATGTTTCCGTTAATGTCGAATCGAATCCGTTCCTGCTTCTTCTTTTTGGCAGGTTTTTTGAAGAATTGTGTTTCTTGAAGTAGACTAAACATCGTCCCGCCGGTAATAAATTGGAAAAATTATGACAAGCAGTGCTATCAAATAATTGAATAACCTCGGTTTTCCTTATCTACTTTTAGTTTGGGTTAAGCTTTATCAGATGTGAATTCTCCTAACAGATCATAAATAATGATAGAATACATTTAAAACATACATTCCTTGCATGTTATCTATAGTAATATTATTTTGCAGTGACTTTGTTGATGAAAAACAATGTTATTCCCGCCCTTTGTATTTGTTGAAGTTTTTTAAAACAACGCCCCCCGCACGCGAGTTTGAACGACTCCGATTTATAAAGATAGCAGTGTATGTTTTCACGTGGTTTCTACTTCAATCAGGGCGTCAACACCCGTGTGTCTGAGAGCTATCAAAACCCCGCCCTAACGGAATCTACCCTTGATCAACACTATTATGTGTCTCGACTCCATTCACGTTTTGTGGGGTTGGGGGGTTGTCAACACGGATATACCAACGCATTTTTCTCTAGTTACCGTCAATACTGACAGCAAAAATCGCCAAAATCCTTGCAACCGCATGTCAACGTTTGACACCAAAATACCTTTTATTTTTTCTTCGTTTGTTGTGTTTAGATTCAACCAGGCAAGTTAAAATATCATTAGGAAATTCTCGTCGGGTCTCTGTCTGTTTCTTTGAATCTCAAAGCTTTTAATATGTTTCATATTCTTAGAATTTAGATTTAACTAATTATGCTAACATGGCTTTGCTAAAGTTCAAGTAAAGCCTCCATCTTAGATATTGGGTTGGGCACTTAATTAAAGTTACCTTAAGTGGATTCATTTTGGTGATTGGCAAAAATGAAATTTTTGGCGGGGATTCAATTTGGCGAATGATCAATTTTGTAAAATTTAGCGGGGATTTAATTTGGCGAATGGGAAGGTTTTAGTCTCTAAAAAATACATGGTATTTTACTAAGAAATGAATATTCTCAATAGAATAAAAGATCGAAATCTTAAAAGATTTCGTTAAATTTGGCGGGGATTTAATTTGGCGATTTTTGACAAAATTCGCCAAATTCTCTAAATTTAATCCCCGCCAAAATTTATCCACTTAAGGTACTGGTTGCCGAAAAAAATCGTTTAAATAAAGACAAAATTCAGCAAGATGGTGTTAAACAAGCCAATCCTGATCTTAAATTTGTTTTTCCATTTATAGATTACAAGACTGCAAGTAGTTTACCAACTGAAGGCAAAACGAAGAGAGTGGGAGAAAGACTGATTGATGTAAGCTAAAAAATCTTTAATACTTTATCGAACTGCCCTCAAAGTTTATACCCACCCGCCTTTTAACTTGCTCGCCTTTTGACTTAAGCATATTTGGAATAGGCGATATGGTCTTGGTTATCTGTGGTTATTTAAGAAGGAAGAAGTGATATCCGATCGTAAATTATATTTTCTATGTCTATAAATAATTTCAAAATAAATTAAATTTTACCTAACAAAATAAATATAACCCCCTACAAATCTAAATGTCAGCATTGAAATTAGGTAAAAAAATATATAAATCAGATAAAAGGATAATCAGCTCGGCCGCAAGGAATACTGGAGCTCGTGACCTTGAAGTGCATGTCGGGTAGAACACGCAATGACGTGTTTGCGTCTTTTTAAGACGTTTTTTGACGTTGTGGATTAAAAACTGCCTATTCATTAGTACTGTTTTTTTCAATCAGATGGACAGACATGTTGGTGTCATTTCGGACGTAAAAATGAAAAGCGAATAAGGATAGAGATATGCTTACATCGCTCGGCAAGAAAATATGTTTTTACACATTTCTAATCTGTTAGAGTGTCACTCGGTTACAATTATTTTTACTATTCATTAACCTTTGATTATCTAAAAAATGAATCTAAAAGCCGACCTCGGTTGAAAATCCCCTAAAACTAAAAAATCTCAGAATCCTAAACCCTCTGAAAATCCATCATGGAATCACATGAAATTTGGGATTGTGAATAAAAAAACTTTAGTAGGACCTATTCAACGAATTGCGAAAGTGTTTTATAATCGACATCTTCCAGATAGTGAAGATCGATTCTCTTTGCTGTTGGAAGTTTGATGCTCAGTTTGTGGAATGCAGAAAGATGGTCCAATTGGTCTGCTAGGCAAAACGAGTCAGGACTCCTGAAAGGAGAAAACAAGAGACGAGGTTCAATAAACTTATTGATGGATATTGAAAATAATTTCAATTCAGCGTGTTTTAACTTCGTCTTGGGAAATTAATTTTGAAATTAAATGTCTAACTGGCAAGGGTAAAAAGGGTTTTGATGCATCTTCTTGATGAAAAGTGCTCAGACATTTATTAATTGCTGAGCTTGATATTTTGAAAAATAATTAATGAAGCTAAACAGGTGAATTCACACTACCTCGGCTTATTGGAGAAATCAATTCAGAATCTAACAGGTGCTTTTGCCACAATTTGAATACTTTTTGGATTGAATAAAGACTCACCAGTTTAAAGCAACAGTACGCCCTTTCAAATGGAAAACTGCAATAACGCCCTCATCTGGATTTGCCCGGATGAACTCCTTAACAGCATGAAAGTTGGCTGGCGTCCCGTCACACTGACCTGCAGCTTGAGTTTGACCCCTCAAAAACTTCTCAGCAATCAAAATTTCCTCATTTGGTTGCAGTTGGAAGATGACGTAATCGAAAGCGAATTTTCGAATGTCTGCCAAAACTTCGAAAACTTCAAATGTCATTTTAACCTGGAAGTTGGTGGATGAAGATTATGAAGTAAATTTAACCTTGGCATCGTAGAATATAAATCCCTAAAGTAAAATTCAAGCTCAGCGTTTCTCGTACATTTTTCTCAGTCGGAGGTTTCTGATGATTCTATATTATAATTGCCTCCTAGAGAGAAGCTGTTGATTTTGAGGTCTACAAAATCCTACGTCCTAAATCTTTGGTTTTGGTTTAAACGCACTTACCATGTTGGCGATTTTTTGTGTCTTTGGTGAAGAATGTGTGTGGAGGTGTGATCAGCTTGGTGTCTTTTCAGAAAGTGTCCATGTATTGTAAAAACTCTATATTAAATCTTTATTTCCTGTGTCGTAACAGGGTTCGAATACAGAAAAGCTATTGATTGCTTGATTATTCACTGTGAAAACAACTGATACAGCTTGTCAGAACCATTGAGTTGAAAGCCTCGTAGGGGCTGGATTAGAAACTTTTAGATGAGAAATGAAGCTATTTAGTTTCCCATCCAGAACGCCCGCGCGTGGTTTTTACACAAACGCCGGATTGAAAGTAAAATCTATCGCTAACTTTCAAAAAATGTAGTCCTTCAAAACAAAGGAACCGCTAGATACAAGCCGTCGTCATGATTGCGGCGCGTTCTCGACACGTTCTGGATGGTAAATAAGTGGCTTCACTTTTTCTTGCCTGAGAAAGGTTAGAGATTCTACTCGCTAGCCCTTCGGGCTTTAAACTCAATGGTTAGAACATTTTTCTAAAAAATCTATGAGTTATGCTATTTTTCATTCATTACTTTTCTTTTGAAATCTTTATTATTCGACAGGAAATTTGCGATTGGATTTCGCTAATTGTACTATTTACAGCCAAAGAAAATTTGGCCTTTTTTGGTCCAGATAAACGAAATTTCTGATTTCGCTTAGAAAGTCAATATTTTTGGAATTTTCAAGAAAAAGCTTCAGTTTAAAGAAGATTCGGTGGCGGTAATTTGATGTTCGTTTAGATTGTGAGGAATGAAAGACAATTCAGAAGCGAAATCGTTAGTTACCTCTGCCGAACTGAATTTTTTTATCATTTAGCAGTTTTTTTGTACAAAAATCAAAGACATGACCTTCACTTTCTCAATTCTATGTTTTTTTATAAGAACAAACTATATAAGAACATAAGGTTTTCATGGCCAAAATGTTAAGAACATTTTAAGACTTCGTGGACTCAAAAACACCCGTTTTCTTAAGTAAGTGGGTAAAGTGTGACCACAATGGTGAAAGTAATAACATTTGAAGAACATCCCAAGGCTTCAAAAATGTTTGATATTCTTATAAAAAAAACGTATACTGTTTTTTTCCCCGTCAGGGAATGTAGTCAAAACGTAAAGTCCACTTAGCTATTTTTGGTCGCCGAACAGAGCACGGCTCGATTATTGCATAAATTAAATCAATTAAGCCTTGAAGGCTTGTCGCAATAAACGACGTGAGCTTTTTTGAAAGTTAAAAAATTTCAACTTTTTGCGCAAAGCTGTGCGTCATTTTGAAATAGCCAATCAGCGAGAAGATAGACATACTGATTGTCACTGGGCAAAATAAGAGATTTCCAATCCTGGAAATATCATATTTCATGATATTCCCAATATTTCCAAAAGTTAGAAATATTTTGAAAATATGGTGTTTCAGATTTGGAAATATATAATGAAATTAGATGTTTCCTCAAATTTGGAAATATAGAAAAGTCATATTTCCATATTTCCAAATGTACATGGAAATATCATATTTTCAAGATATTTCCAGGATTGGAAATCTCTTATTTCACACAGTGTGTGTGTTCATTTTCATTATGTACAATTGCTCAGCGACCAAAACGCTCGAGCTCTGCGCGTTGTTGGGCGACCAGTGAACCACGAGTTTTAGTTCAGTCCAGACATGTCTTTTATTCTTCTTTCTTTTATTCAGGTCTTTGGTTAGTTGAGACCATTGATTCATCAATTTTTTTTCATTCAAAACAAATAGTTGCGTTTTGGTTGTCACTGTGTGTATCGTGTGTTTCATCTTCTGTTGTATGTTATTACGAGAGAATTTGTCGAGTGAACATGAAAAAACATGTAAAGATCGAACTAATTTATAAATATGATAAATACAGTTGACTCTCTCTCTAATTCGATCTTCATGTTAGAGAAAGATTCGAAATACAGAGAGTAATTTAAACCACTTTCCAGCCGAGGGGACGAATGATTTATTGTAAATTACTGAAAGATTCGAATTAGAGTGAATTGACTGTGAAGTCGTCATAAAAAAAAGAAAACACAGAAATCAAAACCTTGGGTATTCATCATCTCTCGCTTTTCATGAATTTCATAAATTTAGTTTTACTGATGGTGATGGTGTTTATTGATAGTAATGAGACTACCGCCTACCAAAAATGTTATCCAAAAAATGCCACAATTATCCATGAACGCTGTGACCATAGTAGCTCCCCAACTAAAAACCCTTAAACTCCCATGTCCAAAGAAGAAAAAAACACAGTGTTTTCTTTGTAATCTCATGGTTGATTGAAATTCTATTGACGTTTTTGCTTACGTTAATTTGTAATTTCCCGCGAACTTGTAATTTCCCTCCTAGCTTTTGTAATTTCCCTCCTAGATTTTGTAATTTCCCGCAAAAGTGAAATTTCCATCGTTTGGAAACTCATCACTTTTTTCGAAGTTCTTACTAACTTCAAAGGGTTAAGTAAATGGAATACTATCCTATTAAAACTCGATTTGCGTTTCTATGACTTTTTTGAGACCTCTTTTTAAAGTTTCAGATTGATTTCCAGTGTTGAATTGACGTCTTTCAGAAATGTTAGAATTTCAATCCAAACCATGAGATTAACCAGGAATCCCATGCTTGTTTTCGTGAAATTCTGGATAAATTACCCTCGGTCAAATTTCGAAATGTTTTAAATTTCCCTCGTTACACTCGGGAAATTTCAAAAAATTTCAAAATTGACCTCGGGAAATTTATCCCGAATTTCCCTCGCAACCATGAGATTACTAGTACTAATTTGGAGTTAGGGTCTTTCAGCACTGAGGATACTCTGGACAGCGGATATAATACAGTGTTCGTTCAGTGGTTATATAATAAACTTTTAGTTTGCATGTTAGTGTTACGAGTGTGTACAATGTAGAGCGGGAGACAGAGGGCACGAAGTGAGATCGCTTTTAGAAAGTGTGCGAATCGCCCTTACCGAGATGAAAACCTGTCGTACTCTTTATGGCCAAACAGGTTCTTTTGCTTTTTTCGATCAGGCGAAACCATGGATTACCTCTCTGCCTACCCTATAGTATCAGAGGTTGAGCATATTTCAACCTCTGAAGACCAATAATATAAATTTTATCGCGCATGTGTCAATCTAATCACTGTAGAAAAAATCGAAGATGAAGAGCAAATATTACCATATTAATGTCTAGCAGACTCTATCAGTATACAGTTTACTATTTACGAATTCCCCAGAAACCTCCAAGTGTAATTGAAATGAGTTTCTTTCAAAAGAAATCTTTTACATGATCCCCAAATGTATAACAGTAATTACTAAACTTTTAATTATGGAAATGTCACTTTAATTGAATTAAAATAATAGACAGACTTTATGTTATGATTCTCTATCACTGACTCTTTTTAAAAAGCATTGATGATATTTTTGAGTTGTGTTTTCAACGACGGGAATGAAAATATCAACTTTGAACTCCATCCAAGATCTTGGATGGTCGTCATGGTTACTTTTCTCTGCGTTGATGGCGCGCTGAATAGAATCTGGATTGGTTGGCACAGCGTCGATATATGATTTTGACCTGTGCTTTTTACCGTACACTCTGCCCGTTACGCTGGAATGTCCATACATTTCAATGTTTATTCGTTTTACTATATCTCGTTTGTTCGTTCGACTGCGTCCGATGGTAATTATAGAATAACAATGTCCGAGTTCCAGTATATTATCGTATCACGTCGTTTCGTAAGTTCAGAATATGCTCAGGGTCTTTTCTGCAGTATGGTGACGATCGTAAAACTGCATATTAAGTACGTTTCGTTTATCGTCTGTCCGATTTTTGAATTCATATCTTGGCTCGTCTTCTCCGTTTATCGTTGATACATCACATGAAAAGAAATAAGATTTATGTTCGAGGGTGAAACTATTGTTAATAGCTTCTGAAATAATACAGCTTTTCGCATGAAATTTTCTGTAAATTCCTAACTTTTATTTAGCTTCAAAATAAATAAAAATTTGACACCTAAAAATGTTCACACATTTCAGCATGATGACATTTCTGACAGTAAGGTGTCACAAAAATTGTCACATTCCCAACACAATACAAATTTATTTTTTATGTCAAATATATCATTTAAACCGTAATTTATTGAATATTTAGGATAAAATAAGCATTTTAGCAGAGATTTGGGAAAAGAGGATAAGAAATGCGCTATTCATCTATTTGAAGCTAGGCTGTAGAATCTTTTGTTTCTATTGAAATGTCTGCGGCCGATCGATTGTTTTTATTCTGGACCAATCAGAGCGCTTGATTCGTTATGCGCACAAGACTAGAAGTACAAACAAAAAATGGCAGCCGTGATTGATATCGAAAGTGAAATAATTTTTTTTATTAAATCGCAGATTTTGATATTTTTTATAAGCACTTTTCACTTTGAACGCAGTGTTTCTCAAGCCTTCGTCGTTGTGCCTGAAGGGGAGAATTTCCCAGCTTTGACCAAAATATTTTCCTTATAGAATGATCGAATCAATTTGATCAATTTATACATACTGTAGCTAAAAGAATTGAAATTCACATTATAAAACCAAAAATGATAAGCTTGTAAAACTAGGATAATTTTTGGTTATTTCTTGAACTAGAGTTTCTAAGAAACAATATCATGGAGGCCTCTTCAGCCGGGTAGTGATGTTGGGTATTAGAACAAATTGGAAACATGACAAAAATAGAGCTCAAAAGAAAGAAAGAAAAAAGAAGCGATGATAATTCATGATATCAATGCTAGAAGATCACAAATATCATGAAATCTTTCTTTTAAGAGCTTTATATGAACTCGAAACAATAAAGCATAAAATAATCCAAAAACATTTTTGAAAAAAATACAATAGTTATACAAAACAGCTCCATCTAGGGATTTTTCCCTCGATATAATGAAATATCTATCTAGCAAATAAAACAGTATAATAAAAGTGCATAAGAATTAAAAATTAAAAATATCCTTCTCTTAAGGCCCCATTACACCTAAGAATAAGGGGGAAGAATATATCTCTGCAGCTGTTACGATTCGTAAATTCTTGTTCTAGATACACGTAAAAATATTCAAAAATGGAAAATCTCAGAGTTTTTCCAAATTTGCCATCTGTTAATTTTTGTAAATTCTGCCGTAAAATTACACGGAAGAATGTAAAAAATTTATCAGATTAATTTTATTGCAAAGGGCAAAACGGAAGTTCTTTAATTCGATATTTTTCCCTTTTTTCGAAACCCCCCAACTTTCGAAAGGGAAAATCCTTTGTAAAGTTTGTTTGCACAGTCTACACAATAGCCAAAATTCCACACTAATCCCCACTTCCAATAGGCTGCTATTGTTGAATATTTTTCATAATTTTCCATTCCTTTGGACACCTCCAAAGGAATAGAAAATTATGAAATTAATTAAACAATAGAAACTGAGATTAGGGAGATAATTTTTCAGCGAATTCTTTATACTATTCTTTCAACTGATTACACAGGAGAATTTAATAAAATTGCTCCCAAGTGTCAGGTGTGCAGTAAATTTCACATTATTCTTCCTTTATATTCTTAGGTGTAATGGGGCCTTTAGTAGAAAACATTTATGCAACTCTTTTAATTTGTAAATGCTGCTAAAAAATGGTTTGAAATTTTTCTAAAAAAGATTAAACCCAAAAGGGTTTTTTTATGATTCACCTTCATTTATAACACCTGGGAAAATAAAGATGTATTGCATGAAAAATATAAATATCACTCATGACTTTCCATTGAAATAAAATTGAGAAGACTATAAAAAAGACTAAAACCTTCCAACTGATTTTAAATTAGTACATTGATTCAGATTGTATAACTTGAAAGCTGGACTAGAAAATTATATCATTGCTCCATAGAGGACTAAATTCAACAGGTGTGTAACTCATTGCTAAAAAATTAAATACATTTACATTTGGAAAAAATATTGGAAAATAATATCAGCCTGTGCTCAGAAAAACTTGTTACATAACAACAAGTGAAAATATGTGTTCAAGTAGAATTGTAGAATTTAAATAGAAGCACTTTTGGGGTCTCCTAGTTTGTTTACATTTGGTAATTTTGGCCCACATGTTTTCCTGGCTCTGATGACTTGTTTGGACCATCTTTCCAGGCAGCCAGGGACAACCTGGATACAAAACAAACATCCAAATAAATACAGATTCGATAAAAATTCTCCAGACTGATCAAATTTACATAATACGTATATGGAAATCCACTTTTTCCAGAGAACATTTTCCAAGTATATGCCCAATTTCAAAGGATATGTAGGCGGTGCTCAACCAGGTTCTAATTGTTCATATCCACGGTTGTCCAGAAAACATTTACAAAATATTAACATCCTCTGCATATATTTATTATTCCATTCTGTTTTGGTCAAGCTAAATAATGCACGTAATATAGGTTCTGCAGGTTTAATTTCATTTTTTAGCAGACTTTTCCATGCCTTAACGTGACGGTCAAAATGCAAAAATGTTGAGTCATCCTGAGTCAATCTTTACTTCATTGCACCAGTGCTTGGATGGCCAATGGCCCATACTTAACTTTCTGTGGAATGGTTTTTCTGGGTAGTGTTGTTATAAACAATATTTCATAGAGAAATGACGATAACTAGCCCTGAAAATATATAAAATGAAAATCTACTGTAAAACTAGGGCTTTTTTGTTTTTGTATAAGCAATAATCTGCATGAATTACCTTAACACAGACTGTAAAGTTCACCAATGAAATTATGTTCTGGCTGCAAAATTGTCCAAGCCTTGTGAGTCAATCCACTGACCGGTCAAAATCATGGCCCATCAATAGTCAGACTTTATAGATATCACATGTCGAGGTTATTTGAACTTTACAATGTTTTTGTTAGCCGAAACTTGAAATTTCTAACCCAAAAGTCAATGGTTTCCCTAGATAAAGCTAAAAGTACCACAGAGGAAATCAAGTATACTTACTGAATCTCAAGTCCATTATCATGGAGGAAGTTTTTCTAAGATATTACACAATTTTTTTCATCTAAAAGTTGAAAAAAACAACAAAATTATCAATCGATTTTGCCCATCTTAAATCAAAATGCCAAGAAGTTTTAGAGAGTGCCCAGGAAAACTAAGGCATAGGTGGTCACAATCAACCTTCCTACTACCCATAAAAATTATGTCTGCAACACAAAAAATTCATTCAGAGCAATACAAGCCAGAAAGAAATTGGTCCCAAATTTTCAAAATTTCAAGCATGCCTCATGTCCGCCATCTTTACTCCCAGAATATAGAATGATTTTCCTCGATTTTCTCATGGGAAACCCCCAGAAGATCAAAGATTCACTCCCCAGTCTCTTTTTCACAAAGAACTCACTGGAAAGCTTTATTCAAGGACTTTTTTCTTGAACATTGGTTAACCTGTACGTAACGCCATTTTGTTTCGGCCTTCCTTCTTGCTCAACTATTCTACAGCCTTGCTTCATCAAAGGGTGCCGAATTCAAAGGGAAAGAATAAGAAAACAGCGAGCGGCAGCGGCGTTTCTTATCCTCTTTTCCCAAATCTCTGATTTTAGACTCAGGGAACTTTTTTCTAAGGCCTTTGTTAGAATACAATAGCTATTCAAAAGAACAAAGGAAATTTTCGATTTTTACTCACTTTTGGACATAATGAGTGACGTCATTATAAAAGGTTTTTGTCAAAAGTTACCTTATATGACAAGGGTCTTGTGTGCCAAATTTCATCCAAAGAGACTCACTAGATCAAAAGTTAAGGGGTGGTACACAGGAAAAGCCCCTCCCTAGTTTTGAACTGCCCCTGAAAGCTTAGTATGAATAGGGTTAAGGGAAAAATTAGTACTAGTAATCTCATGGTTGCGAGGGAAATTCGGGATAAATTTCCCGAGGTCAATTTTGAAATTTTTTGAAACGAGGGAAATTTAAAACATTTCGAAATTTGACCGAGGGTAATTTATCCAGAATTTCACGAAAACAAGCATGGGATTCCTGGTTAATCTCATGGTTTGGATTGAAATTCTAACATTTCTGAAAGACGTCAATTCAACACTGGAAATCAATCTGAAACTTTAAAAAGAGGTCTCAAAAAAGTCATAGAAACGCAAATCGAGTTTTAATAGGATAGTATTCCATTTACTTAACCCTTTGAAGTTAGTAAGAACTTCGAAAAAAGTGATGAGTTTCCAAACGATGGAAATTTCACTTTTGCGGGAAATTACAAAATCTAGGAGGGAAATTACAAAAGCTAGGAGGGAAATTACAAGTTCGCGGGAAATTACAAATTAACGTAAGCAAAAACGTCAATAGAATTTCAATCAACCATGAGATTATGGCAGGAATTAAATTTATCGGATTGCAAAAAAAGTTTTTTCATAGGGAATTGAATTTGGCGGATCTAGGAAAAACTAATTTCGGCGAGTCCAAAATCATAGGGTAAAAAATCATAATAATTTATCCCCACCTAAAATTGTCGGTATGAGAGAAAATATGATGCCAGTGACATCTATTGTGAGCATTGACCTCGTTAGGCTCGGAAAGAAAATTTTGATGGTAGATGGCAGGCAGCTGAAACTTTAGAATCCAGTCACTTTCGCTGTTATTTTTAGGCAAAAGACATGTTTTAAATTATAGCCGAACTACCAGTTCAGATCATCACATTGCTGCTTCTGTTTTGAAATTGAATCAAACCACACTGCTAATTTAATGCTTGAAAATAAACTCTTCTGGGTAAATAAATCATGGAGTTTTTATCTGAGTTAAGTACCTAAGCAAATAAAAGGGGAAATATATTAGATTTCAAACATGTGGAGGTTAAAATAAACGGGATAATATCAAAATTTCGTCAAAAGAAACTCAAAAATTCCTTACCCAAACACAGAAATCAAGAGGTTCAAGACCAACACATTTCCAACGAGGGCATAAATGAAGATCTATCCCCTCCCTTCGCTTTGTCAGTTGCCAACGCAGTCTTATCACCTGAAAAAAGAAAACGGAAAAGTTGAGAGTTTTTTAAGCAGTATTTACTTATTAGATGCCATCCATCAGCATGTACCATCCGAGCAGCGCAATAGCGAGTTTATATATCTGTATTTTTCTGCAACGGAGACGGTAAGCTTCTAACTTGCTTCTAATCAGCACTTTTACCGTCTCCGATTTTGTGGGTCAGAACTCGGATTTTTCCGAATGGTGCAAATACACGCTTTTTTTAATAAGAATAGTGTACTTTGGATGAGGGTCAAGTATTCTTTAGAAAGTGCAAAAATTGAGGGTGAAATATTCTTAACACATTCTTACTTTTTCAGACTTGACTTTTTTACAAACATAAGAAATGATCAATTTGAGATTTTTGGACTTTTGAATGAACATTTGGAACTAAAATTACATTTCTGCCTCAAGTTCAAATTCAAGTCTAACAAAGGAAGCAGTTTTTTTCTATCAACCAAATACAAAATGACTGTATTCTTATCAAATTCTGTGAAACTCACCCTAGAGGTTATTCTTAGGGTATTCTTACGATTCGGCCAATTTTCACCCTGATATTCTTATAAAAGATGCTCTTATTTAAAAAAAGCGTGCACATAAACTTGCTAATATTTTTAAACAATTAAATGTTATATAAAGGAGCTTATTAATACTATTGCTGCCATTTGCAAGGTCAAAATTTTTTTGTACTTGTCCCATAGTAATCAGGAAATATGGTCTTATTAAAATGATCAACATTTCTTTGAACTGAAATATGAAGGGATAAGAGACCATAAGATGCTTACTAAAAATCTTATGGTATATATTTGAAAATGTTATCTTAATTGATCTCGATTTGGATTAAAAAATTGTTTCGTTTTTTCCTTACACGTGGCCGAAAGATGCGCTTCCATAAAAAATAATGACTCAGAGAGACTTGTACTTGCTGCTGACTGAGGTATGCTCTTTAAGTGTGCAATCTTCTTTCTACTATGTACCGGCTGATTCAGAAAAAAAAGTATAAAGGTTTGATGGTTAACTGTGTCCAAAATAATGTGAATTTTTACCATATTCTTTTTTATATAATTGTAAAGAGGAAAGGCAAACTTAAAATTTGGCATAGCTTTTTAAAATTGGTACAGTGGTTCTCAAGTTATACCCCGGGGGGAGTTATACCTAAGCTTTTGAAGTCAAAATTCACCTCAAAGTTCTCGAGTTATGTACATTATATTTTTATAGTAGATACCTTAAGGGAACTAATTTTAGCTGCCCTTAGTATCAGAGGTCAAGTTTTCAAAGAGAAAATATTAACCTCTGAGGACGCAGGGGGGGGGTCTGTAGTAAAATCAGACATATATGAGTAGTAAAAGGATTTTTACGAATTTTTACATACCACCACCCAGACTCTTGGAAGAAGTATTTTACTACCCTGGGAGTAAAAGTTTTTGGGACAATTTGTCATACACGTTTTTTTTTTTATTAGAACACCTAAAACACCTAGGTAAAATCCCTTATTGCTTATTGCTTAATAAATATTAAGTTCATAAAGAAAGCTTGGAATTTTCGTCATAACTCTGGGCCAGTGCAACTATTGAGTTTAAACCCCCAAAGGGCTAGAGTCGGATCTCTAACCTTTCCCAGGCAAGGTTAAGTAAAACCTTACGATTTGCGCCAAAGTCATGGCGACAGATTGAATCTAGTGCAGTGGTTTCTTTGTTTTTTAGTAAGTACATGTTTCTAATTCTGGCGATATATTTTACTTTCAATCCGGCGTTTGTGTGAAAAACACGCGGGGAGTGAGTTTCAGATGGGAAATAAGTGGTATCATTTCCCATCCAAGAGATTCGAGTCTAGCCCCTTCGGGTTTTCAAGTCAGTATCGTAACAATAAAAGTTAATTTTTACTTTTCACATTAAAAACATGTGACAACGTTGGGCCATTGTGACAATAAAAGTTGATTTCAAAATTGATTTAAGTTTTAAAGATAGTTTTAAAATGCATTTCTATTTCCAAATGAGATAAGACGTGACAACGATGGGCCAATATAACAATAAAAGTTGATTTCAAATCGACTTTAGTTATGAAGATGGTTTTAAAATTCATTTCTATTTTTAAATGAAATAAGACGTGACAACGATGGGCCATGTAAAAATAAAGTTGATTTCAAATTGAATTTAGTTTTAAAGATCGTTTTAAAATGCATATCTATTTCCAAATGAAATAAGACGTGACAACGATGGGCCACCATACACCACCACCGTAGTAAACGTCATTATGTCTAAGATTTTACTACCGACCCCCCCCCCCCCCCCCTGGAGGACGAGGTTGGGTTTTCCAATCGGAAGGCGCTGCATTGCAAAACGTTCGAAAATTGTCAATCGAATTTTGTTTTTAAAACCCAGAACACAGAAATCGAATCAAAATATTTAGAAAGAACGAAAGAATTTCGAGTGAAAAAAATAAAGTGAGATAGGGACGTGACCCGGGGGGGGGGCACTGGGTTTGCGGACTGACGGTATGTGCGGGCCAAAAATTGGCTTTTAAAATTGCACCCTTACAGTGCAGCAAAAATCAGTGAAAATCATACCCTTAGAGTGCATTTTCCCCAAAATTTTCGATCCCTTTCGTGCAAAAAATGGTCAAAATTCTAGCATTTTTGGTCAAAATATTTAGATTTTTCAAGAATTTTCTGAAATTTCTACCCTTACAGTGCATCTCTAGTTTTTCCGACCCTTACAGTGCATTTTAAACATATTGGAAAAGGTACCCTTAGGACCCGCACATACCCGTCGGTCCTTTTGCCCAGCTGCCCCCCCCCCCCCCCCCCGGGGGACGTGATGATCAAACTGATTAAAAAAGTTTTCTTGTTATATATATATGAGTTTGTTACCTGATGGGGCAGATTTGTGTTAAATATATCAACAAATAACTCGAAAAGTAAGTTAAAAGCACGAAAAAAACGAGTTAAAAAACACCAAATAACTCGAAAAGTTGAAATCTCAAAAATTACTCGAGTTGTGTGATGACGTCATAATGACGTCACAAAACTGAACTTATGACGTCACATGCAAAATAACTCGGAAAAAATAACTCGCGAATTCCACGCCCCTACAAAATAACCATTATTTTTTACAGTGTTATTTAAAATAGGTCTTAAAAAAATAGGTAAATAATGGTTATTTTGTAGGGGCCGTCACCGTTTACACCGTCGGTGTCATTTAAATCCTTGGTTATTTCTGAGAAAAGATTACGTCATTTTCAAATTATTAAACAAACGCCATCATGGTTGGTTGCCCCTTAAACTAGTCGTGCTCAGCTGAAGTGTAATATGATATCGACCTCGAAACGTCCAAAGCCATAATATTAGTTCTAGTGAAGTAAGTTTAGAACGCCATACTATGAATGGTATACGAATTATGAGTTTCATCTCGGTCAAGCCCGAATGTGAGCAAAAACAAGGAAGGAATTCCAACAAGGAAGGCAAGTTTAAGTCAAAAAGTAAAAGCTTTGATAAACAACTTCAAATAGATCGGCATCACCAACACCAATCATCATCATTTGACCAGGTAATGTGCCTTTTATCTATTCCAAATAATTTCAGACCAACACAGCTGTAAAGTAAAAGGGGAAAAAGTAAGATACAAAACCTCGCTCTCGGTAGTAAGTAATATCGACATCCCTTGTCTAATTCCGACACCCTTCTTTAGAGAAAGGAATAATATGAAAGCTTGAATCACTGATAGAAAAAGGATTATTCCTCTCTGACCACTAAGCAAAGAAAAACAGTTTCAAGTCAACCTTTCTATAAATTTCAGCTGATTTTTTAAAAAGAGGAGGGGGTGTTGACATTAGACCAAGTTACGGTATGCCTTTTAAAATTTTAGAAAAAACAAAATTTACCTCAACATACAAAGTTCTAAAATTATAGAGCTTGGTCTCCCTAGAGAGAATGAAAGTGTGAACCCATGTTTCTAAAGCTTTCCTAGCCAACACAGGGCAGCAAAACAGAAATTAATAAAAAGCAGCCTTACAAGATCTAATACCATTTAAAACATCCAAAGATTACCGTTAGTGGTCCTAAATCCGACAGCCCTGCCTAAATCCAGACGGTGTCAATCGAACGAATCGAACGCCGAATCAATCGAACGCAATTGAACGCAATCGAATAATTGCAATTCGATTGTCGGACGCAATCGAATCGCAATCGAATATTACCCACGATTTACTGTTCGATTGCTTCGATTACGTTCGATTGTATTCGATTACGTTCGATTGATTCAATTGTATTAGATTTTATTCGCTTTGGTATGGTACTTAAGCACTCGGTCGTCCACGCTAAAAAGCAGAGTGATCCAATTTGATTTAATCGCAATCAAAGTCATCAAACATAATCGTAATCGAACATTAATCCAATGTAATTGACAATCAATCGAACCAATCGAACATAGTCAACTATCAATCAAACATTACTCGAACGCAATCGAACACAATCCAATATTACCCAGGAATCGGCCGTTCAATTAGAGAGATTACGTTCGACAATCGAATCGCAATTATTTGATCGCGTTCGATTACGTTCGATTGGTTCGATTGCGATTTTTGTTCAAAGTTGTTCGATTGACACCGTCTGGCTAAATAAATCCGATGGGGTCTTTCAAAGATACAAACTAAAATAAAAACAAACCTTTCGTTGTGACACAGGAAAGATACCAAAGTGTCAATTAAACTGAGAGATTTGATATATACTGAACCAATTGAACCAAATTACAATAATTACTTCTTATACAAAACATAATTTTTTATTACATATAAATTGTTAACGTTTTAAACATACGAGCAATGAATTCAGAATAATAAAGGTAATTATTTTTACAACTCACACTTTTTCGATCACATTACTGTAATTGACATCTTGAAATTATAGCCATCTTGTTAGATGTTTTGTTTCAAGAGTCCTTGCAATTGACCTTTTCGCCTTTCCATCCGCCATATTGAATTGTATGCAAAAATTATGGTGGCCGAAATGCCGTGGTGAAATTCCCTTAGAAAGTATGCAAAACATATGCAAAAAGAAAGTATTAATATAAAACTTACATGCATAATTGGCATTATATTACATTATATTATCTTACTGCCCTAACATAGTATTCCGCCTTCTTCAAAAAAATACCCCTTCGAATGTTTCTAAAGAAGGCGGAATACACTACTATACTATGAACTTACTGCCCTAACATAGTATTCCGCCTTCTTTAAAAAAACCCTTTCGAATGTTTCTAAAGAAGGCAGAATACACTACTATGGACTTACTGCCCTAACATAGTATTCCGCCTTCTTTAAAAAAAACCCTTTCGCATGTTTCTAAAGAAGGCGGAATACACTACTATGAACTTACTGCCCTAACATAGTATTCCGCCTTCTTTAAAAAAATACCCCTTCGAATGTTTCTAAAGAAGGCAGAATACACTACTTTGGACTTACTGCCCTAACATAGTATTCCGCCTTCTTTAAAAAACGTCTTATTTAAATACGTTTTCGAATATTTCTGAAGAAGGCGGAATACACTACTCTGCCTTCCTTGATCAGCGGGGGGGCGGCTATTAGGTACCCGAGAGTATTACAAACACGGACAATCATTTCCAAAAATTTAAACCGGTATAGTACTTTTCTGGGCGTGTTACAATGACGTTGAAATCGGGTTCCGGCAAATTAGAATGGACTTATTTTAAACGCATAATAACGGAGAGAAGAGGAAGAGAATCGATTCCAAAGAAAACCTAAAAAGGTATCTAGACATGAATGATTTATGGTTAAGTACAAATTCGACGAAAATCCCTTGTCTGAAAAGTCAAATCCCACTCGGGACTCAAGTCCAATTAGGCCAATACATTCAAAAGCATTTTATAAGTACAAAATTTAATGAAGTAATTAGCATTTTAATTCCTCACTCACATTTCTCCTCTCGACGCTATCATTGTGTGTGCCTGCTCTCTCTTGAGACCTTTTTCCGGTGTGCGTGATTAAAGTCACCGTGTGCAATACAGATCTCATGATCCTCTTCGAAATAACAAACTTTTCATAAATCTGTGCTGGGGTGGATGGCAAATGTGCGCAGTCGCATTTCAAGCGTTTCTCCTTATGAAATTCTGTTCCTTTTGCAGAGTGAAAGCCTACCCAGTGAGAGTAGCAAATTA
Source organism: Clytia hemisphaerica (assembly GCF_902728285.1). Lineage (NCBI taxonomy): Eukaryota > Metazoa > Cnidaria > Hydrozoa > Leptothecata > Clytiidae > Clytia > Clytia hemisphaerica. The sequence goes on from NW_027104057.1 coordinate 901,624, forward strand.
TTTGGGTAAAGGCCACATTTTTGGTACACCTGTCCCTTCCGTTACGCTTTTGACTTTTACTGCTCATATCTTGAAAACTAGCATTAAACTTGCAAAACTTCAAATTGATTATTGATCTGGGGTATAAAGTGCCCTTACAATCAGAGTTTGGACAGCAATAGGACAGTCTTTCCTCTTACAGACCCTGCAGAAGTCTAAATTTCACATTTTTCTACGAAAAATGCAAAAAAATAAGATTCAAAATTGTTTTTTCTTCAACTGGGATAAAATAGTCACTTTCAATTTTTTTTCAGTCTACCTAATATTGATATAGGAGTGAGTTTTCACAATATTTTGAGTAAATACTTTTTTCACTGTTGCTCAGGTTTTGCATTTTTCTAAAAAGCATGTTTTGCGACTCTGATCTTGTCCCTTCCGTTACGCAAATTCATTTTCAAGAAAATCTTTGTCAAATAGCTATAGTTTATGTTAAATTCTCACAAGTTACCATTGGGATTACTCCAAATTCAATTTGCAAACCATTATCCTCTATTTTTGACATGTTTTTTCATTGACAGTCCTTCCCATTGGAAATGTGCCTTGGTTTTGTCCCTTCCGTTACGCAAACATTAAATTGAACAGCATCTCAAGTCTTCGACTTAAAAACTTTTCCTTTTGGTTGACTACTACCCTCATTAGACTTCTTACTTGCAGGTACATTTAAACTTTATATTAACAATGTGGTGGGAGTTATCTCCTTGGAAAATTTGATGTCCCTTCCGTTATGGATGTCCCTTCCGTTACGCCTTTTTTAAAAGGGAGTGTTACAGGGACTTGGATGTTCATTAGTGTTTCTTTCTTCAAAGCCAAGATATCTGAAGTTATTGCATTGTTGAAAGACCTATTGTAGACTGTTCTCACATTTGCTACACTACAATGACTTCTTTTTATCTCTTAACCCTTAGCCTCCATAGGACGCGTTTTCGCGTCTTGAAACAGCCAAAATACCAAGTCCTAAAGCTGGGGTCCCATCTCCCTAGGACTTTATTTAAAGGGGAATAAACCCAATGCTTTTTGAAAAAGTATAGAATTACCTTTCCAATGGTTGGTACCAAAACGAGTGTCTGAATCAAAAGCTACAAGCTTTTATGCCATTTTGAAGTTTCAAATTTCAAAAAAAAATCATTGAAATTTTTCAACATTTTCAAAACTACTGCGCGCTCAAAGGGTTAACCAAAAAAATTTTGATTTTTTTGAAGACTTCAAACTGCTCAAAATGCCTGAAAATGACAATTAGGAGTTATTCGAAGTTGTTTTGACCATAAAAAATCTTTACCAGGGGTCTCATTAACCCTTAGGCTCCATAGGACGTGTTCTCGCGTCCTGAAACAGCCAAAATACCAAGTCCCAAAGCTTGGGTCTCAGCTCCCTTCGACTTGATTTAAAGGGGAATAAATCCAATGCTTTTTGAAAGAGTATAGAATTACCTTTCCAATGGTTGGTACCAAAACGAGTGTCTGAATCAAAAGCTACAAGCTTTTACGCCATTTTGAAGTTTCAAATTTCAAAAAAAAATAATTGAAATTTTTCAACATTTTCAAAACTACTGCGCGCTCAAAGGGTTAACCAAAAAAAATTTGATTTTTTTGAAGACTCCAAACTGCTCAAAATGCCTGAAAATGACAATTAGGAGTTATTCGAAAGTTGTTTCGACCATAAAAAATCTTTACCAGGGGTCTCATTAACCCTTAGGCTCCATAGGACGTGTTTTCGCGTCCAGAAACAGCCAAAATACCAAGTCCCAAAGCTTGGGTCTCAGCTCCCTAGGACTTGATTTAAAGGGGAATAAACCCAATGCTTTTTGAAAAAGTATAGAATTACCTTTCCAATGGTTGGTACCAAAACGAGTGTCTGAATCAAAAGCTACAAGCTTTTATGCCATTTTGAAGTTTCAAATTTCAAAAAAAAATCATTGAAATTTTTCATCATTTTCAAAACTACTACGCGCTCAAAGGGTTAACCAAAATGATTTTTTTTGAAGACTCCAAACTGCTCAAAATGCCCGAAAATGACAATTAAGAGTTATTCGAAGTTGTTTTGAACATAACAAATTTTACCAGGGGTCTCATTAACCCTTGGCTCCATAGGACACATTTTCGCGTCTTCTTTTTTGAATGCTCAATATAAAATTTTAAAGAAAAACTGAAATGCAAGTCACATTTTCGGTTTCAGGGGTCACCTACAGTGGGTCACCTAAATTTTAGGGATCATCTAAAACTTGGGATGAGGCTTGGATGGCCCAAAACAGAGCTATTTTCAAATTTTGAGTCCCTTCCGTTACGCTTATTCTATACCTAATATTTACAATTTTTAGGAGTATTTGTAAGTTTATATAGTTAGTTCTGGTTAGTTCTATCATTTTAGGTTAAAAGATCATATTTGACTATTAAAATTCAAACTATCTTTTGAAACAAGTTTTTTCCTAGTAAAGATGTTAATTAAAAATTTGAAAGTTGTCCCTTCCGTTACGCAAATTAGGCTACCCCTCCAACCCGAAAATGTAAATTCATGAAAAACGATTAGGAATTGGTTAAAACACTTTGTAGAAACATTTTAAGAGTAAGTTTAGTCTTATAAGTGTCTCTTTTTTGTAGAAATAACAAGTTTTTAGTTATTGGTTGAAAATGAGAAAAAAATCAACCACAACAACTTCTAGGGTCCTACAGTTCTGCAAAAAGGTAATATAGAGGAGCACATACTTGATTATCATCATAGAGGTATATACACATCCAAATAAATAGGTTTTAAGCAATTTTGAGGATGAATTTTTTTTAGCGTAACGGAAGGGACAGGTGTACCAAAAATGTGGCCTTTACCCATTTGCAATCTATGATTCAGCCCTCGAATTTCAGGTCGGCATTCGGCAGTGCCGACCTAAAAGCCGACCAAAGAGTGCGTATGGTCGGCAGTTCATTGTCACTATAATAACATACTGTTAAAGACCTGGAGTCACTCTAGACACTCAGTTGACTTATGAGTTAAGCATATCCAAGATCAAATTAAAAAAGTAAAAAATATAAGTGCATGGATATACCATACCGCACATTCAAATCAATTTGCAATCTAAAAGCTGTCAATATTATACACAAAAATATCTGGAGACCAATAAGAGATTTGACAAACTGCCCCAAAGAAGTATTCAAAAAACATACAGACACCACCTTCCTCGCAACTGTTCCGGATGAACCTCTGCTTGCCCACCATTTCAACTTTAGGCAAGCTGACTCCAACAGCCTCAAGGAAATGTCGAAGCATTGGACTCAACGAGTTGGATGAGCTCTTCAAGCAGCTTCAAGCAGAAGCCAAAAAGAGGTACAAAGAGGTTAGTCCAAGAGCTGGAGCTCAACTACTTTTTGCCTTTGCTAATTCTGATGGGGGGGAAAAGTAGAGAGTCCAGTGGAACATGACTGTCAAAGCTTGAAGAAGGAGAAGGCGTCAATGTTATATCTCGATTTTTCAAAGACATTCAATAAGGTTGACCACAAAATACTACAAAACTGGAATCACCTGGAGTAACTGGAAAACTGCTACAATGGATAAAATCTTTGCCCATTTCTGACAAAAGGAAGTAACTGACATTTTTATGAATTATCATTTTTTTGCAAAAATGGATTCTTTGGGTCAAAACTTAATTTTTTTTAGCTTGGAAAAAAAATTTTGTGTTGTTATCTAGAGAAAAAATTTTAAAATAAAGAAGCAACTGACAGGTTTCTGTTTTCTGACAAAAAGAAGTAAATGACTGTTTTGCTTCTATTTGTCAGAAAAACGTATCACTTACTTCCTTTTGTCAGAAATATTCTTCAAAAAACTGGCCAGTTTACTTCTCTTCTTCAATTTCTTTTGGTTGAGGTTTACAGACAAAGCAAGGGTCTTGTTTTTCTCTGCAACAATGAACATAGTGAGAAAAGCAGTGATGCTCAAAACTAATCTTCAATGAGTAGAACAATAAGCAGTCATTTGTTTTTTGATATGTACTATCTGCATCTGATGCCAGCATAAAACGCGCTTGGTCAATTTTCTCAATTTCGACTTCATGTCAGTTACATCCTTTTGTCAGAAATGGGCAGATCTTTCCTTATAGATAGGAACCAGGTTGTATTTGTTGATGGACACAAATCATACCAAGCTAAAATCATATTGGGAGTGCCCCCAGGAATCAGTACTTGGGCCATTATTCTTTATCATAATGCTATCTGACATTGGCGAAAAGACAAAACAAGCTGAGCTGGTAAGCTTTGCTGATGATGTTATTGATCCGTCCCACTTACAAAATGATTTAAACAAAATATACGGATGGTCAGATGTAAACAACATGGTGTTTAACAGGAAAAATTTGAGCGCCTCCACTATGGAATCAACCACAATACTTTACTGGTGAAGGAAAAATTATTGAATCAAAGCCTAGGTTGAAGGACCTTGAAGTAGTTTTCAGATGATGCAACATTCAAACAACATATAACAAATAATGTAAAAAAAGTACAAATTATGGTTGGTTGGATCATGAGAACATTCAACTCAAGAGAGAAATATGTTATGCTTACTCAATGGAGATCTCTTGTTATATCACATCTGGACTAAGTGTTCCCAGCTATGGTCACCAAATGAAGCAAAACTAATTCAAGAAATTGAGGATGTCCAGAAATTATTCACCAGAAGGATAAAAAACCTCCATTACCAAGATTACTGGGAACGATTGAAAACACTCAAGTTATTCTTTCTTCAAAGATGCAGAGAAAATATACAGGCTGCATCATTTTAGGCATGCAATAGCACACCTCCACACCTAAAATGTCTGAGGAGTGCCTTCAATCACACCCCAGAAAGTAAGTTACACAACTAAAAGTTAGCATACCACTCCTTATCACACGCCTAAATTACAAACATTAAGGTTTTAGGAGTGTGATTGAACATCTGTATGCCATCGCAATCCCAGATAAGGAAGAAAATGCCAAATTCCATTAGTAAAACAGGGACCCTGGCAAAGAGCCATCTATGCAAGTTTCAAAGTGCAAGGACCAAGGCTATTTGACACACTACTGGGTTACTTGAGGGATCTCACAGGTTGTGGCAAAAATATATGTTTAGGATTCCAGACGAGCCACTCGTGCCTGGGTACACCAGAATGAGAAGATCAGATTCAAAAGCATCATTACATGAAACAATACATTTATTTGTCAGATGTAACAAAATCGGCACTTTCATCAAATGTATCTTTAAACATGTCTTCAAACCTAACAAAGCAGGAGGACACGATTGTGTAAATTCTAAAATAATGAGATCGGTGAAGAAGCTTTAACTGGTCTTCACTATATTGCAAAGAAAAGTTTTGAAACAAATAAATTTCCAACCAAACATAAAGTGGCAAAAGTAACTTGTATTTTCAAAAATAAAGGGTCAAAAACAAAAAGCGAAAATTACAGGCCCATCTCCCTTCTTTGTTTACCAGGAAAAATGCTGGAGGCTATCATAGCTTCAGAAGTCGATGCTCATGTTTACCAACACCAACTCCTAAGTAATCAGCAATGGGGTTTTAGAAAGGGACGATCTCCAGAACTCATGCTTTATAAGAATGTGTAGTAGATGGCTCTCATTACTCGACAAAGGGAAATTTATTGGAGTTTTGCTAATTGATTTTAGTAAAGCCTTTGACAGCGTCTGCCATAAAACTTTATTAAAGAAAATCACTGCTATTGGAATCTCAGGAGACTTGTTTGAGTGGTGCAAAAGTTATCTAAGTGAAAGGCAACAGTTTGTTAAAATTGGAAATAGTAAATCAACCATCAAACCAGTAGAGCAAGGAGTTCCACAGGGCTCCATCTTAGGCCCTAGATGCTATTCCTACCATGCGAATGACCTTCCAGATGCAACAAATTCAGACGATACTCTTGAGGATGAGAATCAAGATGAAACGGAAATGTTTGCTGACGATACTACAGAATCCAGTGCTGCAGATACTATTGATGAATTGATACCAAAAATCCAAGCAGCTGCCAATAAACTGCACAATAATTGGTCAGCTTTGAATGAAATGATAATTCATCCTGGAAAAACGAAAATCATGATCATTTCCAAACGTAAATTTATTGGTCCACTGCAGAAAATCACCATGAATGGAAGAAACCTTGAAATTGTGGATCACCAGAAGGTTTTGGGAACCACCATTCATGATTCCTTATCCTGGAGAGTACAAATTGATAAAAACGAAAAGCACTATCGCACAAAAATCAAAATGTTGAAACGTATGGTTATTCTTGGTAATGTTGTCATGTCAAAATTTTACTTTGCAACGATTATCCCATCCGTTACTTATAATATAACAGTATGGGGCAACAATAATGTTATCTTGAAAAAGCTAGAAATTCTGCACGTACGAGCTGCTAGACGAATATTCCAACCACCGGACCATTTGTCTGACGATGAGGTACTAAAGGCAGCTGGATGGATGAGTATTGAATATTTTGTATAAACGAAGACTGTTATGTCTTATGCACAAAATATTTTACAGAAATATTGATTCAGAACTATCAAATATGTTTTGTATTTTGAACTCAAAATCTACTCCTCAACGGAGGGACAATCAAGTAAAAATTGCTAAACAATTCAAAACAACAAATCAAAATACTTTTGTTGTTAGAGCTTCCAAGATATGGAATGTAATGCCGAATGAACTTACTAATGTATCAAAATTTGACATCTTTAGGAATAAATTGAAAAATTTTAAAGATAAGATCAATAAATTTTCTTTTACATATAATTCATACAATATTAGAGATGACTATGTATTTATTTAGTTAATCTTTATCAAACAACTTACACATCATTTCCCATGAACTTTGCGTTACATTAAATTCTTTGATTATGAAACATAAACTTTGAAGTCCTATCTTAGCTATATTCTTGGTAAACAAAACAATTCGTTTGCTTAATTTCCCTATCTCACTTTGATGACCTAGATTTTAAAATTTTATTTATTTTTTTAGATACATAGCTTTTAATTTTATATTGCACATGCGTAGGTTTTTATGACTCATAGGTTACATTAGGTTAGCTCAAGTCTAGTTCAAATTAACTCCTATAACAAAACTAAATCTCACTTAAGCCACTCAACCCCCAACAAGCTTATCAAGCTTTTACTTTTTTTCTCTGGTTAACTATCCTTCAGAAATCTCTGCACTAATAATTCTTTTATCTCTATTTACAGCATATACATAATTTTAATACATTTTAACTATTTTTCATTTGTAATATAGTCCTTAGTTGCAGGTCCACATCAGCTTAGTCTGCGTTTTTTTAACCTGCTTTATCAAATAAATAAAATAAAAAAATAAATAAATAAAATAAAACCAAGCGAATGAACTTTAATAGTCATAATAATTCTTTTACCTTTTACCTAAGAATGTTCTTGCATCATCCTTATTACACGAATATTACTAGACACTTTATTAACACAAATTGAAAAATTTTGTGTTAATAAAAAACCCCTTATTTAAAACCAGCCATGATGTCATTGTAAAAGCAATAAAATCCGTGTTAATTTTTAGAGTGTTAATTTCAAGGCCGTTGAATACTTGCCTAATAATATTCGTTTAATAAGGTGATTTCGAGAATTTGAACTATCGCAAAGTGTTATAAATTTCAAAGTCATCAAAATTTAGAGATTACACAATTGTATTTTATATGGTCATAAAGCCTATACTTTTTTGGTACCTATTATACTTATGATCTCAAAGTTCTAATTTAGGTTTTAAGGTGTATTTTGATTTTAACGTGTAGTTTTGACAATATTTAGGTCCCAATGATCCAATTGCAACATTAGATACTTTGCAGTGAATCACTGTTTAAAATTTGAGACCAAAATGACTATTTTATAAAAAGTTATTGGAGAATAACCATTTTGTAGGAACCATGGACAGGGTACTTTCAACACAAAAAGAAGGTACCCTGCACTTCTATTTTTTGCAGGTTTTAAGCGGTATCCACTGGTAATAATTTTGCACTTGCTTATTACATTTTCCAGCTGAAAATACCTGGAAAATGGATGTTTATGACCAAATAAGCTAGATTTTTCATCTAAAATAAGCGTGGCCACCCTGTATTTGGAGATCTTGTAAACACCTATTTATTTGGTTTGATTTGTTATACCGGGTACACCAATAAAAAGTATACAGGTTTGTCGGGATATTTTGAGCTTTAGGATTTAAATTTTTTGTTCATTCTTTTTTTATCGTTTAGATGATGCTCTAACTTAAAAATTTTGAGCTATCATTTTGATGATTTTTTTGAAATTTCGACGTTAAAAAAAAGTCAAGTTTTTTTTAAATAACTTTCGAACTACTTTTTCAAACCTAATATGATAGCTCAAAATTCACAAGTTAGAGCATCCCCTATACGAATAAAAAAGAATGAACAAAAAACTTAAATCCTAAAGCTCACGAAAAATCTGTATACTTCTTTTTGGTGCACCCGGTAGTCTAAATATGTTTAAAATGATTGTCTATTTAGCCCACCCCATTTTCGTTTATGTTCTGTTTATTTTATTGCTATATATTTTAAGCTAATATATTGAACATTATTCAACAAGAATTCGATTATTTCAAGACATGAATAATTTATTCCATGTTATTTTTTTGAAAAAAATTATCCCACTTTTTCAATGGTTTTTAAAACATTTGCTAAGTGAATAGATTTCGACTTAATTCAATTTTGTGAAAGTTTTTTGACTTTTTGGTTTTGATCAATTTTATGGAAGTGATCACTCTTTTAATGTATGTATACTCTTCTCTATATTTTTATTTCTCAATCCTAATAAATTGATTATTCTAAATTGATGGGTATACTCTGGAACACTCTTGATATAGTCCAGCTTAAAAGATGCATACATACATTGCCATTTTAAGCTTTCGAAGTTATTGTTGTATGAAGAAAGAATTTTCGATTCTGTTAATGATAGCCCAGATAGAAGGTCTCATTCTGTGACTCAATCTGTATTTGAATAATTTTTTTTTTGCATTAAAAATCTTGTTGACCTTTTCTTAGATACCTTGAATATGAACAGTAGGGATTTATTGAAGGCACAAAAGGCCTACGTTAGACGTTCTCAAGATAATCAAGCTTCAAATGAATTTTATCAGTTAATCTATTATGTAGGTTTAATCCCATTATATTTGAGTTATTGTTGCTAGAAAATGCATTCTAATTGAATAATAGTGAATGACGATAAGGTCGAGTCTCTAATAGATTCTTTAAAAAAATAAACAAGGCTTGTGGATGGGACGATATTTCTACACGTATGATTATGATTTGTGGTAAATCTATAGTTAAACCTTTGTGTGGCATTTTCAATCTTTCACTCCACTCAGGTATCTTCCCTTCCCAGTGGAAGAAAGGCAATGCTGTTTCTGTTTATAAAAAGGGGGACAACTCTAACACTTTCTTTTGCACTCTATTTACTCTCAGGCAGGACGTCTTTTGTTCAACACACTTCAGAACATAGACATAAATAATATCCAGCCCTAAGCTCTTGATCCAGCATTATCTTTCAACATAACTCAACAATTAATCTTACTATTGAATTTACTCTTGACTCTGAGAGGTTTAGTGGTGCCTTATTTTAGTTTTATGATCTTCTTACATAGCTCTTATATTTAGTAATGGATTTTCCTTTATTTTACAGCTTTCATATATCATTTATTGCCTTGCAGGGGGACTATTTATTTTTCTGTAAAATATCGAGTCTAATTTTACTACACTTCCTTAAAATTACTCGTGGTTTGTCAACTCTTATATAAAACGAGATTTTTTTTACATCTCCCTTTTTTTCTTTTATACTCTATAGATGTTCTATTGATAATGGTCCCTCTCTATCAGAAGAGAGTCGAACTTTTTAAGGATGTTCTTATCATGGTTTGTGGAGCAGGAGAAGGTTTCTCCCTTGAGAATTTCGTCAAGCTTTAAATGGTAAATTAACTGAATTGTACTGTGTTGTTATAGAGCTTCGAATATTGCAAAAGAACTTCCAATTATCAAGTACGCGCTGTATAATTAATATATTTTCGAGTGATTAATGTGATTATTATTATTTTCGGATGTGATTTTCTTATTTTAATTAGATTGCAATTTCAACGTGCTTGTAAGGAATTTGTTTTGAAAAATCCACCAACGCGAGCTCTTTGATGTTTTTTGTGATGGGTAAATTGATAAAGAAATAATGTTTGGAAGCTAAGCCTGGGCTTCGTTTCTACGTAGCGATTGTTATTGATAACTGAAAAAAAATTGTGCATACCTGTGTTTTGATTTATCTTTTACAATACTGTCTCGTCTACTATGTCTTTAACACGTAATTCTATTAACTTTTTTTTAAACTGCATGCATGTACAGAATTGTTGCTTTCTTAAATTAAATAGTTTAACTATATAATACTATGGAATTGTTGCTTTTTTGATGAGATTATCGAAGTACTGTATGAGGCCGTCCATATAGTACGTACGCAAAGATTATCCAAAAATTTGATACCCCCTCCCCCTTTGTACGCAGAGAACAATAGAAATGATGTCATTTAAACAATAGATGTACGCTTTTGCTAAACCCCCCCCTCTCCCCCCTTCACTGCGTACGTACTATATGGATGGCCCCTATGTTCATATTCCCAGATTTATTTAAATTGCATTTTGAAAAGCTCCTTCAATAAATGACATTTCACTTCAGCACTTTCAATTTCTTCGTGATGCTTTAGAAACTTGCTTCGTCAGCAATTTAAATTGTCGAGTAGACAAACCACAAATCGTGACGTCAGTGGTACCTACTATAAACTATGATAGATAAACAGAACCTATTATAGATAAATAGAAATTGCTCATCATAACATATTGAGTTTTTTTTCATGTTAATTTAATTGATTTTTCATGTTTATTTGTCTGAGTGTAAAAATGTGGGAACTGGATGTTTTTTGAAGTAAGATGCTATCCATTAAATTAATTTTTTAGACATCTTGAACTTTATGGTATTTGGTATATTGGTTACTAGTTACTTAGAGTTAGTTACTCCTGTTTCATAAATTCCTTCATCCTCTTCCTCCTTTAACAGAAAATTTAATTTTCTTGCTTTGAATTTCAGTAAAGAAATAAATAAATACATAACAATATAAATATAATGGCGACCACAGTACAAACTGTTGCCTACCCGACTGTGGCTCAACCACAAATCGTGGTTCCGGCAAACAACCCACGTGGTATGAATGTCAAATCTATCCGTGGACTAGGTAAGTTCTTCTGTATACTTTTTTTTCTACGAACAAACTATATAAGAACATAAGGCTTCGATTTGCGAAATGTTAAGAGGCCTCAAAATTGTTGGATGTTCTTATTTATAAACAAAAGGTGTAGTCTTTTTCTGCCTATCAGCCCCAGATTATTGAAAAGCAGATCTTCTTAGGTATATTCAAGATAAGTTATAATTAAAATTCCTCTGCCAAGCCAGTTCACTAATGTTATCTTGTGGATCAAGTTTTATATGCTCTTTTTATTTTGGAAGCTTCTAAACAGAAAAAGTCAGGGAAAAGGAACTAGATAACATAACCTGAGAGCTGCACTGGCATATATATTCAAAAAATATATTCAAAAAACGATCAAAAGGTCGATCTCTCTGAGTGTGGTAATGCAATGATGAGAAAAGACGAAAGGCATAACTAATTAAATCACGTGTTATATTATTTAGGGATCACACAAATTGTGATCGGAGCATTAACTGTTCTTTTGGGGATTATCGCTATCGCTGTTTTCGAATATGGATACTGGGTGAATGGTAGTGGCTCTGGTATTTGGTTTGGTATCTGGATTCTGATCACCGGTATTATTGGTGTGATGTCGGCCAAGAATCCTCAACAAACATCTTTGAACGGTGTCAACATGGGATTCAGTATCGTGTGTTGTGTCGTCTCATTTTTTGTTGGTATCTTCTATATCGTCGCCCTTGTGTAAGTTTTGCTTTTTTTTTTTAATTTTGATCTATTTTGTTCTATTGGTCTAATGGTCTTTTCTTCTTGACATCCCAATCAAAAATATAAAGCCTCATAAATGACAACGAGGTGACTGATTACAATGGGGTAAACTTCCCCTAGTTTAGAATTTCCCTGATAAGAGGGATAGCAAAGAAGGGAAAGGTTAAGAAAAGGGTTGAAAACCAAACTCATTTTGATGTTGAGGGTAGATAGAATCGATATTTAACTTAGACAGCCCAGTAATTTAGGAATTATAGACAATCTTTTGTTTTCACGGGGCCTACGACCAGCCGGCTTGGCTTTCTATGAACTGAACAGAACATTAGAAGGAACATCCCCTAGTTTGCAACACTGACGCCTTAGACTACCCAACCATCGCTAGGGGGTGTGCAGTAAAGTTACTTCTAAAGTGTTCTAATTTTAAATTAAGTAAATGCAATGTCACAAAATGATCGTTATATATCATTAAGCCTAATCTAGTAGTAGGATTTTATTGGACTTCAAAGTTGTGATATCTGTTCTCCCTATCCAGCTATTATAGCAATTGTGAAAGTTATTGGAGTTACAACCACTGGAACAGTGGTGGCAGTTACCGCTACTACGATCCGTGTTATAATGATAAAGATTCCGGCACCGCTATTTATGCCATTCTCATGATACTGATGATCGCTGAATTCTTTATTTCCATGGCTGTTTCGATTGTCTGTTGTCAAAACGGATGTTGCCGATCATCTGCTGCTGGAGGTAAGTGGTTTTCTCACTTTCTCACTGGCTAAACAAAATCTTTGATCGTAGCTTTTTTTGAAAAGCTCAATGTAGGGTAAATGCACCGAAAGTGTATTGATCTTTTTTTTCTTAAACACATTGTGATGTAGCGCCGTAGAACGTAAAGGCAACATAACGTTGATTAGGGTAGTTTTTTTCATTTTTATTTAAGCGTATAGATATCACGGCCAAAAGTGAGAAGTCCTTCATTTGGATATATCTTTTTACAACTTCTTTACTTTCGTCGTTTTCAGTAGAGGAGAGATGATATTTTCACTTTAAAGTTGTTTTAACGATTATCCAAATTGAAAATAAATATATATGCTGCAATCGATTTTGATCATAACTCTCGTGACATTTTCTTTTAGGCGTGATCATTCAACAACAACCTGGTCCTACCATCGTTTCATCCACTGGTGTTGTCATGTCTTCTCAAGCCCAATACCCTGCTCAACAAGTTGTCTACCCACCTCAATCTGTTGCTGGCTACCCACCCCAATCACAAGTCGTCTACCCTGCTGGTGGATACCCGAACCAACAATATGTTACAACTGCAGCACCAATGGGAGGTGTCCCACAGCCTGCTTACTCCAACCAGATGCCACCCCAGGATCCATCAAAGGTAGCCCCACCACCTCCATACACTAGCTAGGCTACTGGCATTGGAAGTGGGTTGTATCATCGATAACGTATTTTAATGTACGTGGTGATCGTTTATCATAACTACAACTCTTGTCTAAAGAAAGTATGTAATGTTATAACAAACTAAGTGATGATTTGCTGGTGTGTTGTTTATGCGAGAGCTTTGTGACTCAACTCTCCATTATGATAAGTTATTATTTAATTGATGTAAACTTAACGTAACCTGATTTGTATCTGCGTCGTGGATTTCAGTTTTTGGTCTAATATCTACTTAACTATTGAACAATGTATCGTTTAACGATTTCCGTCGATTACTTCTTGCTTTGCCACACATTTTGTAGGACAGGAAACTAACCAATTATTCCGGCAACATTTATAATGTTCTGCTTGAATAATGCAGTACAGTTTGTGAATGTCGTGTTGATGAGTGCATTTCCAAATATTACGCCTTATTTTTAAAAAATGTATAACAAATTCTTTTGAATACATTAGTGGCATTACCACTTTCATCTTTTTGGATAAATTCCCATCAGTATTCTCGAAGAGACCTCAATTACAAGTTAACAGAGTTAACAAACTACGTGTTTTTATAAGAACAAAATTCTTGAACTTTTAATGTTTTTAACGCCTTCCATTTTTCTAAGAAATCGTCCACAAAGCTTTAAAAAGTTCTTGAGTTGTTCTTTACATTTTGGTTATGGGAGCCATATTTTCTTATAGTTTTTTTCTTATAAAAAACCTGTACGGATGAATATGAAACAATGCCTTTTATATAAGCAATACCTTTATTCTTTAAATTATATTTCTTTTAGAAAGAGTTTTAAGATTCTTTCAAACGGTCATAATTTTCTTTCATTATGTGTAAATAAATTACTTTTATGTGTCAGATTAATTGTAGCAACGTAACAAATGTTTTTTACCTTAAAAAATGAACAATGTTTTTATTTGATAGCCTGTAAATTGGGACTAGAAATATCTTCACAATTGTGTGCCCTTTACTGCCAAACTGTGACACCGAAATCCGCGAAATCCCCGCGAAAATTTAACCCATTAAAGGTTTTGATTTGATTGAAAGGTCTGATGATACTGATGTAGTAAAAACAAATGCAGAAAGATTAGAAAAAGGTTTTGAAAAAATGAACATACATTGAATAAAAGAACCTAGGGGATTTTACTGATACTCTTTCGAATGTTTTTATGTTTATAATATAATTTTCTATGTTATAATCAAAACATTCGATTGTAAATTTTCTCGAAATCAACTTTGCTATTTTTTGTTTACAAAAGCAATAGAATGCGAGGTCACATCTCAAAACAACTTTCGATCTTTCACTTGTTTGCAGAATATCGTTGCGTAACAAAGTAGCTTTAATCTATCTGACTCAGCATTAAAACACTGCCTAAAATAAGCTCCTTTTATTCCCGTAGAAAGCCTTAAAGTATTTGAGGTACTTTTGCATCAAAATTTCGCTTAAAACATTTTTCATCAAATAGAAACATACAAAAATCCATAATGGCCATCTCACGGCTCACTTGCATTAGACTTTTAGCTTAGTATATAGATGCCATTGTTGTTTTGTTTGTTTGTTGTGTGTTTTTATCCAGGAATCTGTTGTTAGTTATTACCATCTTTGATATACCATTTATCTTGAATGTCTTTGTAACACGATTAATATAGTTTTATTAAACAAGAGTACACTCTGTATGGAATTTGGCAACTTACCTAAAGTCTATTCACGATAAGTGTGCACTAAATTTTGCTTTGCTTGTTATTTCTCAACCAATGCTTCAATCTTAAAAAGTTTGGTATCGTTGGGAAGGTAGGAAGAAGCTTTTTAATTTACTGTTAGTTTTTTCCGTGAAATTTGAAAAGAACATGAAGAAAAATGAAGAGGACCAAATTCAACTTTTTATAGATAGGTCGTATAAACGTTATTTTTACATCTTTGGAAAGCTTAAAGCTTGGCGATTTCAAAAATATATACTTTTACTATGAAATATAGTTTGAAATTTGCAATATTCCATAGATAAGATAAGAAACGACTTTTTCATCCCCGGAATTTTACATTGTGTAAGAAATTTCTTTTCAGAAAAATGAGTTAATCTGCTTTTACAATCTGTTGAATACTGAAATTTTTTAATTATATTTTCTAGCTAGTAAGCTACCTTCCTACCTTCCCAACGATACCAAACTTATAAAGATTGAAGCATTGGTTGAGAAATAACAAGCAAAGCAAAATTTAGTGCACACTTATCGTGAATAGACTTTAGGTATGCCTTTTACCGACCATTTTACCATAATTTGCCAATTATTCCCCACCAGTGCTAAAATGTTCCACAAAAATGCCAAATTTTTGCTTGAGGAATGAATTAAATGCGAGATTTTGGCTGGGTTTGAATCCAAACCTCTAAGAGTACCATAAGATATTTACTGTTGACATTATACCGTTAGATATTTACGGGGGAAAAATTGTCGGGGGAAATTGACGAAATTTTTTACGATTTTTTTATCCCCGACCAAAACTTTTACCCAATTTTTTAGACCATGACCAAAATTAAAATCTAAATTTTTTACTCCTTTATTAACCGAAATTAGTGCTTTAAGCGTCGAATTAAAAGATTTTTTTCCGAGCTACTGAAGGAAACCATTTCATTTGGACAATTTAGTTGGGTGAAAGTGACTAAATTGTAAATTTCGTTGGGGAAAAATGACGAATTTAAAATTTTGGTCGGGGAAAAGTGACGAAAATGCCTCTAGGTGACGAAATTTTTCCCCGACTAAATAAAACTCCGACATTTTTTTCCCCGATAAGGTATAAGGAAATAAACACTCTCCGTAAAAAAAATCTTTAACTGGGAATGAGTAAAACAGTAAGCAAGGCATATAATTAAAGAACGTTACATA
This sequence comes from Clytia hemisphaerica, assembly GCF_902728285.1. Classification (NCBI taxonomy): domain Eukaryota; kingdom Metazoa; phylum Cnidaria; class Hydrozoa; order Leptothecata; family Clytiidae; genus Clytia; species Clytia hemisphaerica. The sequence continues at coordinate 917,970 of NW_027104057.1, forward strand.
AAGCAGGGGACATCAGGTCAACATTCTATGAAGCTCTAATCTTAATCACGCTGAGTTCTCTTATTGATCGAAAGTTTTGAAATTTAAAAAGTAAAATTTTCAGAAATTTTTACTTTATCAAATATCATACACCAGTGCCGTAGCAACTGGGGGGGCAAGGGGGGGGCTATGCCCCCCCAATAATTTTTTCAAAAATGGTTATCTTGCAAAATGCACAGTTTTTCTTTTTTAATTTGGTCATAATTGTCTTTTAAGTGCATGTTTTGAGTGCATTTTCAAGCAATCTAGAGCTCAAATTTTCAAAATTTCCCCCCTCGGGCCAAACCATGGTCGGCCCTCGCGATGTCACTAAACTTCAGCCCCCCCAATATGAAAATGCTTCCTACGGCACTGATACACTATTCAAAAGATCACCTAGTTGGGGATTGTGAAATGTGTTGTACAGAAAGATACAGACAAAAATGATTTTCCCACAAATTAATCACTATGATGAGGTGTAGATAAGTGTAGAATGGCCTTTTAGCCTATTGCTGTCACATAGATAAAGGTACTCATTATGTCAACTTTGTGCTGATTTTATCACAAATTTTTACAGCAACTGGATCAAATCTTTATAGCCGCATATCCCACAACGACCTCTACGTAGAACCCACAAAAATTTAAATTAACTTTTAAACTAATTTTTTATAAAATTTGAAGTATGCTGAATTATTGACTGAGATCTTCGGACAAAATTTTACTATTGTAATGTAAATGATGTTACAACGAATCATCGAATCGTCAAGGTCATCGAATTTTGAAACTTTCAAAAAAAGCACTCTTTAAATTCACTTGTAAACTCTCTTCAAACTAGACACCCCTTCTCACAGACTGACTAGAACAATCGGCCAAAATATCGAAAAATATTCTTGCAACTTTTGTCTCTGCTGAAATAATCAAATAAACCTATCATCGCACTGCAAAATATTGTGCTAATTTTTGCATCCCCACTGAACTTAGTGACTTGAAAAAAAATGGATTTTAAATCCCCACTGCAAAATATTGTGCCAATTTTTGCATCCCCACTGAACTTAGTGACTTGAAAAAAATGGATTTTAAATCCCCAGCCATAAAAAATAAGAGACTATAAATCTCCATTAAGTTTCAGTCTGTTATTTTTAAACCCACTGGCTAAGAAAATCCTTCCAGGTCTGTGAGAAAGGGGTGTAACTAAAGACGAAAGCTTATTTTAATCTACCAAATATCTTTATTTTTACCTACTGGCCGAAACTGGTCCAATTTGGGCTTATTTTCTTAAATCATAGAATTGAGAAATGTTCTTAAGACTTGAAATTCTGACCAGTCTGTGCTGAAGCTCGCTGAAGCTAACCGGTCTGTAAAATTCATTTATTAGATGGCAAAAGTTGACTCTGGCCCATTTATGAAGTAGATAATTCTGCAAAAATTAGCAAAACTTTGAAACTCTGCAAGTTGACTCGGATGGTCAAGACCTATGACTGCCATAAATTTCTGTCAGCATTTTATTGCAAAATTTTTAACATGCTGATATTTGCTGATGTTAGCAAAATTCAAAATTAAATGTATCGAAGTACTCCTTCTAATGTCTTACAGCTTTGATTTAAATTTCATGCTCCCAGTAACAGCCAAACTAGATTTATTCTAAAAGAAATGTTGCTAAACGTCAACATTTTCTATTTTTTCCTTTTAATATCTTTTTTTGGCTTAAACGAATAATTCATGATATTCATGACGTAATGTTTTCTACGGAAATACCCTGGTTTTAGCCAGTAGTGGCAAATTTAACTAGGCAAAAGTTGTATAAAATTTGTCACTACTGGCAAAAACCGGGGTCTTTCCGTAGAAAACATTACGTCGTGAATATCATACAGCCATTTCCGTAATCTGCATGTCAAAACGCTTACTTTGAGTTGATGTTTTATTTAGCAGGTGCTAAGCTAAGGGTCCTAAAAAATTAAGGTAAATTTGGACGTAAGTAAGTAATGAATATATTTGCCTTAATAAGCGAGACGAGCGACCACACTCATAGACATGAAGGCTAAACTAAGGAGGTGGCCGCACGCTACTGTTACAAGATAAATAGTTTCTAAGATCTTACTACTACTAGGATACATTGAAAATAAATCTTTTATAATATAGGAATAAAGAAATGAAAATTCAGAACCAAACTCGAAAATCGTGAGAACAAATATAATGACTTAACGTGCTTTAATTAGTTTCCCGAGTAAATTGGGGGTGATACAAATGTTTGTAAAATTTATTCCCTAGTCAACTTTTCATAAAGAAATCGGAAAAATTCAGTATTAATTTCATGACACTTTTCTTATAACATTAAGTATGTTTTCTCTTGGTAAATTCTTCTCTTTGAGATTAATATTCTCTAAGCGCCATCTCATCATGTAAAGCATCTTCTTCCATAAACTGCCAACGTTTGGCTGACTCAACACGCTTAAGAACAGCATCATTATCCTGAGATGGCTCATCTTGAACATTATGATAAACCGTTTTCAACTTCTTTTCCACACCTTGTACTATATTCTTCCATACTGGGAAGTTCACGAAAATATTGGCGTTCCAATAATTCTCCAATGATTTTAAATCTTGCTCCCGGTATAAACGAAATTCTGGACCCATTCTCTGAAGAAAAAAAAGAAGAAATGTTTTAAAACTTCAGACGGGTAACCTTCCACTCATTTTCCAGGAGAACCTCTAAAGAATAGACTACCTTAAGAGAAGAAATATTGGCGAATGAGCCCGCTCGCCAATTTTGGTGCAATTTGGCGGAATTTATTTTGGCGATTTGATAAAATTTATAAATTTGGCGAGAATTTATTTTGGCGAATGACCTATAAATTTAAATTTCTTTCCGCCAAAATTTCTTCCCTTAAGGTATTACCTTTCACAAAAACCTTCAAGGGACAACCTCCGAGGAGTGGAATAATATTTTATTCACACTTTTTAGAAGCAAATTTACAATATACGTAAGCAAGATTCAAAGAGTACATGTTTTTCTATAAGTATAACGTTTATAAGCATAAGTAGGTTCATTTTTGGTACCTAAACAATGGCTCTTTTGTTTAAGAGCAAATATAATGCAAAAGCATAACGCGAGCCTGAAATCAGAGTAGACACTGTTGTTGCTTAGTAAAAAATCATCGTTTGTGTTAAATTTAAATTTTGAATTAAATCCACAATGTTGACTGCCATATTTTTTTAAATTTCTAATTCAGTTATTGGTTATTACAGCTCTGTGACCGATTTTTATCTATCCCGTATGACATTATTGTTTATATACCTTGATGTTAAAATTCCATAAAGTCATTACGGAGGCCCATGTATCTGCATTTGATCCGTATTTTACCATTGGACATAAAGGTGTGCTTGTTTTCCCTGCGTACATGTCTTCCATTGATCCACTACATGGACAGTTACCTTGCTTCCTGGAAAAGTTAAGAAGAGAGAATTCTCACAACATATACTTTAATTGACACGTACATAGTTGTCATTGATATCTTATTTAGGACACTGGACGAAGCTTCTTTGGCGATGAAGCAAAGCTACACGTTTTTTTTTTTTAAGAAACTAGTTTTACCAAGCAGCCTCAATGTTTCTTAAGAAATCGGCCCTTTGAGCCTTAAATATTTCTTGCATGTTTCTAAACTTTTTGACATAATCAGCCATATGAAAGGCTGGATTGGAAGGTTCTTAAAAAAACCGAATTAAAAAATGTTATTTTCTCATTCTCAGCCTCAGCATGTTTCTTAGATGTTTCTTAGTTTTTAGACATTCTGAGCCTCATGTTTCTTAAAAGTGTGTTTCTTAAAAAAAAAAAAACGTGTACCTTATCTTTAACTTAACTGACTTTTCTTCGTACTGAAACTGAATTGAAATACCAAAAATGAATAAGAAACCGAGCCTAAGCCAAAAGAAAAGCCTAAATCTTATCAGTTATATTTGTTACACGTTTTAAGAACAAACTATATAAAAACATAAGGCTTTGATGGCCAAAATATTAAGAACAAGTTAAGAATATTTTAAGGCTTGGTGGACGCTAAAACACCTAATTTCTTAGGAAAATAGACCAAAATACTCACAAAATGGTGAAATTAAGAACATGTTAAGAACATTTTTAGGCTTAAAACTCAAACAGTTATGAACATCCGAAGGCTTAAAAATTTTTGGATGTTCTCATAAAAAAAGCTTGTATCACTTTTGTTCTTTAACACAAAATCTATATTTACCTCACGTAACCATCATGCCAGCATCTTTCAGGTTCCTGAAGAAATTCCGAAAATCGAGATCCGCAATTTATTGCATCCCAGGTATGAACTGCAACCAACCATCCTTCTTTAATTGTTCGTTGATATCGTGTGGTACATTTTTTGGTTTCTGTTAAGTAGTCCCAATGTGTGTTATGTTTGTTATAGATTTGGGTGTAAGTAAAGTTGGCATAATCCATGAATTCTTCAATGTCATTCTTCAATTCAGTCAGGTAGGTTTTAGCTGCTTTTTTATTGTTCGTAGTTTGCTGCTTGCGCTCGTACATGGCACTAAGAGAAAGTAAAATCATGATTCGGAGATCGGCGTAATCTCTGAAAATGATGAAAATAGCTTCCATGCGTTTGACGTCATCGACTGATGGATTCCAATTGGGATTCGATTTATGTTCGAAGAAACGAAGGAATTTGGCTGAGTCACTACCGGATAAACGATTGACTGCTTTCAAACAATCCAGCATGTCATCTTCAGTTATCTCCGTCAAGCATCCAGTATAGTAGCTGTAATACTGTTTGTAGTTGAGGTTCATGAGGAGTTTGTCTTGCTGGATGATCTGTTGGTCAACATAATCTTTCATGTTAGAGAATTGATCATTAACTTCATCTGTCAATTTTTCAAGAGCAACGTTACAAGCATTAATTATATCTGCTGGTGTGGGTGTAGCTTTATCTGCCGCGATTCCAACAACTGATCCGAAGACGCCAAGACCTACTGACATCACCTAACAAGCAAATTCAGTATCTGTATATTCAACATTACATTTTATAACAATCCTCAAAATTTTCATGTGAGTTTTAAAACTCAAAATTTAATAAATACACTTTTTTTCTGGACACCCTGTAAAATCTTTCATACAATCATTTTTTTCCGACACTCTACATGTGATAAAATAACTTCCCAATTTTTAATTCAAGATAGTATGGTTTCATTGCCTTTGATGAAAATTGACTGAGCAAAAAATCTCCATTTTATTATTCTAAACTCTATATAAATGATTATGAGGATTTTTATTTATCTTATTGGCCAAAACTTATTCGGCCCTAAGTGACTAAATTTTGGCTTGGTGACTAAAATTGGGGCTGACTAAAATTTTGGGCCGACTAAAATTTGGGCCGACTAAAATTTGGGCCGACTAAAAATTTGGGCCAAATTAAAGGTTATAATTAAGCTTTCCTTATTTTCCAGGGCCCGGTTGTTCAAAAAATCGATTAGATTAAATCCCGATTAACGCTAATCGCGATTAAATTTCGATTAGTTAATCGCAGGGATTAACTTCCGTTGTTCGAACGTCAGATTAAGTAATCGCGTGGGAAAACTCTGGGAAAACCCTTTTCGAATGTTCCGTGACGTCATTTTTCAATTTTCGAACGTTCCCTGCGAAACCAAAACAAACAATTTTGTAAACAAATAATATTAGAAAGTTTGAATGACTGTGTGTGGTCGGTGGTGTGTTGTGTCGTTTGTAAAATGTAAATTGATAATATTTTTGATAAAGATCTTATGTATTTGAACATGTTTTTTAAAAGAATGTATTTGCAATATGATCGCGTATTGCACCACGATTTTGATCGTCTCCATCATAAGGTTCTGCCTCAAAGTCGTCTGGGTCTTCTTCATCGTCAAATGGGTCTTCATTTAACATAATAGCAATGTTATGAAGGATAAAGCATGTACCAATTATTTGACATGCTTTTATAGGGTCGACTCTCAAACCAAATCGTAACGCAGGAAATCGTGCTTTTAACAAACCAAAGCTTCTTTCGACTGAACTTCTAGCTCTCTTTTGGCATCGGTTGAATCGTCTTTCTCGTGGTGTTACAGGGTTATCATAGGGGGTCAAAAGGTAGCGTGATAAAGCATATCCAGAGTCTCCAATAACCAAGCCATCATCTATCGAGTTGTTGTTATTATCCAAGTGATTTTTGACTGCAGAAACACGAAAAATAAAACTATCATGTGTCGACCCCGGCCATCTTGCATCAACATCGAGGAAACGATAATTATGATCAGTCAGGGCTTGAACATTATAGAATGATAATTTTTTCTGTTTACAAAGTCCTTTTCATCTTCATGGGGGCAAGAAATTCTTACATGTGTGCAATCGATACAAGCAATTGTGCTTGGAAAGCCAGCCATTCTGTAAAAACCTTGCTTGATCTCTGTCTTTTGTTGGGCAGTGGTAGGGAATACAATGAATTGGTTTTTCTTGCGATTGAGAGCTTGACAAAATTGGGGAACAATCCTTGAAACAGTTGATTTATCCACTCCAATAACATCTCCCACAACTTGTTGGAAACTTCCACATGCCAAAAAACTTTAAAGAAATCAACACTTGACTTTCCACAGACAAAGCGTGGTTTCTTTGTGTAGGTCTTTGCAGATCTTGTCTGAGAAGATTGGTTAAAAACACAATGCCTTGTCGTGAAAAGCGAAAGCGCATCCGAATGTCCTCATCTGAAAAAGTGTTGTTATGCATAAAATCTTTCAGTCTGTATGTTCTTGGACGTCTTCTTTGCAAATTTCCATATAAAATCATGTTCATGGCGGCCATTTCTCACTTTGTTTTAAGCTTAATCTTTCCTTAATCCACCTCCCGAGCAGGATTAAGTTTTGGGGTGTTTAAGTCTAAGTTAATCTCTTTTTTAATCGTGATATTTTTTGAACAACAGACAAATTTTCGTTAATCGGCGCTAATCGCTATTTAATCCGGACTTAAGCTAATCGGCCGCTAATCCACTTTTGAACAACCGGGCCCAGTATTTTAAGCTTTCTCCTATTTTCCATCTGCTTGTAAATTTAAAAATGGCCCAAATTTTTAGTCGGTCTTAATTATTTGTCGGCCCTTAGTGACTAAATTTTGACGAGGTGACTAAAATTAGGGCCGACTAATAATTAAGGCCGACTAAAATTGAGGCCGACTAAGTTTTGGCCGATAACGTATGCAAAGTCTGTTCCACTTTTTTCCCAGACACACACACATCGTTTTAGTATAATTACCTCAGCATATTTTGCGAAGTTCTTTGCCAGAGCTGCTACGTCAACCTGAGCACTTGTAGCGCTGAAAGCATAACCAAGATATGTACCATATGTTGCAACTGCATCCACTAAAAAGTAACAGGGATTTTCATTAAAGTGGTGCAAGGTACAGAGAAAACGTTAAAAATCGTACTGTAAAATCTTTTCCATTCCACGTTCACAGATTTGCAAAATAAAATTGTCACTCAAAGAATCTTAAATTGAAATCATTAAAATGTCTCATTGAAATGTCCCATTCTTTGTCTGAAGAAACAATGTGTCCTGAATGAAGCACAAGCAAACTGCTTTAACCGCCGAAAATATATTTAAAGACAAAGTGTGTGAGATTCAAAAGCTTTGACGAGGATATATACCAGCAGCAAGTTGCCAAGTTAAACAAAAGGGAATACACGAGAAGGAATCATACTCTAATGGCGATCGATACAAAATACATCGAAGGGACCTAACCCTTCCAAAATCCATACATCCAAAATTTTTGACGCCGCTTCAGATGTTCTTAACTTTTGTTCTTAACATGTTCTTATTCTCACCATTTTTTGAGTATTTTTGCCCATTTTCCTAATAAATTGGGTGTTTTTGAGTCCGCGAAGCTATAAAATAAAATGTTCTTAGCTTGTTCTTAGCATTTGGCCATCGAAGCCTTATGTTCTTATATAGTTTGTTATTATTGGAAAGACGTGTATGGGTCTCGATGTTTCTAGGTCCAACCAAATCGGTTTAACTCATATGATGCCAGTGACAGATAATGGCAGTTACATCAAAATGCCTCGAAAATGTCAATATGAAAATTGCGCAATCAGAGAACGTATGTCTCGCTCATTATAAAAAGGCTGAGACAAACTTTCAATAATTGGATTGTAACATCGAGTTAAGTCTCTTTTGTTAAGTCACCAGGGGGTAAATAAAACAGACCTTGATACATTTATCGTTCGTTTCAACTTGACGATTCGTTTAAAACTCAGCCTCCTAAATATTTGGGGTAGGTAAAATATGTACAAAGAAATTCATACTTTTCCAACCCGGCGAATCTATAAAAAAGAAGCGAACAATAAAATATAATTACCCTTTCCAAATAAACCTCTTCGGTGGCGAGCGTAGTCTACTCTGACGTAATTGTAAAATTTATGTGATGGGAGTTTGACATAGTAATGTAATGTTGTTTGTAGGCTGCACGCATCCCCTCTGATATGATTTGATATAGCAAAACTATATAGCTATAACAAAATAAATTCTGGGGATGCGTGCAGCCTATGTTGTTTGGGGAATTACGAAGTGCTCTGGAATTTCGATTGCATTTATTCAGGTTGATTTTTTATGACTTCTAACGGTACTTTTTCTAACGAGTTTGATTACTCTGTTCTCACACTTATGTCTTTTTTTTCCGCGTCCTTTTCCGTGATTACTTTTATTTATATTTTCAAAGACATGTAAGAAGGCATATTGATGTAACTGAATGGGTTAAAAGTGTTGAACTTACTCTGCAAATTAGCTACAGGTGCTCTGATAGGTCTCAACATCACTTTCTTTCCTCCTGGTACGTATCCTTGATAAGTGCAATATCCTTGCAAAGGATTTGATTTACAGCAGAAATATCCTGACTTGCATCCTCGTTCACTTTTGACCGTAATAATCACGGCAAGAAGCACCAGGCTTGTAAGTAATTTGTAATTCATATCTGAAGTCGTCAGCTATCTAATGAAAAATGACAAATGCTATGTATGTTTTTATGTTGAAAGTTTTGGATTGATCGTAAAATAATGTATAGAATTTGAATGTATCCCTAGGGCCATAAATACAAATGATAATTCACTAGAGACGTTTTATATGCCTGAAGATCAATCTTTAGGGTGTATTCACCATTGAGTTTAAAGCCCGGAGGTCTAAAGGCGAGAGTCCTGGATGGGAAATGAAACCACTTATTTCCCATCAAAGAGAGTACCTTTATCAGTAAGAAGACAACCATGAAATGTGTTGTATACCAACATGAATTCGTTCGTATTTCAAAAAGTTAGGTAATTTAAGTTCACTGTCTAAACTTTTCAAGTTGCTTCAAATCTACGCCAAAGAAACAAAGGTAATTATTACTATCGCTTGAACGTATGATATCCTTCTTTGTTAATTTTCAAAAGCGAGACATAAAGGAAAAATAGCAAATATCTTTGGTTTAAGTTTGTGTGATTCCCAATCATTGATTTAATCATGTTATTTACCATATTTACCTATTATGCCAACGCAAGATCTCATAAGAGCGATTAAATACCTGTCGGTTAAAGTATTGATATATTTTCTATTTTACTGAAGCTAGACTATCAACTACTCAAAACACACATTTTTCACGCTTCAATGATCAAGAAGCAGGAGCTACCCAACAATAGGGATATGTTATATCGACAACATTGCTTTGTAGGCAATCAAAAAACTTTTCCGCAAGTCTCTACTGCTAATATTACAATACTATCTTGAAAAAAAGATGGAATAACTTAAAAGGGAAAACTTCGAGTCAGGTAAAAGAGACGAATTTTTTCACCAAGTAACAACCTCGACCCTAAAAAAAATTAACGTGACGAAATTTTAAAACTCAAAAAACTGCTTTGAAAAATTTTTGTTACGAAAAGGATTTTGTCTATATTTGGATAAAACCTTCTTGTTTGCAAGATATTCGATCCATTGAGTTCAAGGCCCGAAGGGCGAGAAAGGGCGAGATTCCTGGATGGGGAAAAAATCACTTATTTTCCATCCAGAACGCCCGTGCGTAGTTTTTATATAAACGCTGGATTGGAACTAAAATTGTGGCACTCGACGGTTTTACACTCGACCTAATGAACTCATTTCAATAAAAGATTCCATATGGATGCAAACTTTGGGTCAATCCTAAATTCCCATGGACTAAAATGCAATGATTACTATCGCTTGAACGTTTCAGGTACATCAGCAAGAAGTAGTAAAAATTATTTTCTTTTCTAGACTTTTCTCGTTCTACAACAAAATATTTTTAAATATTTCCCGTTTTCCAAAAGGGAAATATTTGTTAAAACGGGCTTTCTCCATCATAATTTCCAGTGTCAAAACGCCTTCCGTACGCCCTGACTGACGCCCGTTTTAGCGCCTAAAGAAAGTCTACTTTATAAGAATCAAATCAATATCTCTTGATTGAAGGCAATATGCCTTTCGGTAATTAGTTATTAGAAAGTAAACAAAGAATGGCAAAAAAGATGAGCATATTTATTTTTATTATAAGCATCTACTTTATAAGAATCAAATCGTATTGTTCCTATTCTTGACCCCCTCCTTAGGAGAAACCAAAACGGTTTCCGGAAGGGCAGGAGCACACTCTCTCAAATTTTATCTATCAGACGAATTCTGGAAGAAATGAGGAAACTCAATAAAGATGCTTTTATATGTTTTGTTGATTTCAAAAAGGCCTTCGACTCCATCCGTCGAGAAAATATGTTTCAAATTCTAGGTCTCTATGGTATCCCTGAGAAAATTATAAATGCTATTCAACAGTGGCGGCCTGGAAGGGGGTGCAGGGTGTGCAGTGCACCACCCAGAAAGATCTGAGAGGGGCGCCAAAAGAGCTTTCGAAGGGGGCGCCAAAATTGTTTGATGTTTAATTGGGCAATTTGGCGCCCTTCGGCACGTTTATAGCGCCTTCTATGAGTACAATGTTAATTTTTTTTCGCATGCGGCGCTTTATTTTACCCTCTTGCATCCTTTCTCTCTTTAGTTTTTTCAAAACTTTTATCAATATTGAATCAGAATAGAGAAATGTTGTGTATCCACCAGGGGTTAAAGAGAATGCTCACCCCCCAAAATGAGAGATTGCCAAAATGATCAAAACTTGTTGATTATCGCTGACTGACTAACTTTCTCCGTTTTAGAAGATCTTTTAAGCTTTTTAACCTTTCTTATACCAAAATTTTTTGCCTGCGGCGCCACAATTACAAGGAACCCTTCCTCCCAACTTCGGAATTTTTGGGGCCTCTTTCAGCCATTGATCTTTAATAGAGAGTAAAGTAAGACCAGCGGCGAAAAAGTTTAAAGATTATCTGGTAATTTTTCTGATAAGAATTTTAGAAAGCAAAAACATAGACTAAATCGACTTACCAGGTATAAAATTTCCATTTCAAAGATTAGGGGCGTTACTTTCAAACAGTCACTGCTCTTACAGTTTAATATTTTCACTTAATGATGAAGGGCGCAAATAAGGACAAAAATACCAGGGGCGCCAATTTCATAGTTTGCACCACCAAGAAATTTAAGCCAGGCCGCTACTGGAGTCGATACATAGGCGTAGCGAGATACCCTGCAAAATTTATGAGGGAGGTGCAGACGTTTATGACATATTCATTATTTTTTGATTATAAACAAAGACAATAATTACAGTGTCGTAAAAACCACTCTCATCCATAAATTTTGCAGGGTACCTCGCTATGCCTATGGAACATCCATTTTCGTGGGATGTGGTCAAATGCAGGTGATAGGTCCACGAATACCAGATAAAGGGGTAGCTTTTACGGTTAGAGATTTGTTGAACACGCTTGATAATTTGTAGATCCCATCTGTCGCTCTTCGATTCTGTCGAAATCCGTTCTGCTCATCGGTCAGTTGTTCCTCATACCAAGGTTGGAGTCTGCTTAGGGTAATGTTCACAATTAGTTTGCTTATTGTTGAGCCGATACTCAAGCCTCTGTACACAGTAGGATCTTTCTTAGAACCTTTGCCTTTCCATAAAAGTCTTCAATCTAGAGTTTCCCCATGCTGAGGGAATATCGAGATTTTCCCATACATTTAGTTTCATTTTGTGAATAGTGTCACTCACATTTCTTTAGGAGCTCAATATCAAAATTTTGTCAGGGAGACACATAGAAGAAGTAGCAAACAATGTTGAAGTGTTCAAAGTCTGTCTTTTCACAGTAGCCAACAGTTTATCAAGTTTTCTCGTTGCAGCGAGAGTATTCACCCAGCTGGCACACACGAACGTTGTTTCAACGTTTATCTAATGTTCATAACGTCCATATAACGTTATATAAACGTTGAAACAACGTTGTGTGTCAGCTAGGCAGTTTCAATGCGACCACCGTCCGAGATTCAAAAAACGCCTTTAAATTGGTTTTCGTAGGGCACCCTTTAGATCAGGGCAAATTTTTAGGGTGTAGAATTGACAAAAAAAATTTGCCCTTCGAATCTCCTGCAGTTTTCGAGTGAATCGATTTTTAGTTAATCGATAGAACTTATCAAGGGTCCCCCCTTTACTAACGGTTTTTTCGAAGTCTGAAAATCAAATATCTACGAATACCAACGGATTCAGCGTGAAAAGTAGATAAAGAAAATGGGGTTATTTGTTAAGTTTCGACCACCTGGTGCCAAGAAATGGCATTTTTAAGGCGAAAAATCGGCGTTTTTGGCGTTTTCCGATGACGTCAGCATTTTCCTATGAGCATTTTCAGAAAAAATCATTCCCACAGCTGGATAGCCCTGAATTAGCAATATCCAAAAATGGTATGGTTTGTCAACTTTCAATGTATAGATCTCCAGATAATTCATTTTTAAGGTGGATAAATATGCTGAAAAACTGCTGACTCAGCAAAAAATATCGATAATTTTCAATATTTAAACTAAAATATCTCGAGATCTAGTATTTTATCACAATTTATTAAAGCAGGTCTAAAACGGCCAAAAATGACCAAAAACAGCCAAAATGTTCACAGTGCTGTAACTTTTATCTAGGAAGGATACAAAAATCTGAACATCGATTTGAAATCAGCGAGGTTTAAATATTCTAAATACCTTGATTTTATGATTTTTTGACCAGTAGAAAAATTCTTCATTTTTTTCATCTCCATTTTTCTTCTTCATTTTTCAATTTTTCAAAAAATTTTTATCCTTTGGATTATTATCCTTGGAAATATCTTTCCAACTGTGTATAACTTTCAAACATAGTATGAATGGATGCTGAGAAAATACTCAGAAACTCTAGTGTCCACAGTGTTTACCAATAACTGCATCCGTCAACAACGCTGCGTGCACTGTTTCGAGATTTTTTCTTCCAGTCATCCGTGTTTGAAATTGCAAAACTTTTTGTTCATTGCACGCGTCCTTTTTTCATGCTTCATTAATAAAATCTTTTGTTTAAAGGGTGTTCCTACTCATTGAGTTTAAAGCCCGAAGGGCTAGAGTAGAATCTCTACCCATTCCCAGGCAAGAAAAAGTGAAGCTAGAACGGATTGTATCTAGCGGTTTCTTTGTTTTTGAGGATTGCATTTTTTGAAATCTAGCGATAGATTTTACTTTCAATCCGGCGTTGGTGTAAAAACCACACGTTGGCGTCCTGGATGGGAAATAAGTGGTTTCATTTTCCATTCAGGAGTGTCGTGTCTAGCCCTTCGGGCTTGGAAGTCAGTGCTCCTGCCCCCTCCCTTTAAGACAATAGAGGTTACGACTCTTAATTAAGGAAGATCGATTAAAAGTAACAATGCAATGCGTTCGATTCTTTACAAGCACTTAATTTTCATTATTTTTGAAAATGAAAAAAAGAATTGTCATTTCAAAGTCATTAACGACGATTAGCCAAATGAAAATGGATGGACTTAGATAATGATTATCTTCCCTTTTGGTAAGGAGGGACTTTTTGATTCTTGGAATTTTTGTTGGCCCATCAAATGTTTTCTAACTACATAGTTAATAGCTTGTTAATTATGCCGATGAATTGGCAGAAAAGGTATCAATTGTTAATTTGATTACAAAGCTATAATTATCCTTTATTAGGCTACATGTCATGCAGGCTATGTAGTTGCTAAATAAATTTGTGCTTTTCAGTTATGAGATTCAACGATTTTCAATAAAACTATGGCGAATAAATTTAACACACATAGATTAACTTTTTGTATAGTAGTTTTTTTTTGGTTTTGCAAAATTTTCTGGAGGGGACACGTTTCCAGGGGCAGATTTCCCGGGAGCTACTTTTCAGAAGGCTTATTCTTTCGGGGGCAAATTTTATGTCAATATTATTTTAATCTTCATCCTCGTAGTTTTATTTCTCTTAAGAATACAGCTGTTACACAACGTCGCTTTAACGTTCAGCTAACGTTGCAATTGTATGAATGCCATTGATGTTCATTTATGTTGTTTTGAACATTTTTATCTGCTGGGATGCAAAAAGTTCATTGGAAATTTAAAGTCTAAGAGTGCAATGAAGTCAATTAAACCTATAAACAATATCAGAGTTGTTGAAAAAATTCCAGCTACTCAATTCCATATAGCTTATATTAGACGTCACCCGCGCTTTTTCCACGCAATTAACACGCAATAGACGATATCGCGTTTAGAAAAATGCAATGCATTCTGGTTTCTCGGGGACCCTCAAGGGAATTATAATCTATTCCAGATCATTATATAATCGACATTATAATTCCTTTGAGAGTCCCCGAGAAACCAGAATGCATTGCATTTATCTAAACGCGATATCGTCTCTTAACGTCTATTCCACTTTGCGACTTTTTCGGGCTCTAAACATTCGACTTTTTGACGTCACCTATAGCATGTGAAGCTCTAGCCTATACTATACGTCACGGCTTTTTTTCTACGCTGTAACTTCTATTCCACTTTGCGACTTTTTCGAATGTTTTGAGCCCAGGTTTTTCGGGCTCTAAATATTCGATTTTTTGACGTCACTTTAAACGTTTGAAGCTCCTGCAGTAACAAAAAAATCGAATTTGCGTCAAAACACTTGAAAGGCTTCTATTTTTTGAAAATCGTCAAAGTGGAACTCAATAAGAAACGGGATGAAAAATCCCGGTTTTTGCTGAGGTACTCGCTAGCGAAGCTCCTGCACTGAACTGCCACTTTACCAGATCCAGAAATGCTTGTCATACAAATCAAGAAGTTTCCAGTGTCAAAACTGTACCAAAATCGCACCACAGGTAATGGAAAGGTATAATTCAAATGAAACATCAAAAATTGAAGGATTCAAAAACGAAATCAAAGCTTGTGAGAATATAATGAAAAGGCAAGACGAAGAAATAAACCATTTGAAAGCACAAGACGTCAATGTTATGGTCAACGAAATGAAAGAAACTATCGATACCAGAATAACCACGCTTGAAAAGAAGATTGAAAGCATCATCGAAAAGAAAGAAGAGAAAAGACCACCAATGAGCTACGCTAAAATCACATCCAAACACATCGAGAAAAACATTGGAGATGCGATTCGAAAAGAAAAACAGGAGGAGCAGCTGATTCGATCTACAGCACGCAACCTAATTTTTTCATGGGATTGATGAATCGACAGATGAAACTGAAGAAGAAACAAAAAATCAAGACGAAGATTTATCCATGACAAAATTATTGGTCAGCGGCTCCATCTGAGGAATATAAAGATTACCGAGACGCAGCGGATCGGGAAATTTACGAAAGAAAGAGAAGATAAAGCGAGATACCGACCAATTAAAGTCACATTTACGAACGAAGAGGACAAGAACACAGTGTTGCAAGCAATAACAAAAGAAAAAGGCTTTCCTTACCGAGTGACAGAGGATTTGACCAAAAATGAAAGACAGATAATTAAAGAATGGTGTAAGGAAGCCGAAAAAATGAATGCTAAAATCAAGGAAGACAACACAAAATGGAAAGTCCGGGGGAGCCCGCGAAAAAAACTCTA
The DNA here is from genome assembly GCF_902728285.1 of Clytia hemisphaerica. Lineage (NCBI taxonomy): Eukaryota > Metazoa > Cnidaria > Hydrozoa > Leptothecata > Clytiidae > Clytia > Clytia hemisphaerica. The sequence continues at coordinate 933,961 of NW_027104057.1, forward strand.
TTTCTATTTCAAAAAGATCATTGTAAAAAGTACGAGCGGTTTATAGAGGCTCATGTGTCTTCACGGTGGCCTGCAAACCTGTAAAGCTTTATTATTAAAAAGCAAAAAAATTGAATTTGCGTGAAAACATTTGAAAGGCTTCTTTTTCAGAAAGTCATCAAAGTGGAAATCACCAAGAAACGGAATGAAAATTTTTGGTGTTCGGCGAGGTGCTCGCTAAATTCCATAAAAGTGACGTAAAACTCTAATACACATTCGGCTTGCACTAAACATCAAAACAACGTCTATTCGACGTTCTTAACATCCATATGACGTTGAAACAATGCTTTTTAAAGTGGCTTCTTCCTCAAACACAGGAAGTTTAATTTACGCTTTTTTAATTTCGCTTGGCGAAAGAATTAAAATTGCCTTTCTGCGGTGGGACTGAATTTGGAGGAAAAAATCTTCTGTCTATAACTATAAGTGATACCAACCTTCCTATTATTCATCTCCGAAGAAGGGTGTCAGATTAGACGAGGGATGTCGATTACCGAACCTGATCGAACACCTATCGGGCTTTATAAAAGATTTTTGATAAGTTTAATATTAGTTTTTTGTCCAATAAAGTTTGATTTGTGTTCGCTGAGTTTGGTATGTAAACGATCCAGCTTTTCCCTTGTCTGTACACAGACCCAGTATCTACGGCTTATTTCATTGCCGTAGAGGGTCTGTTGTCATTGTCTTTGCTCATGACCTTTTTTCAAAATACCTGAGATATATTACGGTATCTAAGAAATCCAAAACAATTGGGGAATACAGAGACTTCTCCTAGTCCTTGGCATGTGACTCAATGTGGGAGGGTCGACAGCTTCAGTAGCTTTAGTAGTATGGCATTATAGAAATGCCATTACTTTTCCTTCTGTAGACGGATATCCGTCCAGTTGAGATACAAATATATCATTTCCGTCTTGCCAGTAAGAGGGTTTTTGGTTCAAGTGACCATCTAATCCTAAAGTTTCCGTCCATATTCACAAAACCTAGTTGCAACACTGTTTAATATATGACATATAAAGTTATTATTTGAGAAATATCCTATGAAGCCTCTAGGATGAACTCAACTGGCAAGTTTAATTAATCCCATTTAAAAAGTTTCAATGGAGACATTGTTGTGATTTCCTAAAAGGGCCATTAATCGGTTCGGTAATAATACATATAATATTGATTCTTCTTCTTATGTCAATTTGTAGCTGGTGGGAAAATTTAAGTGATAGGTGGTAAATAAATCCCCAAATTCTATCTTGACCGAAGTCTTGTATATTTTGTGTAAAACTCTATTTATTGGCATCACATTTCACGCGTCTTCGTCGTATAATGTTCAAATATCAAGCGAAATTTTCTACTTTAAGTCGTCTTGTTGTGATTTACATCGGGTTAGTTTTCCACAGGACGTCGCATGTTTCGTCTTATAATAAATTTGTAGCATCAACAATCAGATTAAAATTCGATTTATGAAATGATAAGACCAAAAATAAAAAAAGTTGGTCGATGTAGGAAGTGTAATATGTCTTGATAATAGACTCGAAAGTAAAAACACAATAGCAGTCTTTATAGTATATTATTGCTGCGCCTATAGATAAGGTAGAAAGCTGGTTGTTCGTATTGTACGTGTAGTTTTTTTACTTGAATCTTTATAAGTTTGGAGTTTGAGCAGACAATTTCATAAATCATTAAAAAAATTGACAATGGCGTATGCTGCATAAAAATACCTCGGTGGTGAAATTAATTTTGATTTGAAGATTTACAGAAGCGGTATTTTTTCAATAAATTCAAAACTGAAGAAGAAAAGTGAAAAGTAAGAACATGGAGTATAATGATAGGAAATCCTCTTTCTCGAACTTGCGAGGGGGAGTATTCGTTCCATATCATGAAAGCCAAAAGGAGTACTAGTTTGTGAGTGGTGATGGGTGTGTCCGAGCTAAAAAGCAAAAAATAAGAGATAACATGACACGAGATAACATTTTTTGATGTTTGTGGGACCTTTCAAAAAATATACCTTTCTTCCTTACAGAACTTTGCTCCAATTTTCAGGGAAACATGACTTTTGGATCCTTTCAGAGAGTAGATTTGATTTTCGTTAACCTTTTGAGAAATTCCTAAGGTTTGAGAAAAAGGTACGCATACCACTCGCACATATCATTTGACGCTATTGCCCCATTTGCCCCTCTAAAAGAAAATCAATCTCTAATACCCAGTAGTAGGAAAGACATTGTGACGGATAGAATTATGTTGCTGGAAATTTTCATTCTTTTATCTTTAGGGATCGCTCTGGATAGTGACCTTTTTAGCCTCAAAGAGATTTTAGAGTAACCGAAGTGGCTGTGGGCTAGATTAGCCTTTGAAAGCACTATTACATATGGATTCATTAGAAGAGGCTAGAGATGATAAATACAATGAAAAACATATTCAAGATCGAAAGACTTGGTTTATATCAGAGTAAGTTTATTATCATACAATTCGAAATAAACATGCATGGTAGCTATCACGTCTTAAACACCCCTGTCTCACTGCCCTGGTGAAACTCTTCCACACAGCGGGGATTAAAATTTCTATTGAAATCTCAATTCTATCGTTCCAAGAATAAAAAGTCCAGTGGGGATGGTTTTGGAGTGCAATTATTAAAGACTGAATTTCGAATGGGGATGTAATCAAAGTTAATTTGCCAGTGGGGCCAAAATTCTAGGGTATTTTTCCCACCGGGGGCGAAATTGTTCCCAAATTTTCCAGTGGAGTGGGGATCCCAGCGGGTCTGTGACACAGGGGTGTTGAAATAAATCAACGTTTCGATGAACCTGAATGGGACTAATATGCCCTTATTACCGATTTTATGTATGTGTATTTTTCTGCGACGGAGACGGTAAGGTTCTAATTTGTCAACATCCTAATCAACTGAGGACGACGGTAAATCAAACCTTTTACCGTCCTCGAATTTTCAGGTCAGAACTGCGGATTGTTCCAAATCGCTTCAGTCACTTTATCGTCCTCGAGACTAGAGAGACTAAACCTACCCAAAAAAAAAGGCATAGGCCTCATAGCTATGAGGATCACAGCGCATAAATTAAATTTAAATGCTAAAGAAAATACTATACTATCAAAAATAAATAATATAGTAAAGTCTTAGTGGAAAATACTAGTCGAAAATAATATCATCAATGTAAACAATCAAGGGGCAATTTTCACAGAATAAATCAACTTTCTCCATTCCAATTTATTCATAGCTAAATCATGCCAAACATTAGGATCTATTCCAGATTTTTTCATACATTTATTCAAAGATCGACCGTAGGTGTACCTCGGAGCACCACGAGGACGTTTCGCACGAACCCAACATGATAACATTTTCCTTGGAAGACGATTCCAGGGCATTCGTATAACATGACCAGCCCATCTAAGTTGTTGACGACAAATATAGGTATCGATAGACTCCAACGAGAGCCTTTCTAACAACTCTGAAGTGCGTTTATGATCACGGAGGGACACGCGACATATATTTCGAATACATCGTCGATGAAACGATCTGAGCTTATTCAAAAGTTTCTCGGTCAAACACCAACATTCAACACCATATAACAAGATGGGCAATATGAACGTTTGATAAACATTTGCTTTCACTCGAACGTTTATTTTTGAAGATGAGAACAAAGAATTTCTGATCATGCCGAACGCATTGCTAGCCTTTTGTATTCTGCGATCAACATCAAGGTTATCTGAAGAGTCACAACTGATAACACTTCCAAGATATGTGAATTCCTGTACGATGGGAATGAATCGGTTACCGAATTCTATGTTTGATAGGTCGACTTGATCAAAGGTAGACGGGTCTTCATACAAACAAGGCGGCTTGGAACAGAAAAGAACGACAGACTTTGAGTCGGGAGGTCCTGAATGGACTTCCATCCCAAACCTTTGAAAGTGAGTCATGCAGAGCGGTATCCCTTGAGTGACGTCTTCTCTTGTATCAAATATAAGAGCTGTATCGTCAGCGTACTCTGAATCATTGACTTCATACTCCTCCCCGTATGCGCGATAGCTGCGACCAGTCATCTTAGCCAGTGGCGGCCTGGAAGGGGGTGCAGGGTGTGCAGTGCACCACCCAGAAAGATCTGAGAGGGGCGCCAAAAGAGCTTTCGAAGGGGGCGCCAAAATTGTTTGATGTTTAATTGGGCAATTTGGCGCCCTTCGGCACGTTTATAGCGCCTTCTATGAGTACAATGTTAATTTTTTTTCGCATGCGGCGCTTTATTTTACCCTCTTGCATCCTTTCTCTCTTTAGTTTTTTCAAAACTTTTATCAATATTGAATCAGAATAGAGAAATGTTGTGTATCCACCAGGGGTTAAAGAGAATGCTCACCCCCCCAAAATGAGAGATTGCCAAAATGATCAAAACTTGTTGATTATCGCTGACTGACTAACTTTCTCCGTTTTAGAAGATCTTTTAAGCTTTTTAACCTTTCTTATACCAAAATTTTTTGACTGCGGCGCCACAATTACAAGGAACCCTTCCTCCCAACTTCGGAATTTTTGGGGCCTCTTTCAGCCATTGATCTTTAATAGAGAGTAAAGTAAGACCAGCGGTGCAAAAGTTTAAAGATTATCTGGTAATTTTTCTGATAAGAATTTTAGAAAGCAAAAACATAGACTAAATCGACTTACCAGGTATAAAATTTCCATTTCAAAGATTAGGGGCGTTACTTTCAAACAGTCACTGCTCTTACAGTTTAATATTTTCACTTAATGATGAAGGGCGCAAATAAGGACAAAAATACCAGGGGCGCCAATTTCATAGTTTGCACCACCAAGAAATTTAAGCCAGGCCGCTACTGCTATTCAAGCATTGTATACTTCTTCCAAAGCAAAGGTTGTATCGCCTGATGGGGATACAGATATTTTTAATATTCAAGCAGGAGTTCTTCAAGGAGACACTCTTGCTCCTTTTCTTTTTATAGTTGTTTTGGATTATGTTTTAAGAATTTCTGTTGATACTTTTAACAAAAAAGGAATTCAAATTAAAACGCCCAAGGGCACACGTGACCCTGGCTTGTTTGTGACTGATCTGGATTTTGCTGATGACCTCGCACTTGTTGCAGAAAGTATTCAAAATCTCGAAATTCTACTCCATTCTTTAGAAACTGCAGCAAGTCAGGTCGGTCTTTACTGTAACGAGAAAAAAACAGAATATCTTTGCTCCTCTGAAAATTTTCTCCCTTTATTTTCTTTGAAAGGTGTTGACATTAAAAAAAGTAATCGATTTCAACTACTTAGGCTCTCTTATCAACAGTTCTGATAGCGACTTTAAAACCAGGAAAGCACTTGCGTGGAAAGCTTGAAATAAGCTCAACAAAATCTGGCAATGTGATCTTGACAATAACCTCAAGCTGAAAACTTTCAAGTGTCTTGTGGAGCCCATTCTTCTTTATGGTTCTGAAACCTGGACCATGACAAAATCTATGGAGAAAAGTCTTGATGGGTGTTATACCAATCTCCTAAAAAGGGTTCAAAATCTTGATTGGAGAGATCATCCCAACCTCGCCCAAATCTACCAAAGTCTCCCTAGAATCTCTTCTGTTCTTTTTTCCAGGAGGCTAACTTTCTCCGGCCATTGCTTCAGAGCAAAATCTGAAATCATTTCAGATATCTTATTGTGGTGCCCTACTGGTCTTAGACGCTCAAGGAAGCGAACTTTCCTCGACAATTTGAGGCGGGAAACAGGGCTCGAGTTAGAAGAACTGAAAACAGTTATGTCAGACCGTGAGCTGTGGAAAGAGAGATACTCGGTATTTCCGACCTAACGGTCGAAGGATGATGATGATGAGAATCAAATCAATAACTCTTGAGCAAAGGCAACATGCCTTTCGGTAATTAGTTCTTACAAAGTAAACAAAGGATGGCGAAAAAAATGAGCATATTCATTTTTATTATAAGCATTTTCTTTATAAGAATCAAATCAATAACTCTTGATTGAAGGCAATATGCCTTTCGGTAATTAGTTCTTACAAAGTAAACAAAGGATGGCAAAAAAATTGAGCATATTTATTTTTATTATAAGCATTTTCTTTATAAGAATCAAATCAATAACTCTTAATTGAAGGCAATATGCCTTTCGGTAATTAGTTCTTACAAAGTAAACAAAGGATGGCAAAAAAGATGAGCATATTTATTTTTATTATAAGCATCTACTTTATGAGAATCAAATCAATAACTCTTGATTGAAGGCAATATATCTTTCGGAAATTAGTTATTAGAAAGTAAACAAAGGATGGCAAAAAAGATGAGCATATTTATTTTTATTATAAGCATTTTCTTTATAAGAATCAAATCAATAACTCTTGATTGAAGGCAATATGCCTTTCGGTAATTAGTTCTTACAAAGTAAACAAAGGATGGCGAAAAAGATGAGCATATTTATTTTTATTATAAGCATTTTCTTTATAAGAATCAAATCAATAACTCTTGATTGAAGGCAATATATCTTTCGGTAATTAGTTATGAAAAAGTAAACAAAGGATGGATAAAAAGATGAGCATATTTTTTTTATTATAAGCATCTACTTTATAAGAATCAAATCAATAACTCTTGATTGAAGGCAATATATCTTTAGGTAATTAGTTATGAAAAAGTAAACAAAAGATGGATAAAAAAATGAGCATATTTATTTTTATTATAAGCATCTACTTTATAAGAATCAAATCAATAACTCTTGATTGAAGGCAATATATGCCTTTCGGTAATTAGTTATGAAAAAGTAAACAAAGGATGGATAAAAAAATGAGCATATTTATTTTTATTATAAGCATCTACTTTATAAGAATCAAATCAATAACTCTTGATTGAAGGCAATATGCTCTTTCGGTAATTAGTTATTAGAAAGTAAACAAAGGATGGCAAAAAGATGAGCATATTTATTTTTATTATAAGCATGTTACTTTATAAGAATCAAATCAATAAACTCTTGATTGAAGGCATATATCTTTCGGTAATTAGTCTTAAAAGTAAACAAAGGATGGAAAAAGATGAGCATATTTTTTTTTATAAGCATCTACTTTATAAGAATCAAATCAATAACTCTTGATTGAAGGCAATATATCTTTAGGTAATTAGTTATGAAAAAGTAAACAAAGGATGGATAAAAAAATGAGCATATTTATTTTTATTATAAGCATCTACTTTATAAGAATCAAATCAATAACTCTTGATTGAAGGCAATATATCTTTAGGTAATTAGTTATGAAAAAGTAAACAAAGGATGGATAAAAAATGAGCATATTTATTTTTATTATGAGCATCTACTTTATAAGAATCAAATCAATAACTCTTGATTGAAGGCAATATATCTTTCGGTAAATAAGTCTTACAAAGTAAACAAAGTATGGCGAAAAAGATGAGCATATTTATTTTTATTATAAGTGTCTACTTTATAAGAATCAAATAAATTTCAGAATTTTTGGCGTTTTCACTGTGATAACGTGTGAGCGATAACTTCTCTTTTTGAGATGTGAGCGACCGTCTATCCCATGTCATCTCAAAAGTAAAGTTGAAACCAAGCTTTCTTCCTCCAACTTAAATTTTATCGATAAAACGAATTTAAAATCTACACATGCGTAGTTTTGCTTACTTAGGGATATTTCGATAGGAAGCTCTGCGGCGCATTCTTAGCGACAGCTACTTGCTAGTATATGTCAATAATGACCTTCATTTTTAAGGAAATATTTAGTCGCATTTTTGCGAATCTTGTTTTGATTTAAACACGTTAAGGCCATTCGCTTGAAACTTTCAGTGTAAATACACCCTTATAATTACTACAGGAATGTCATAAAAGCTTGAAAAGTTTTGAGACTGGGGTGTCCGGAAAAGTAGTGTTAAATGTGGCCTGGGAAATAAATTAATTGTTGCTTGCACTTATCGGTAAAACAGATTCATGGTAAAATTTGTGGGTATTTAAATAACCTTTGGTAAAAACTAAATAGAGTTTTACGCCTTTTTTATAAAATTTAAAGGTCTCAATTCTTAAGATGCGTATGTCAAGATTACTTCTTTATTCATATCGGAAACACCCGCTACTGTTTTCGGGTGTTTCCGATAGGGAAAACGCATATTAAGAATAGACTGTTTCATAAATTACGTCACGAACATCACTTGCCTCGTATTCAAACAATTACCATAGTGATTATGTCCCTTGAGACATTGAATGATTCTTTTATGAACTGAAAGTAGTTTTAATAAAATCCGGGAGACAATCGCCATAGCAATATTTTGAAAACGAGGTAAGCGTTGCCCGTGACGTAATTTATGAAAAGGTATATTGAGGGTTTTTTCCTTTTTTGTTTTAAAACTTAAACATGTGAAACAGACTCGGTGGGATGCCCACTCTGCAGGAAAGTTTAACTCAAATTTCGTCCCCGTTGGGCAGTCCTTCTGGAAAATTGATTTTGTTTTGACCCCCACCATTTAAAATTCAATGTAAAAATTTCGCTCCAACGCCATTCCCCCTTTTTGGTCTGAGAACAAAAGAATCTCAATCGAGATTATGATAAAATTCCATCACCACTGTGGGAAGAAGTTTCACCGAGGCTGTGAGACAGGGGTGTCTTATGATCTCAATTTATTTTGCAAAAGAGTGTGTAACCATAAAAGATCGATAACTGAAAAATATCATGAACAATCAGTGTCGAAATATATTGGGAATTTTGATTAATTCCTCGTTTTCAGCAATTTAAAGTTCGGGCTAAAAAGTCGCTTTTGGGCAAATTGATAAATTTATTTGAATATATCGATTCGGAAGGAGTTTATAGACTTCCAGGCTATATTCTGAGCACTATTGGACCATTCTTGGACTTTTAGTTCCTCAGATTCTAAGGTTCTAAGTCTTAAGTCTAGCGTTAAAAGTCCAACCTAATATAGAGCGCTTCTAAATCGTTTGTGGTTGTAAGATTTTGTGGGAATTTCCCTTTTTTCTCAAATATTAAGACTTTGATTGTACTGAAATCTGAAAACACGAACTATATGAAGTAGGCTGAAAAGATACAAGAATGTGTTTAGGTTAATCTAAAGACTTTTGAACTGAAAGCAACGCTCGTCTGACCATGATAGCGCCGCAAGCTCTTGTCATCGTTCCGAATGACAGCAAAACACACACAGATTGAACTTTCAAATTTTCTGATAGATAGGCAAGCTATTTTGTATAATTATTTTGCTATATTTGAAAAAATTCCATCAAACATCTTGTAAATTGGTGATTAAAGCTTCGAACTTCTCTTTTTCCGAGACCACAAATGATTAAGAATAATCTTGGAAATGTTCCAGAGCAGCCTAATTCATTACCTAATAAGCTTCAACTAAGCAGATGAGATGGAGTTTTAATAAGATACTTTAATAATTGGTCATTTGGTAATAAAAATGACGCGTTCTTTAGAAAAAGTAACAAAATTGTTTTATTACTGGTTAACGACCAACCAAATCAAATAAGAGCTTGTAAAAACTCCATCTTGTCTCTTCCCAACCAAGAAAGAAACTTTCGTTTAATAACTACGTAAAATGGAAAGAGACGAATTTATGGCTACTGGAGATTTAATTTCAAAGTAAGCAAATCATTTACAAGAATAACAATGGACGAATCTCAAATACAACCGATACAACATCGCACCACCATTAAACCGAAGCATGACACATACAATGACGGGCTTTTTGGACTCGGTGAGATTTTTTTTCTGCGTCATATTTAACAATTACTTTATTTAACTTGTCTCGTGAAGCTACTTTAAAGTGGACTGGGCTCTAGGCCATCAGGGTCAACGTGCCAACTTGATGAGGCTAAATGAAGAACAACTTAAAGAACAACTTAAGAACAATACTAAGTCTGGAATGGCTTATGATTTTAACAATTTAAGGGTCAAAGTAATGAAATTGGCTAAAAAGCCTAAAAACCACAGCCTTGCTCTAAAAATAAGAGCAGGATAAAGAAAATTGAAGCTGGAAGCGCCAAGACAATAAGACAAACCGAGCCTCAATTGAAATTTACTGTTTCTTTTTTAAAAAAAAGTGTATATACGTGTGAGTGAGATTTGATTCTGAAAACTCGAATCCTTGATTTCATATTTTCATCTGCTTAAATAGCTTTCCACTTGAAATGATCTCTTTGAAACGTTTTCAGGTCTTCTTCAATTCTACATCGCAGTGGTTTTAATCGTTTATGGCATATCTGCGATTGCAGCATTTCGTACCTTTGCTGACGAGATGAGCAAAATATGTCTCATCTTTGCATTATGGGTAATCATTACTGGAATCATATCGTGTTTATCAGCCGAGTATCCAACGAAAAAACGATTGAATCAGCAAAATTTTGGATTTAATTTGTTGAGCATTTCATTATGTATTGCTCTTTTTGCTGGCTTCTTTGCTGGGATTGTAAGTTTTACCACTTTATTATCTTACCAAAGCTTCCATATTATTCAAAGGAGTTATAAGCTCTCTGGACAAATGGTTGCCCTTAATCCTTTAAGTACCAATGACAAGCAACTAGACATGGGCTATATAGGAGAGCGAAGCCCTCCGAAGTAATGCTCAATTTGAGTTAGAAATCGTTATTTTTGGTCTAACTCGTAGGAATTGGATTTGGGTTTCATGGTCAAGGAAAGTGAGTCTTTCCAGCGAGATTTAAGCCAAAAATCCAAAAAAAGAAATAATTTGACAAAAATTTGACAATTTGACACTTTTTTAAGATTTTGACCGTTTTTTGACCATTTTTGATCAACGAGTGAATCAAGAACCTCCAAAATTGGCCCTGCTCTACTTTATTCTGTCCTCTAGCGAATTAATTTCAAGTTTACTACTGGGCACCTTTCTATCATTCAGGCAGGTCTGCACAGCTTCTATTTCCTTTTAGATCCAGAGATATAAGCCTTTCAAGTTTGAACTAACTCTGGGTTGGTTGGCAGATGATGGGTATTGGATGTGAGGACTGGATCGAAATAAAATTTCCTTCAAAAATAAAAGATCCTTTTTTATAGTTTTCCTCTGGAAACTTTCGAAACTGAAACTTTTTCCTACAATAAATCGTGATTTTTCGATTTATTAAAGAGATTACTTTTTAAATTTTATGATCTTTTTAACCCTTAGAAAATTTTTTGAAGGTGAAGAGCGGTACTCGTCATCCACGTTCCATTTAAATTACATAATATTTTCTATTCATCTGTTTTAGATTGGTGGCATATATGATTATACGGATTGTATACGTACGCTTTCTGATTCATGCATGAAAATGCGCGCTACTGTCATTGCAACATTTTCGATTGTTTTGGTATTCTGTCAATTCATTATAGCGCATGCGCTTTGCATTATATGTTTCACGCGGGATTGCAATTGTCAAGAATGTCTGGATGATACAAAACCACCACATCTAGATCGTAAGTTTATTAAAAATGTGCTGATTAAAATCAATACACATGTGGCGTTTTGGTATAGCGGTCCTTGATCTTACTTACTGATGTTCGATTCCCATAAGCAGCGGCTCACTTGGTAAGACAATGAACCTTCTATCGGGTTAACCTATACCATGCGAGGGGAATCGAGTAGCCATTTCAAGGTGCTGACGGGACGCTTATTGAAAGCGTCTATAGTTACAAAAATGGGTCTCAAAACCTCCTGCAACTCAATCAAGTAAATGAAGATCTATCTATCTTCTGATCTATCAGCCTTCGCGACAATAAAAGCTTGGTAAGAGGTTTAAAGGGTTGAATGAGTTAAAATGAAATCGACCAATAAAGTGGCTTCAAAAGTCATTCAACCTTGATGAATTCGACCCCAACTCATTTTATTAATAGTTGATTGCGGTGCAGTGGGATTGATGTCTCTTAGGCGAAAATAAAAAAATGTTTCCGGAGACCGGCCGGGTGAAAAAAAAATTTCTTACCCGGTCGCAGACTGTGGGTTCATCTATATGGTTCATCATAAAGAAAATCAAGTTGACCGTTCAAGCTATCAAACGTCATTTGGTTAGATATTCCCGCCTGTAAGTTTTGTTCGTTAGTAGTTGATACATTAGAATTCAGGGCTTACTTCATACTGTTTGTACATAAAAGTTATCTTTAAAGTTCTATTTCAATGATCTTAAGTTATCAAAAATAGCAAAATAATCTTTTTCCGGCCGGCTGCATGGGAGCTTTTTTCCATCACCCGCATTCCGGAAGCACTACATTTTTTTATTTTCGCCTTATTTCGCTTTTTATGATTCTGATAGCACTCGCCAAATGATTGTACAACACCCCTCAGTAAAAGTGGTGCATGGGGTTCTGGGTACGAGATTGAAGGCTAGTTGTTATTATTATACCATTTTCCAAATTGAAAGACTCACAAAAATACGGAGTGTACCCACTATATTGTGTCACGATTTCTGCAGCACATTTTACTCTACTTTATATCTGTTTCAAATGTGAGCTAATTCAGATTTTGCCTCATCATGGTTAGCCTTCCAAATATCCTTATTGTGCTATTTCCGGGGGGGGGGGGGGGTACTAGGGCAAAATGGGTTACGGGGATGCTCCGCTGGTCAGGGTACCTTTTTTAACCTCCACGAGTCCCAGGTAGGGTCGCAAAAACACCAAAATAGAAAAATCAGTCCCTCGTAGGGTGCCTATTTTTGGAAAATTTGGGGAAAAAGTAGAACATTTGAGAAAATTTTGGAATTTTAGTCCCATTGAGGGTCACTTTTTTGGCAAATTTCGAGTCCCACGTAGGGTCCATTTTTCGAACCTCAGCGGAGCACCCCCGTCGGTCGACAAGGGTAGTACCCCCCCCCCCCGGGGGCTATTTGAGAATAAAATTTCTTTCATTTTTTAGCGTTTTACTGAGCACCCTCGATTCTCAACCTCATTTTACTGACCACCTTATCTTTTTGTCTACTCTGGATTTTAGCACTTGAAAAAGCAGACTCCCGTGGACTTTTTGGCCCAGCGCTAGCGATAGGGCCTTTCATTTGCAACTTTCCGTCCTCATCCTTCCGCTGTCTGTCCGTCCGTTTTGGTAGAAACGGCGCTTAAAACCAGTAACACACTTTTTAATTTTGCCGTCTGGAGAGGGAAAAGCTTGCTAAAGTCGGATACTGGCTATAAAAGATATATTTTCTGATTCCGCGCTCCTTCAAAACAATTTTCAAAACAAAACAAGATGGCGGTCGAAGTGAGGAGGTTGATTCATACTTTCTTGAACATTTTCTTTGCTTTAGTGGTCAAGAGACTTTCAAACCAAAGAAATTTTGTAATGATTTTTCTTTATAAACCTTTTTCAACATTCTGTCATATCTTATAGTCTTTGCTCAAGTTTTAATAAAGTTTTATGAGTGAAAATTCTACCTAAAATCACCTTCATTTTTTAGCTTCTTGTTTTCAAAAAGATTTTATTTTTAGGAAATAATGGCTTCCGATATAGAAATAAATAAACTGAAATGCAGCTGATGTGTAAAATTGAATAAGATTGGAACTTTTTTCTTGATGCGACACAAGAAAACAGTCACTTCTGGATATGTCGCTGTTTTACCAAAACAACAGTCAGTGGTGGGACGTGTGCGTGGTATGATTTTCAAAACTCAACAACAATAATTATTACAAGTTAACTGATTCTGGAATTTGGTAATGGACACTAAAATGGAGCTCGTGTGTAAATTCGAACAAGATTGGAACTTTTTCCATGATGTTACGCGTGAAAATGGTTATTTCTGGTTCTGTCTCGTTTGACGATTGGTGGCTTGATTTTTCAAACTCGACACAGAATTATTTCAAGTAAGCTGATTATGGAATTAAGTTATTGGAGACTAAAATGCAGCTCAATGTGTAAATTTGAACAAGATTGGGACTTTTTTTCATGATTCTACGTATATTAAATAAAATGGTCTTTTCAAAAATGGTCTCGACTGCGGTCGAGCAATGATGATGATGATGAAATAAAATGGCCCTTTCTGTTCTGGATCTGTCGCATTAAACGATCGGTGGCTTGATTTTTCAAACTCGACTCACATAATTATTTATTGTTTAAAAAGTATAAACTGATTCTGGAATTTGTTAATGGACACGAAAATGCAGCTCATGGGTAAATTTGAACTATATTGAAACATTTTTCATGGTTGCAACGCATGAACAGTGAAAATGATCATTTCTGGATCTGTCACATTAAACTGTTAACTCACATTAACCACATGAATTTTATTGGCCTGGATATGCAGACTGTAAACTATTTCACCGTCTAGTTTTTTAAAGATTATTTTTCTGGTTTACAGTCTGGTCCAACTAACATGCCTGCATGGATATTTCTCCCTGCATATGTGAGTGCACCTAATTGGTTAAAAAGCGCCCACTCACTATATATTTGCGGGTATTTTTTATATTTTTCTATGGGCGCGCATAATTTATGGAAATTTTCCACCTAGGACATTTTTATTCCAACCCCCCGCCGCTTATTAAGTTTTGAGATTTTTTCCAACCTCCCCCCCGCTTATTCCAAACCCCCCCCCCCCCGCTATTAGGTACCCGAGAGTATCAACCGTGAACCTGCGCCTGTAGACCCGGTTGGAATGGAGACCATTCAATAAAGTTTCAAGCGTCTAACTATTGAGAAGTACCGCGGTGACTTTGAAAATATTTTTCCTGTCTTTGATCAACATGGTCATACATTTGCTGTTTTGCACGCTCGTTTTCAACACGTTACTTTTCGCTGGGCCTTCACGCCCAACGGGCTTCTTGTTTATTTTCCAAACCACCCTCAACATAGAGGGCACAGACTATTTCTGGAATTCTCTCCAATTCTCCTTTTTTAGTTATTTTGAAGAAGAAGGTCAACCAGATACTTCAAAGCTTGCATTGGCGTAACAACCACTCAAACAGAAGTAACTGTGACGAAATGACAGAAGTTGGAACTTCACAACCAACTCAAACAGATTCACAAGATCGATCACGACCATCTTAGGACCCTAGCTGAATATCGATTGTATAGACAGAACCAAAGTTACAAATTAACAAAACGAACTCAGACACAAGTCTATAAACAAGACCAACCATGGTCTTCTGATTGGAGGGGGCTCCCCCAGGGGATGGCGTGACGCGTGAATGACCCTTTTTTCTGTCGTGAATACGTGAATTGGACTTTTTCAACGCGTGAATACGTGAATTGGGATATCCGCGTGAACGTGAAAGTAAGATTTTACCAGCGTGAATTCGTGAATTGAGATTTTTAGCGTGAACGTGAAAAACAAATTATTGTCTAAAACAAAACTGAATAAACCTAAATATGTAAAATTTTATTCTTGCTCGCTTCGCTCGCATAATCCTTGATATCATATTGACCTATTGCCATTGTAAAGTTATTCAAAATAATCAAAAATTGAAACAGAAACAAATATTTTTTCCTTATTTTTCTAAGGGCGCATTTTGTGATGCAAATATTGCATCCAGTGAGAGTGTTTTGAGCCAAAACAAAAAAGTCTAAATGAGAAAATTTTCTTCGTCGGCGCTAATGATGGTCGTCTTTCTGTAATCGTTTATATTGTTACTAAATGCAGTACACAAATGATACCGCATGAACTTGGAGACAGTGAAGGGTATTTGATTAAAATTCGATAATTTACAAAAGTAGATAGATAGTTCTAAAAAATTTTATATGATTGCATCATCGAACATTCAGAAAAAAACTCTTGTGACGCCGCACCGTGTAAGGCAGGTACGTCACTCGCCGTACCAGATTTGTACCAGTAAATGGTCAGTGTTGAAAATAATCAAAGATTCTGAATGAATTGTTTGACCAAACAAGGCATATTAGGGTAACAATAGTGTGTTAAGGCCGTTTTCTCAGACATGAAAGAGTGAAAATTGTCAAAACATTTTCCCGCTCGCTTCGCTCGCTTTTTCCTTTCCACAGCTTTTCTTCAATGAGACAGGGGGTCAAACTTTGGAATTTGCGTCCTCTGGTTGTACCACCTCTTTCAAGCTCGCGACTTTCCAGACCATGAATTTGGGCCAAACCTCGATTTAAATTTATTCTCAAAATAAAATATATTTTGGGCCTGCGACGAAGAAAATTCGGGGGCAAACCTTAAAGCTAAGGCTTAACTTTGCACTTACCTACCTTAAAAAGCAAATTCAGGCAGGGTTTATACCACCGTACGCCAGAGAGGTAGTTTTTTGTAACTTTGGCGTAATAGACGTGATAGACAGACCTTAAACATTGCCCTATGAAAGCACCAATAATTGTAGAGGTCTTAAAAGGTCGACGCTGTCGATAATAAGGTCAAAAAACTGCAGAAAACTTTACGTTGGCCATAAAAAGGTCAAATTTAGCCCAATAAGGTCACAATCGTTTAACAAAAGAATTAAAAGCAAAATCAGCGCGTGAACGTGAAAATGGTTTTTTTCGCGCGTGAATACGTGAATTGGCAAAAATTTTTGCGTGAATACGTGAATTGAGGGTCGGCTGGGGGGGGGGGCCTCTTGGAGGCATTCCTTAAAGATCAGCAATCTTTTTTGACGTGTTTTTGCACATTTTGGAAAGTTAATTTTGACTTTTAAAAGCTAAAACCAAAACTCTTAAACCACTCAACCAAATTTAAAGAGTTAGTTAGAGTTAAAAGTTAGACTATCCTCTTTCTAACAAAAGTATTTTCAGGGTCGTTCAAGTATCGATTTGGTCTCAAGAAGCCAACAAGTTCTCAGATGGCTCTCTGTCATTGAATTCTTTCTACGTTTCTGCCTTTTAATTTGATTGGTACGGCCTTTATCTAAGATCTCCGGTAATATTCATAGTTACTTTTTAGTTTGTCGAGTGCGCGCTGAATACACCTTTTCGACCGTAGCCGCCAATTGCCGCGCGGGCATTTTTTGTCCTTTTTACCACCCTAAGACCGTCCCAGTCTTTATTTCGCACCTAAAGACAATAGAAAAAAGTGTAAAAAAAAGTTTGGATCGAGTTTAGGGAGATAATCAAAAAATAATGTGGCACGCGCCCGACTGCGTGACTACGGTCGAAAAGCTGAATAGACTCCTTATATCTGTCTACACAGTACATATTTAAGTGGTTAACGGTGAGGACCTTGTGCATCATCCAAATATGGATGATTACCAATTATTCCCAATGCACAATCAATGTTTGTGGAATACACCGTATTTTCTCTACTTAGCGTTGCCCCTTAAAGATGAAGATGAAAACTTGAAATTAGTGGAGTGTTCAATTAGCACATCCCACTCTAAGGAGCGCCGCATCCTAAAGAGCGGCACTTTAATAAAAAAACACGGCAAAACTTGTGTAGCGTACAAATCCAGAAGTCCTTGAAAACAAAACTTTCCAATTTTTGAAAGAATGTATGTTATAGGACGTTTATAACGGGTACCTTACCTAAAATTATAAAACAAATTTTAAATAATGTAATATTCTTATCTTATCGGATCTTTCTGAGGAAGTACGGAAAAAATCCCTTATATAACCTCTCTATTTTCGAAAAAATATATACTAGATATTACAGAATAAAAACCCCTTAATTTTCATTTACTTTTAAGTGATCGTACCGGAATATTTACTTACATATTTGTGAGTTCTTGGAGCCTCCTACATAATAAATCCTCATGTTGCCAATAGCTTGTTTAATTGCTTGTTTAATAGCTTCATTGACGTATGTTGATTGAAGGAAAGCAATTAGCGAAGAAATAATGCACGTTGTAAAAGAATTTGATTAAATTCCACCACATTTGTTTCTGAAGAAGCATTTCTATTGGCGATTGCTTTTATCTCTTTCTTTAAAATTATTGTGTTGGAAAATAGTTCTGAATTAGTTATACTTCTAAATAAAGCAAAAACGTTTTGGATAAAGTATTACTATATTTCAGTCCTTTGGAATTTCTGTTTCCGAAAATTATCTGATGGAGCCGAAATCCAACATATCTAAAAGCAGACAAGGAAAAAGTTTAATGGTCAATGCGATACAAAGCAGTCATTTAGATCTAAGGACACTCAGGTATTTTAAGGCATGTCCAAATTTTGTGTAATTTTTAAACACCAAAAGCACTCGCCAAGAGGTGTTTATTCATACCTTTTTGGAAGCATATTAGGGTGTAGAATATGAAAAGTGCTGTTAAATAATTGTTTTGCTTGCCTAAATAAAGATATGAATAAATATTGCAAAAAATGTAAAAATGCTGACATTAGCAAAACTTATTTTTTGAATAACTTTTGATTGGCTTAACTTTAGATGCTGACATTTTCAAAATGCAAGAGAATATTGAAAAGCACATTTTTAAGTTTTGCTGACGTCAGCATTTTTATTTTTTTTGCATTATTTATCTATATATCTTTATTTAGGCAAACTAAACAAGTATCGAGCAGCACTTTTCATATTCTATACCCTGATACGCATCCAAAAAGGTATGAATGAACACCTCTTGGCGAGTGCTATTGGTGTTTAAAAATTACGGAAAATTTGGACATGCTTTAAAACGCCTGAGCAAAAATTATTTTATGGCAGGTGCAGGTCTAAATCAATGTTTGAAGTTTCTCTTTATTTGAAAGAAAGAGGGTTTTGTAACGTGTCATCGTTGGAGTTTTATTTAGATAGAGGGGGTAGAGAAAATTGTTTTGTAGACAAAATTTTAAGAAAGAAAAGAAGCATCCGGCGAGCCATTTTGAAATATCTGCCGTTCTTTGCCAGGTGGTTGATTCTTCTTTGAAACTGACCAGCACATCCCATTTTCTAGGATGGCTTGTTTTATTCAAATTATCTGCTGTTCGTTTACAGGAGAAGAGATCGTCGATGAACAACAGATAATATTTTTTTAGATGAAAGATATCAGCCTGTATTGTCTGTATCACCAGATAATAATTTTTAAATGATGGCGTATTCGATGGATAGCACATCGTATTTTCTAGGTCAGGTTAAATGAAAAACACTAACAGATAAACTTTCAATAAAGCGAGCCAGCAAGCGGTACAACAGATAAGAGAATGTACAAGGGTGGAACAGCAGATGAGAAAAGCGAAGGAAGGACAGAACTGCAAATTGAATACACTTTTTCTAGGAAGAGGAGGTTGATTTGGAACAACAGATTCAAATATCTATGAGAAGGGATCCTAAATTTAGTTTGACATTTTAAGAGAACAGCACATTGATATTTCTAGGAGCAAGAATTCCAAAGAATAGATCTTTTCATAACTTACGTCACAAACATCACTTGCGTAGTTTTGAGATTATTGCCATGGCGATTAATTCAAAGCGGATTTTTTTCAAACTACTTTCTATTCATAAAATAATCATGTAATATCTCGAGGGACATATTCATCTATTCAGAACAATGAATCCAAAAATCAATAATCTAGGTTAACAGTCAAACAGCAGATATTCAAAAAAGGTCGTCGCCGGATGCTTCTGAAAAAGGCGTTTTTGATTGTACAATCATGTAAATTTTTTTTTAGTAAATAAAGAATAAAAATGTTGGTTATAATACCTATTGGGTTGATCCGCAGTCTCTGCTGTCCAGAAAGAAGCCCTTCTTATTCCTATCACGGACCACCAACTGTGATAGGACCAAATGGCATGACTACTGTACCGGCTCAAAGAACATTCAGTATGAATGTGAAATTTATCTGTGGGCTAGGTAAGATCTTTATTCATGTTCTATGGACTATATGTTCTTGGCAATGCACGATGAGTAGACTAGTTTCCATACATATAAACTTTATTATTTTTTGTTTTTCCTTGGACACCTGGTAAGATACTTTAAGTGCAGTTTAAGTCTAGGTGTCAGGCAGCCATATTTTATTTTCGCTCACCTTCGGTATGGCTAGCATGCCGAAGGATATTTGATAAGGAGCCTGCAACTTTCAAGATGGAGAATTAATATATATTTTATGGAGTAAAGACATGCAGATAGTGCATACTAAAAAGTAACTTCAAATTAGTCTCGATCAATTGTTATCCCCGGAACAGTAATGTCAACCCTCGGCTGACATTTGGAGGTTCTACCGAGATCCTAATGGGTCTCGGACCATTGTGCTGTTCTGGGGAATGTAATAGAAATGAGAAAATCTGAAGATTCTTTAACAAAGAGATCAATATTGAATGAATTCTTATCCCCGGAACAGTAATGTCAACCCTCGGCTGACACTAGGTCAAATGGCATCGACTCATTGGCGGATTTGGGACAATGGTGCACTCGGGTAAGTTATGGCATGTCTTAAAATTACTAGTCGATCATTTGAAAAAAAAAATTTTTCGAAATTATGATTACGTCAGCAGAAATTAGTGGTGGATTTGAGACAAAAATGCAAGTACATCGGAAACATGCGAGGAGTCCAACGCTCGTTAAAAGACAATGAAATCACAATTATAAGCCTCTCCATGTGATCAGTTCTACACGGTCTAAAACCACCTATGCAACTGTCTGGTGTCTTATAAGTAGTAACTTTTTCTTTAATCTCAAACGCAAAAGCATTTAGTCTGAATCGTAGACCTATACAAAACCCACAAAAGTAGCAGGAATTTTTTTTCTCGATACGGATAAGCTCTTACCTTTTGAAATCAATCAAAGTTTGCTTGCAACATTTTTAAAACGAAAAGATGGCGCAGAATTGACGTTGCGTTTTGTGTCATGCGTTGAAATCCGGGGGTTTGACGTCACTTTTTTACGTCAAAAAGAGAAGCTTTTTAAAATGTTAATGTTTTTAGCACTTTTGTATCATCACTATCTACAGTCTTTGAATTTATTTCAAAGGGCTAAGTTTGGTATTTTTGAAACCCTAAATTTTTCCTCTTTTGATTGATATTAAAATTACATTACGAATGAGTTATGACAGAAAATTCCAAGTTATTTTACAACCAAAACCTTTTTCAGCTATATCCTAAGAAAAGGCAATTTTCTAAGTGCATTTAATGTAAGAAATATTTGTCTTGTAATTTGGCACCCCTCTCAGAAGAAACTTCAGTTCTTTTTCTTTCCAACGATGTATAAATATCTATGGGTTGTAATGATTTTTCTTTACGCTAGCTTGGCTAAAAGATTTGTCACTCCTCAGACCCCCAAAAAAATCCAGCTGGTAAAAATTGACGTTACTCACAAAAAAGCTTGTATTGAAAGGGTCACCTGGACCCAAATTTGGCACCTATCCCTGGAGAAAGTAGATAAGAAATGCCAAAAAATGATGTGTAAAAGCTTATATCTTGTAAGGGAATTTTAGTACGCACTGGTCCTCTGAAGTTTCATGAAATGCAAAATGCAAAGTTTTATGTTGTTTTTTCTCGAAAGCATTTTGTTTTGAGTGCATTTTCAAGCAATCTAGAGCTCAAATTTTCAAAATTTCTCGCCTCGGGCCAAACCATCGTTGGCCCTTGCGGTGTCACTTACCTTCAGCCCCTACCCTGAGTATCAGAGGTTAAGTTTTCAAGGAATATATTAACCTCTGAAGACCAATAATAGAAATTTTATCGCGCATGTGTTAATCTAATCACTGTAGAAAGAATCAAAGATGAAGAGCAAATATTACCTTATTAATGTCTAGCAGACTGTATCAGTGTGCAGTTTACTATTTACGAATTCCCCAAAAACCTCCAAGTGTAATCGAATTGAGTTTCTTTCGAAAGAAATCTTTTACATGATCCCCAAATGTATAACAGTAATTACTAAACTATTAATAGTGGAATGTCACTTTTAATTGAATCGAAATAATAGACAGACTTTATGTTATGATTCTCTATCTCTGACTCTTTTTAAAAAGCATTGATGATATTTTTTTGTTGTGTTTTCAACGACGGGAATAAAAATATCAACTTTGAACTTCATCCAAGATCTTGGATGGTCGTCATGGTTACTTTTGTCTTCGTTGATTGCGCGATGCATAGAATCTCTATTCGTCGGCACAGCGTCAATATATGATTTTTACCTGTGCTTTTCACGGTATTCAGCCCCCTCAATATAAAAATGCTTCCTACGGCACTGTATATATTCATAATTAATTCAACTAGAACTTTGTACGAGTTCCAATCCTATCATTCATTTCGAAATGATTGGAAAACCGTGAAAGTTATAACCATCGATGTTATAACCTTTCTTTTGATATTGTAATTAATTAACGCAAAGGGGGATGGGATTGCAAGTCGTACAAACGAATAAATTTGGGCAGATTTATTGCTATTTTTAGATTCAGTGCATTGTGCTATAGGGGTGATATCATACAGTGTACGATTTGGAATCTCTGATCGAGTCAAAGCTCCTCATATACTATTCAAACTTTTTCAAAATCTTTAATTATATTTTTCTAGGGATTACGCAAATTGTGATCGGACTATTAACTGCTGTCTTGGCGATTGTTGCAAAAGCAGTTTTCCATCATAATTATTCGGTGAATGAAAATTGTTCTGGCATCTGGTTTGGTATCTGGATTTTAATCACCGGTATTGTTGGTGTGATGTCGGCCAAGAAGCCTAAACAAACATCTATTAATGGTGTCAATATGGGATTCAATATCGTGTGTTGTGTCGTCTCGTTTTTTGTTGGAAGATTTTTCTTAAGTGGCTTTGTGTAAGTATCCTAATTCATAAGATTCGTGTATCTGTTACAGTATATGGCCCCCAAAACGGAGACGGCCCCCAAAACGGAGGCTTTCATTAAAATGAAGATTCTGACTTGTAGATTTATCAGAATTTAACGATTTTTGTTTATTTTGAAAGAATGATGGTTATACTAAAAAATGAGCATGTTTTTGATGGTTTGAGACAGATTCAAAATAACATATTTGCGTCTAAAGGAAATATTTTAACACCAAAATTAGACAAAAATTGCATATAACTCACTCTAGCTCCTTGGATATTGAAAATAAGTTATGAAAACGGGGTATAGGAAACTTTCTACACCTAATGCCGTTTAGAAAATGCAAATACATCTGTGACTTTAGAGGCTGGATAAAAGATATAGCATCTTGAAGGTCAACCAGTATTTTGGAGCCCTAGAATCAGCATTGACAAAACCGAAAATTCTAAATATGAAAAAAAGCAAAAAATCTTGGAATTCTATTCCTATCACCTTAAGTTAATAGTTTATAGCAAAAAATTAACATTATATATAAAATTTTTCGCTGAATCAGCAAAAACAGCAAATACTGTCATTTTTTTGCAAAATATTGGAGAAAAATATCTTTAAAGCTTAATATTTTCAGTTTCAGTTAAGCTTTTTTTCTAAAATTTTCACAACTTATTCCATACATGAATGGAACTATTTTCAAAAGAGATTTGTTTTCAAAAACTTAATTAAGACGTTGTTAAATCAAAATTGTCATTTTGAAAATTTCTAATTTTTCAGTTTGGACTTTGCAATGTCGAAAATCTTGAAATATTTCATAAAAATCATAAATCTTACAACTATCGGGTCGTAAATTTAAGGGTAAACACAAATATGTTCATAGTTTTTCCCCCTATTACCCCTGGGCTTAATAATTTGATTTTAACTACACCTCCGTTTTGGGGGCCCCAAACCTGCATTTTGACAACCAGGGGTATACTGTAAAAATTTTATCAAATCAATTTATGCCCAAAACCCTCTAAATCATATTTCAAAACTATGGTCAAAATTTTGTATTCATATCTTAAAGATATCTCGAGAAATCGCTAAAATTTCAAACCTCCGTTTTGGGGGCCATTAGAAAAAAGCTACCTATCTTTAAGCGATTGAAAAATATTGTTGAAATTGAAAATTTTGAAAAAGAACATCAAGGAAATAAAGTAGAGATGTTAAAGGTTTTCATGCAGCAAAAATTTTTGTGAAATCTCTTTTCCTCTAGATTTGAGAGACATTTCAAATTTGATCGCCGTTTTGGGGGCCACATACTGTACATGCTATTTTTTATTCAATTTAAAGAGAAAGAATGCACAAATCTGTGCATATTTCACTTCGAGAAGGATGCTCAAAAAAGTTTTTGTAATCATTCAAGAACTCAATAAGAACTCGTCATTTTTATAGAGAAAGATTATAAATAATCTCACTTCTCAAAAGAGTTTTCAATGATAAAAAAGTTGATTACTACGGGGTATAGGTAAAAAACTTTGCCATCAGTATCATAGGTTTTTTCTTAGTCACCGTAGGAAGTTATAAAATACTCGAAAAAATACTCATGAGTGAAGAACAATGGTATTGATAAAGGAGCCCCCAGTCACCTTTCAAATCGCGCAATCCCGCGAAAAAAATTCCAAATCACGTTATCACGAATTAAATTTCCTTTCTATCACGATCACGTTTGTTCCTCCGATCACGCAATCACGCACTTTAAAATCTTAAATTACGAAATCACGAACCTGAAAATGATGCCAATCACACCAGCCATGATGAAAATAATCATTTTCTCATAAAAAAAGACCGTCTCTTCTGTAACCCATACTGGCAACCTGACAACTCAGTAAAATCATCCCTAAGTTGTGCATTTCCCATCCCCAAGTGTCCCCTATTGAATATTTAGTCAAAGTTAGCCCGTTGAAAATATCAAAAAATTTCTTACTTCTTCTTTGTAGTCATTACAAGGATTGCAATTTGTTAGATGTATATGACAACTTAAATGACACGTACGATTATCAGCTCTTCCGAGATTGTTACGACGATAAGAAAGTTGGTGCACCAATTTTTGCCACAATCATGGGTCTGATGATCCTTGAGTTTATCATTTCCATGACCATCTCAATCACTTGCTGCCGAAACTCAGGTTGTTGTTGTCGATCAAATACCTCAGGAGGTGAGTAAATGGGCATTCACTTGCAACATAACCACATTACTGTCTGGAGTACCTGGGTGAGCACTCAAATCGAGAAACAGTATATGCAGGCAACAATCAGGGTCTCGAAATTGAACCCTTTGAAAGTGAAAATTTAGCAAATATTGGGTTAATTTGGGTGAAAAATCGACTCTGTCAGTTTCTTGGAATTTTCTGTTCATTTTACGACAAAAGATGGTCAGGGGGTCAGATTTCCCAAAATCTCCGTTGTTCTCACTTTTTACACCCCCTTAGACTGCTCGTTTCGGTCCTTACAGTGCATTCTAGAAAGCCTGAAAACGTACCCTTGGGCTCATAAAGCACTGTAAAGTTCAATTATGAAACATTTTAATGTTGTCATTTAAGCATTGGTTATGAACGAGCACCCAACTCCTACTGATCTCGTCTCACCTAATGGTGTTGTCGTTTCTGGTCAATGTCAATACCCTGGTCAACAAGCTTTTTACCCACCTGCTGCAGGCTACCCACCACAATCACAAGTCATCTACCCTGCTGGCGTCTATCCAAATCACCAACAATGTGTTACAACCACAGCGCATATGGGAGGTGTTCAGAATCTTGCTTATTCTAACCAGATGACACATGCCCAACTACCTCCATATGCAAAGTAGATTGTTTGAAAGTTTTGTTCAATGGAAACGTCTACCACCACAAGTACCTGACAACATATTCCAATATTTCTGATGACCGACCTCGAACAAAAAAACTTGAAAATGTAGAAGCAGAAAATTACCAGTAAAAAAAGCAACTGTCAGTAAAATAACCCAATAAACAAATGAAGTTTGGTAATGTATTCCAACGAAAATATTATGTAATTGTTATCATATCATTGTATTTAAATACTCTTTTCCTCACTTAGACTAGTAAACTAGTCGGTTATTACTTATAACCTTATAATAAAACTGTCAATCAAATAATGTAAACACTAATTAAATATTCAGCGTGCATGAGAGAAAAGGAAAATAACCGACTAGAAGCTACTTCCAACGCCTTTTTTTCTTCACCTAAAATCGTAAGGAGAGACATACAAATTTCTGTGTGTCTGACCCGTGCGGGATTGCATTTATTTTCCTTTCTGTTTATTGCGTTTTTAGAAATGCTTATATTTATTAATATGTTCCCATGTTCAATGTTACTATGAAATATCATTTAGTCAAAAAAGTTGGATGGATTCTCAAAAACCTAAAAAAAGTTGTAAAATTAAACAACGTTTTTTGAGGGAAATAGCTTCTAGTCGTTGAAATTCAGAAAAGAGAAGCAACTTCACCCCTTCGATTCTTTTTATTTGGAGCTTGATTTTTTGTATATGAGTCTGTTTTCAACGACTAGTTTACTAGTCTATTCCTCACTATGTAGTTAAATATGTATTTTATAGGGTTGCTTTCTATCCGTGAATCCTTTCTGTATGTATGATTAAATAAATGACCAATTTAACCTATTTTGCTTTGTATTAAACCATATATCGTTTATAGAGTCGTTTATACTTATCGTTTATGTGATATGATAATATACGAGTTGCGAGTTACGAGTTACCAGTTACGAGTTGCATTTAGAACCACGAGTTGCGAGTTACTTTTTACAAGTTACGAGTTACGAGTTGCATTTTAACAAAATAAAATCGCGAGTTACGAGTTACGAGTTGCATTTTAATTCACAAAATTCGCGAGTTGCAAATTGAAAGTGCGAGTTGCAAATTAAAAGTGCGAGTTGCAAATTAAAAGTGCGAGTTGCAAATTAAAAGTGCGTGTTACAAATTGAAAAGTCAGTAAGAGTGAAAATTTCTATTGATAAAAGGAAAGATATTTTTTAAATGATTAAATGATTATTGCTGCTCACTATTATACATAAGAAGAGCAAATATTTGGTGGAGAAAGAAAAAAAATGTACAAAAAGTATTTACGAGTGTAAAGAACTGTAGAGAAAAGTGTCCCGGGCGGGGGTAATAGGTTTGGATGCGTTGTTACTAAAAAGGGTAACATGGGGTAACACGGGGTAATAGGGGGTAACAAGGTAACAGGCTGAGAACGATGGCTCTAAGGGGTTGTTTCACCTACAGTAATTATAAGATCACATGCAAAGCGTGTACAATCATGGTTGTAATATTTTAGAAAAAAGGGAAATTCCCACGAATTTTCAAAACTAAAAACGATTTGGAAGTGCTCTTAGTTAGGTCGGAAGGATAGAGTTTTAACGCTAGATTTAAGACTTTAGGATCTGAGGATCCAAAAGTTCAAAAATGGTCCAATACGGCTGATTATGACTGACTATAGCCGGGAAATCTATAAACCGGTGCCAATTTGAAATATCCGATTATATTTAAGAGATGGCCCAAAATCTCGCCCGAACTCCAAATTTTGAAAAACAAGGAAATAAGCTAAATTCTCAATAGATTTTTAACATGATTGTAGAACAGCCATTTGAAAGCTATTGAAGCTTGAATAGGTTGTCGATTTCTATCCTTTTGTGTTACACGTTTTTTTTTTATAAGGAACACGTTTATAAGGAACTCGAGGCTGAAAATGGTCCAAAAAATAAGGAATTGTTAAGGAACTGCTCAGGCTGAGAATAAGAAATCAAGCTTTAAGGAACAGTAAGAGATGGTTATCCAAACTCAGCAGCTATGTAAATAAGGAACTGATAAGGAACTTTGAGGCTGAAATTTTCTGTAAAAATAAGGAACTCCAGGCTCAGAGCAAAGTTAAGGTTCCTTATAAAAAAAAAACGTGTATCAGCATCAAATTTATAGGTGACAAAACCCCAAATAAGTCCTTCGTAGAGTGCCTTTTTCGAAAGTTTTGGGGTAAAAGCAGAAAATTTTAGAAAATTTTGGATTTTCAGTTCCAATCAAGGTCACTCTTTTCGCAAATTTCGGCAAAATTTTTGAAAAACCAGTCCCATGTAGAGTCATATTTTGGAACCTCAGCGGAGCATCCCCGTCAGTCGGCAAGGGTAGTACCCCCCACCCCCGGGGACAAAACCTTTGATGGGATTGCTTAAAGAAGCTTTATATTTGACCATCAGATCATTATTTCATAAAAATAAGTGATTTTATCAACATAAGGACAATAGAATAATTGATTAGAATCTCTAAAACTGCCCTTCCCAAAGTTTGTCTCTTGACAATATTTATCCATTTATATCAAAGGCATCTCATTCTGTACAATTAAAATATTTGGTTTAATAAAGCTTGCAGGTATCACACTTAAGTAGCCTGTCAATAATTTTGTCAAAAAGTGTCACTTTGTCTTGAAAATGACAGGTAACGTCCACTTTATTAAAAGCAACATTAAAGATGTTTCTCGATAGGAAGAAACACGCGCATTTCCTTTCAAAACTTAAAGTTATGTAAAGCTCTGTTTTGTTTTTATACAAAAATGAGCGAAAAAAAGTGTGATTTGAGTGGTTTCACAACTTTAGTCACAAAACGTAAACAGTTTGGCTGAATTTTCCATGCTTTGCTTTGGGTTTAGCTTTTTTTGTGCTGTTATTATTTAAGATAACAATCTCAGACTTGATTTTAATTTGCAGCTCGCACTTTTAATTTGCAGCTCACACTTTTAATATGCAACTCGCACCTTCAATTTGCAACTCGCACTTTTAATTTGCAACTCGCGAATTTTGTGTGTTAAGATGCAACTCGTAACTCGCAACTCGCGATTTTATTTTGTTAAAATGCAACTCGTAACTCGTAACTCGTAAAAAGTAACTCGCAACTCGTGGTTCTAAATGCAACTCGTAACTCGTAACTTGTAACTCGTATCTCGCATATGAAAAATCCTCTCGTTTATAGTCTAAATCGCTGAGCTTTAGGTAGTGGTCTGTAAGGAGCACTCGCAAATCTGTTAGAGGTTGCGAAATATGAGAAACGTTTCTGATATGAAACAAGAACACTTATGTAAAACTAAAACTTTTAACTTTTCGTAATCAGGCACGACGCAACGGGTACGGCAGGTACGGCGGCCGCCGTACCAGATTTTCAAAAAAATACCCGAAGTTTTCCTCTTCGTCGGTCAAATCGCTATAAAATCGCTTAAATTTCCTCATTCGCCGTACCAGATATAAAAAGCTTCCGTCGTGCCTGCGTAACGATGTCGGTAGATGCCGATTGTTATACCTTTTCATACCTATAATCATGTAAATTCTTTTTAGTAAATAAAGAATAAAAATGTTGGTTATAATACCTATTGGGTTGATCCGCAGGCTCTTCTGTCCAGAAAGAAGCTCTTCTTATTCCTATCACGGACCTCCAACTGTGATAAGACCAAATTGCATGGCTACTGTACCGGCTCAAGGAACATTTAGTATGAATGTGAAATTTATCAGTGGGCTAGGTAAGATCTTTATTTATGTTCTATGGACTACACGCTTTTTTTTTTATAAGAATAGTGTACTTTGACTGAGGGTCAAGTATTCTTAAGAAATTGCCAAAATTGAGGGTGAAATATTCTTAACGTATTCTTATTATTTCAGAGAAAAATTTCTTTCCTGGACAGCTTATGTGAGTAACGTAACACACACGAAAGAAAGTACAATATCTCTTTTGTTAAATTATCTGTGTAACTTTTGTTTTACCATTTTCTGAAAAATGACAGTCTTATTCTTATCAATTGACTAAAACTCACCCTGGAGGGTATTCTTAGGGTATTCTTACGATTTGGCCAATTTTCACCCTAATATTCTTATAAAAGGTATTCTTATAAAAAAAAAGCGTGTATATGTTCTTGTTAATGCACGATGAGTAGACTAGTTTCCATACATATAAACTTTTACTATTTTTTGTTTTTCCTTGGACACCTGGTAAAGCTAGGTATTAACTTAAAGTGCAGTTTAAGTCTAGGTCAAATGGCATCGACTCACTGGCGGATTTGAGACAATAGTGCAAGTACATCGGAAACATGCGAGGAGTCCAACGCTCGTTAAAAGACAATGAAATTGCAATTATAAGCCTCTTTATCTGATCAGTTCGACACAGTCTAAAACCACCTATGCAACTGTCTGGTGTCTTATAAGTAGTAACTTTTTCTTTAATCTCAAACGCAAAAGCAGTAAGTCTGAATCGTAGACCTATACAAAAGCCATAAAAGTAGCAGGAATTTTTTTCTCGATACGGATAAGCTCTTACCTTTTGAAATCAATCAAATTCTGCTTGCAACATTTTTAAAACAAAAAAAAAGAAAAACTTTCTCTTTCTCCTGCATCGCGTGAGCACAAGTTTTTTTGTTTATTCTGCCCTGGTCAGCGTAAGAGACGCGCCTTATCATACAGTATATATATATATCAGTGCCGTAGCAACTGGGGGGCAAGGGGGGCTATGCTGCCCCCCCCATAACTTTTTTAAAAATCGTTATTTTGCAAAATGCAAAGTTTTATGTTGTTTTTTCTCGAAAGTATTTTGTTTTGAGTGCATTTTCAAGCAATCTAGAGCTCAAATTTTCAAAATTTCCCCCCTTGGGCCAAACCATGGTTGGCCCTCACGGTGTCACTAAACTTCAGCCCCCTCAATATAAAAATGCTTCCTACGGCACTGTATATATTCATAATTAATTCAACTAGAACTTTGTACGAGTTCCAACCCCATCATTCATTTCGAAATGATTGGAAAACCGTGAAAGTTATAACCTTTCTTTTGATATTGTAATTAATTAACGAAAAGGGGGATGGGATTGCAAGATAAAGCAAGATAAATTTGTGCAGATTTGTTAATATTTTTAGATTAGGTGCGTTAGGGGTGATATCATACAGTGTAAGATTTGGAATCTCTGATCGAGTCAAAGCTCCTCATATACTATTCAAACTTTTTCAAAATCTTTAATTATATTTTTCTAGGGATTACGCAAATTGTGATCGGAGTATTAACTGCTGTCTTGGGGATTGTTGCAAAAGCAGTTTTCCATCATAATTATTGGGTGAATGAAAATTATTCTGGCATCTGGTTTGGTATCTGGATTTTAATCACCGGTATTGTTGGTGTGATGTCGGCCAAGAAGCCTAAACAAACATCTTTCAATGGTGTCAATATGGGATTCAATATCGTGTGTTGTGTCGTCTCGTTTTTTGTTGGAAGATTTTTCTTAAGTGGCTTTGTGTAAGTATCCTAATTCATAAGATTCGTGTTTTGTTCCTCCGATCACGCAATCACGCACTTTAAAATCTTAAATCACGAAATCACGAATTTGAAAATGATGCCAATCACGCCAGCCATGATGAAAATAATTATTTTACATATAAAAAAAGACCGTCTCTTCTGTAACCCATACTGACAACCTGACAACTCAGTTGAATCATCCCTAAATTGTGCATTTCCCATCACCACGTGGTCCCCCATTGGAACATTTAGTCAAAGTTAGCCCATTGAAAATAGCAAAAAATTCTTGCTTCTTCTTTGCAGTTATTACAAGCATTGCAATTTGTTAGATGTAAACGATACGGCATACGAATATCTGCTCTATCGCGATTGTGACGACGATAAGGAAGCTGGTGTGTCAATTTTTGCCACAATCATGGGTCTGATGATCCTTGAGTTTATCATTTCCATGACCATCTCAATCACTTGCTGCCGAAACTCAGGTTGTTGTTGTCGATCAAATACCTCAGGAGGTGAGTAAATGGGCATTCATTTGCAACATAACCACATTACTGTCTGTAGTACCTGGGCGAGCACTCAAATCAAGAAACAGTATATGCAGGCAAAAATCAGGGTCTCGAAATTGAACCCTTTGAAAGTGAAAATTTAGCCAAATTTGGGTAAATTTGGGTGAAAAATCGACTCTTCCAGTTTCTTGGAATTTTTTGTTCATTTTACGACAAAAGATGGTGAGGGGGTCAGATTTCCCAAAATCTCCGTTGTTCTCACTTTTTACACCCTTAGACTGCTCGTTTCGGTCCTTACAGTGCATTCTAGAAAGCCTGAAAAACGCGCGTACGTACGTACCCTTGGGCTCATAAAGCACTGTAAAGTTCAATTATGAAACATTTTAATGTTGTCATTTAAGCATTGGTTATGAACGAGCACCCAACTCCTACTGATCTCGTCTCACCTAATGGTGTTGTCGTTTCTGGTCAATGTCAATACCCTGGTCAACAAACCGTTTACCCACCACAATCTGCTGCAGGCTACCCACCCCAATCACAAGTCATCTACCCTGCTGGCGTCTATCCAAATCACAAACAATGTTTTACAACCACAGCGCATATGGGAGGTGTTCAGAATCTTGCTTATTCTAACCAGATGACACATGCCCAACTACCTCTATATGCAAAGTAGGTTGTTTCGAAGTTTTGTTCAATGGAAAGGTCTACCACTTCAAGTACCTGACAACATATTCCAATATTTCTGGTGACCGACCTCGAACAAAAAAAACTTAAAAATGTAGAAACAGAAACCAGTAAAATAAGCAACTGCTAGTAAAATAACCCAATAAACAAACGCAGTTTGGTAATGTATCCCAACGAAAGTTTTATATAATTGTTATCATATCATTTGTATTTAAATACCCTTTTCTCACTTTGTAGTTAAATTTTTTTAATGGGGTAGCTTTCTATCCGTATGTATGATTAAATAAATGACCAATGTAACCTAGTTTGGTTTGTATCAAACCATATATCGTTTATAGACTCTAGTCTAAGTCGCTGAGCTCTAGGTAGTGGTCTGTAAGGAGCATTCACAAATCTGTTAGAGGTTGCCAGAGACCAAACTTTTTTGGTGTAATATTGATATAAGTCGTTTCAAAAATATTTTACATCTTTGATTTGATTTTACTTGACTTTGATTTAAATTATTCTATGGGTACACGTTTTTTTATAAGAAACCTTAACTTGGCTCCGAGCCTGGAGTTCCTTATTTTGCCAGAGAGTTTCAGCTTCAAAGTTCCTTATCGAGTTCCTCAGCTACTTAGCTGTTAAGTTTGGATTTGCTAAGTGTGTAGCTTCTTTATCAGCATTTTTTGTTTTCTTGACATATTGAAAGGTGTTTCAGCAATATTTTCCGTCTTTTTATTTAAGTTGTTGTAAATGTGTGCAAGTTCAAATTGAACTCTTGCAGTTTCTTAACTTGATATTTTATTTTCACCCTGAGCAGTTCCTTATTTTTCAGACTATTTTCAGCCTCAAGTTTCTTATAAACGTGTTCCTTATAAAAAAAAGTGCGAGGAGCAAAAATTTTCTTTAAGGGCTCTGACCATAGTGAATTTTTATCTTCAAATCTCATAACCGATCTTTTGAATTGACTATGGTAAGAGCCCTTAACCCTTTAAGTCCCAATGTCGTATATATCAGACATGGGCTATGTAATGCCCTGTAATGCCCAGTTTTTGCAGTTTGAGTTAGAAATCGTCTTCCCTGTTGTATTCCTGGGTTCATTACAATATATTTCTCATAGATGCCAGAAATACCTTGGTGTTGGCTGATGCTAGGTCCCCGCCCGCCCTGTCGTGTTCTCAGCTTTTGATAACATGAACGTGAGAAAATTTCATACTGCCTTGAGACACATCCGCGTCACATGTGGGAACCCTACCACTTGAAAACTTGGTGAAAATCCTAAGTGAAAAAGAAACCCTTCAATTTCAGCCTCACTGGGAAATTGGCTTTGATTTCATCCCCATTATTTTGAATTTCAATTGCAAATATCTCCAAAACCTTTCCCACAGTGAATTTTTTAACTGGGAAACATAGAATTTATCTTCCTTTTATAGAAATCTTCCTCCCCAATGTGGGGAAATTCTCACTGGGGCTCTGAGACAGGGGGTCTAGAGAGATGCCAGTTCGACAGATCACTGCTCTTTTACTCCTTTTACTCACTCACTCACTCACTCAGTTTTTATATGGACTATGGAATCCTGCAGTGTATCTTGTTTGGACATCCCTATCTCACAGAAAGTCTTGACGCGAATAAGGGGTAACGCGGAACAAATTGTAACAATACTCATGCTTTTAACATGCTAACCTGTAAAACAAAAAATACAAATGGTCTCACCCAATGTAAAACATTATTAGAATATTTTCTATCTATGATGGCTCATTTAAAGACATTTCTATCATATTATCTATAGACAATTTGTGATCATGACTTTCTTTCGAATTCTCATCCTTATTTGTTTCGTCTCCTGAAATTGCTTCCACAATGGCTGTGATCAAGCTGGCAACACAAGCAAAAATATTCACAAAACAAAAGATTACAATAACAGTTGTCAAAGGCCAATCATCATAGCTAGCCATCTCTTCTGTATCATAAACAAAATCACCAAAGCCTATAGTCAAGATGGTAACAACCATGAAATAAATTCTCTGTATTACCGACAGATGATCGGTATATGGCTTGATGTACATTCCAAATAAAAACATCGATAAGAGTGTCAATACAAACAAAGATATGATGATTTTACGATTAAACCCAATGATTTTCTGACGTTTGAAGACTTTTGTTTCGATAAGGATGATGACGATTTTCAAAGCATCGAGAATGACTCTACCAGCGAACATATGATTGAGGGTACAGACGGTGATTGCAGGGACGGCGTATATGATGGTGGCGATCATTCCTGTATTGGAACGTGGTACGATCCTCCCCCAACCTACATGAAAGTTAAATGGGCATAAGTTAAACATACATTAAAGGATAGCATTTAATCTTCTACCATTTATCTACTCAGCAGCTAAAGCAAGAAGAATAACTTTTCTCAGTCCTCCCGTATCGTCTGAGCACAAAGTCTTTTGTTTATTCTGTTTAGAGAGGCATACCTGCTTTCCATATTAGAGAAGTTAAGCACGGGTTTATTTTGACCGTAAAGTGCGATACCGGAGGCCTGTACATAACTTGCCAAAACAAACCATAAAAGTGAAATCTTATGTAAAGGCCTACGGTATCGCAATTGACAGTCTAAATAAACACTTGCTGCGCTTCGCTTTTATAAA
This sequence comes from Clytia hemisphaerica, assembly GCF_902728285.1. Taxonomy (NCBI): domain Eukaryota; kingdom Metazoa; phylum Cnidaria; class Hydrozoa; order Leptothecata; family Clytiidae; genus Clytia; species Clytia hemisphaerica. The sequence continues at coordinate 968,678 of NW_027104057.1, forward strand.
AAAAAGATTATTTTTAATTCAACTATATCAATATTGTATGGTATCTACTAGTCCTTACTATGTATGATATTAGTATGTTAATACACCTTTTCGACCGTAGTCGCGTAGTCAGGCGTGTGCCACTTTTATCCCACTAAACTCTATCTGATCCTTTTTTGACACATTTTTCTATGTCTATAGGTGCGGAAAAAGGACTGTGACGGTTTTAGTGGGATAAAGCGGACAAAAAAATGCCTGCGCGGCAATTGGTGGCTACGATCGAAAAGGTGAATAATGCTAAAGGTTGTGATATATTCTCCTGCCGGACCGGCTGTACGGATCGGAGTTTCTCAGCTTAACTAAAACGTAAGGGTCAGTTTTTTTTCAAAGATTTGGTCTCTTTGGAGGTCTATGCTGCACACTTTCTCCATTCACTTGGTACTCTTTGGTAACACTGGTTTGATTCCACAAAATGGAAAGTAATTGACCTACCTATTGTGAAATGTATTGTAAAAGTATATTCTAACCATCGCATAATGTTTTTGGCTGAAAAATTACATCCATTCTTCTTCTGAGAAACATGAATAAATTCTTTGCAGAAAGATTGAAAATCAACCATGAACATATCCGAGAACATACAGTTATTCGAAATTATAGATTTGTTTACGTTTAGTTGTCCACTTGAATTCTTGGACATATTTGTCGAATTATTACAAAGTTTCGTCAATTTTAAGTCTTGTTTTGAAATTTCTGGAGGAACCACGTCATAACAATATTCGATATACAGGAACATAAAACCACCGGAAAATGCAAGACCAAAGTTCAACAAGAAAAATATAAAGTTTCTTTTAAAACTATGCTTAAAATCTTTTTTATACGATTCCAAACATTTCGTTGTGTCGGTGATGATCATATTGTTGGTGCGTTTTCAATCAGTAACAGAACAAATTATGGTAAATCTAACTTGTAGCCCTTCAAATGCGAAAAAAGATCAAATCAAAATTTTCATGATAATATATTTTACAATTGATATAATGAATTCTAACCATATTGAGTATATATCCAGCAGATGTTTATATGAATTGATATTTTTTCAATTTTTTCGGAAAAATAATTGAAAATGAATAGTTAACATTTAGGCTCATAGTAGGGGGCCAAGCCTGTGGTCCCGTGACATCTTTTTTAAGGCCTAGCCATTTTTAGTCTATTCGAAAGAAAAGTATATTACTGAGATATTTCTGAGAGGGAGGACGCGGATTATAGGCCCGGGAAAACTTTTTATGAACAAAATAGTGACGCCATAGGCAAAACTGCAAGGGAAAATATAATATGAATTCTAATCATATTGAATATATATCCAGCAGATGTTTGTATGAATTGATATTTTTTTCAATTTTCTCGGAAGAATAGTAATTTCTAGGCTCACAGTAATTGTTACGTCGATCTAGCTATCTAAGATCTAACATTAATACACGTTTTTTTATTAGAACCCAGTTTATAAGAACATTGAGACTGAAATTTGTCGAAAAACTAAGAACATCGTAAGAACATACCCAGCCTCAGTTTGGAAAACTACACTTTTTTTTTCTTTTCAAGCAGTTTTAACCGAACTTAGAGATAGAGATTTTCTAAAATCGAGAGTCAATTTATTGTCCAAATTTTACCAGTCAGGGTCGGATACAGGAAGTAGGCTATCTTATTCACGGAGAGTAATTAGTTTCCATATAAGGCAATACGATAATAAAGTGCACTCTCCTCCATTGGTTATAGCCTCCCTCTGTATCCGAGCCTGCCAGTCTTTATTTTTGCATGATATTTTCGATTTAGAGTAGTCTGAAAAATTAAGAACGCATTTAAGAACATTTTAGGTTGAAAATTGCTAAAAAAATAAGCACATCCAGGCTCAGCCAAATTTTAGGTGTTCTAATAAAACAAAACGTGTAGACGACCATATTGATTGTTGGGGACCCCCATATTGTCATCGTATTATTTAAATGGAAAATGACCCGGTTCTTCAATTTTCTTAATGAAATCGAAAAAATAAGATTCGAAAAGTTCTATATTGACCTCTGTGAAACTAATATTAAATTTGCAGTTCATCGATAACGGTCTTTTTACATATTTTCTTAAAGTGGAGCTTAGCCCGAGGGCTGTCTTCACGCCATTCTTTGATTGTTTCACGTTCTTTCTTCGAAAGAATATTATTTCGTTCGTTTAGTTTATATGGACTTTTTTTTTGATTTTGAAAATCGTTAAAATTTACTTAAAATTTAAAATTGTGGAATTCAATTAGTACCACTGCCCCTCTTTTCAGGGTAAATGTAATCCACATATTTCAACATCCAGCATCCTTATTATAAAAATAATGCAAAAGTACTTTTGCCTTCAGTGAATGAAAAGCCATTCTATAACTACGCTCATCAAAACTTTCCAAGTTCTTACTCAAAAACCTCTACACCTAATTTGGTTTGGTTTGTGCTTTATTCGGTTATTAAATTCTCGCCTCTTAGTGTTTGATCCTGGAGAAATCACTTCATGTAGTAACTCAACTAGATAGTGTGGCCAGGGACTGTTCTTTTTCAGTTTGACCCTGTAAAGATATAATGAATGCTACGGTAGTCAGAGTTAAAATGAGTTCCGGTGCTCAGAATAACGTAGGTGTTTATTTGAGCGTATAACCCTTGCAACATTCTCTCAGTGTCTTTGCTAAGAAACGAATCATAATGTGAGTAATAAACGTATCCTTACCAGGAACCTCTTTACTACTTCAAATCAAATATCTTCTGCAATCGTGATTCAAGATTTGGTATGCACCAGAACAGTTCTCTTGAACATTTGGGTCAGTTCTAAATGGTTTTTATATCCCTGCATCTTTATAGTTTTTGGTTAATAGCGATACCAGTGAAATGAAGAAATTTTTGTTTGACTGTTACATAATAATAAGATAAGATATGAAAATGGTATTATTATCGTATATCATATTGGATTTTCAGATTATACACGGTTCATAAATAACTGAAATATATTCAATATATATGTATCCAATTTATCTTCCTCCCCAGTGACGACTTTTTGATTGAGGAGGGTTTTCTTATTTTAGAGGATCCCTTAAAATTGCAGATGTAAACGATAAACTCGGTATACAGATCCCTTGATGGTTAAATCAGAAAGAATTATATTTTGCATACCAAACAATATCAATCTCTAGACGGTTTTCGAAAGAACATTGCACCATATTTTCTTCCGAAGCTTCTTATCAAGTCTACAATCATTATTTTGTGGCAGCCATGCAACATTTTGTTCAGGCATCAACTTCTTCATACATATCATAGATGTTGATTGCTGACAGTGTTCTTTTGTGTTTCCACAAAATCCTGTCGATTCGCAGCAGCAATGTGATATTTGATTCTGTTGTATTGCATAATGCTGCTAAATACATATTTTTAGGTTGTGTATGAGAGTTGTTTGTTTAAATGTAGGTGAAGATTTTTAGTGAGAATGGTTGACTTGATAATTCTGTTGGTGTCCTTCTCCTTCTGCTTGTGTTGCCGGTTTTAAAGCATCCAGCTTGAGCTTGATGTCAACCACGAGTAAAACAAACAAAACAGCTACAACTATTCCAACCATATAAATAGTTGACTTATTCAAAGTCACTTTTGATTGGCCAGCTCCTAAAAAATGAAAAAGGAAAGTTTGTGATTATACCTAGCCCTACATACCTTCTAAACCCCAAAGAGAACAAAAATCTGGGGAAAATGTCTTTGAGGGATTTCCCTCTGATCTATGCCGTAAGGGTTGATTATTGATTTTTAGTTAGCAAGGACATACACATCCTTCGTTAACCTGAGGGTTTATAATTTGATATCATAATATTCTCCTTCCATCGTTTGACCACGATCTTTTGTTGATATCTTTCCCTCCAAATTTGTTTTGCACTACCTTTCTTACCCGGGGGGGGGGGGTACTAGGGCAGGATGGGTTACGGGGATGCTCCGCTGGTCAGGGTACCTTTTTTTAACCTCCACAAGTCCCAGATAGGGTCGCAAAAACACCAAAATAGAAAAATTAGTCCCTCGTAGGGTGCCTATTTTTGGAAAATTTGTGAAAAAAGTAGAAAATTTGAGAAAATTTGGGAATTTCAGTCCCATTCAGGGTCACTTTTTTCGCAAATTTCGAGTCCCACGTAGGGTCCATTTTTCGAACCTCAGCGGAGCACCCCCGTCGGTCGACAAGGGTAGTACCCCCCCGGGCTTTCTTATATTTGCCGGGATGCGACATTGTAATTATGTGATTTTAGTTTTCAAAGAGCTTCAGATCACTCAAAAATAACACCAGTGTGAAAACCTCTAAAGATATATATAATACGCTATATATAATATTTCAAATTCACGATACATATATCATAGACCATAATGATATATGTCCCTTTGTTTTAATCTATCAAGCAATGATTTTTAACCAATTTCCCCCTGCGATTTGATTTTCAAATGATTCCCATTTGGTAGTCTAGCAAGGTAGACGACTAATTTATACATAGTAGAAATAAAGCAAAAAGTAATGAATGGAACAATTTTAGTCGTCTAGAAACCTCCAAACAAAAGAAAAGTGTCAATATTGCAATTATATTTTTTTCCTGCTCAAAATAATTCTTGAGAAAAAAAATATGTGTGGATTTGTGTATTGAAAGTTTTTCATTTGAGTTGATTTCTTTTTGAGAGTTTGTTGTTGCTTGATAAATTGTTTTCTCGCTACGCAAGTTTCTGCGTAGCTAGCCCCTGTATCTATAAGGCTGGAACACCGGATTCTTGCAGTCGTTTATACAAACTAAAATCCCGTATTATTATTATTAGTATTGGTATTATTAGTATTACACGCATTATAAACGACTCCAGTCTACCCATTTGGTTACTTTCGCAGAATACACGTTTTTAATAAGAGCAAAGTATATAAGAACATAAGAACATAAGACTTCGAAGTCAAACACTTAAGAACATTCTAAGTACATTTTAATTTAAGTTTTTACAGATTAAAAAAAACGCCATTTTGGGAAAGCATATTGGCAAGATCCAAGCTGCTTCCATGTTAAAAGAATCCTCAGAGGAGTTCAAACCGAAATCGGACAAATTAATTTGGTAAAAACTTCTACAAAACTTTGAAACACAGATCCAAAGATCTCAAGCTGTCAAGATCACTAATCCGGGACTTAAAGAAGAAGCCCAATCGACAACGCCCCTCTGGCAAAGGGGCATCCTCATTACACCACCAGAACCGTGCACAAGAAGAAGGTCAACGACCCCAGAGAGAGGACCGTCACAACAACAGAAATAGAGGTGAGATAAAGTCCAAAAGAGACTCAATCTCCCTATCTCAAAAGTCCTGTAGCTCCAAGTCTAAACTTAATGAAAAAAAGAGATCTCTCAAACACAAAATCAATAAGAGGTCTAAAAAATGTACACCCCTTGCGGGAAGATTAAAATATTTTTCGGAAAACTGGGAGAAACTTACAACAGACCAGTGGATATTACAAACAATCAGGGGAATGACACTAGACCTAATAAATATTCCAAGGTAAAAAGCCTCTCCAAAAGACATAAACATGCCAAAAGAACAGAGAGAACTTGTAGACCTGGAGATAACAGAACTTTTGAGAAAGGGAGCAATTTACCCTGTAAAAGGAGAGACAGGCCAATTCGTGAGCACAATCTTTCTAAGGGAAAAGAAAAACGGGAAGCAAAGACCAATAATAAATCTAAAGAATCTAAACTCCTACATTGTGTACGAAAAATTCAAAATGGAGGGGTTAAAACAAATGACAGAGATGTTAAAAAAGGGAGATTTAATGGTGAAGTTGGACATGAAAGATGCCTACTTCAACCTTCCAATCCGCTCAGATTATCGGAAATTTGTGAGGTTTACCTGGAAAGGTTGCCTGTACGAGTTTGCCTGTCTCTGCTTCGGACTTGCACCAGGCCCAAGAATATTTACAAACATTTTGAAAGTCCCTGTTCAGTTTCTACGCAGACTGAACATCCGGCTAGTAATTTACTTAGACGACATACTGGTCATGGAGGAAAACCTAGAAACCATACTCCAGGCCAGGGATACGATCATTTACCTCCTTCAAAACTTGGGGTTTGTAATAAATCAGGAGAAATCAGTGATGGAACCTACAGCGGAAATAGAATTTTTGGGTATGTTAATAAATTCAGAGGAAATGACTTACCAGGGGAAAAAATAGAGAACATAGTTGGACTCTGCCAAAAAGTTTTGCAGTCAAAGGAAATAACCCTCATGGAACTTTCGAAACTGATAGGAAAATTGACTTCCACTTATGCGGCAGTTCTCCCTGCCCCATTGAATTTGCAAGATGAACCTAATAAAGGCCTTAAAAAATCAACTGAGCTACGAGACAATAGTCAAGTTAGATCGGCAAGGGAAATTGGAATTAGATTGGTGGATAGAGAACCTAAAACTCCAGAACGGGAGAAAAATCAATTTGGGCCCACCAGACCTAATAATTCAATCGGACGCGGCCAAAACAGGGGGATGGGGCGCCCATTGCCAGGGAAAAAAGACAGGGGGCCAAAGGAACCAATGGGAAAACCAGCAACACATAAACATTCAAGAAACGATAGCAGCGGAACTTGCAATAAGGACTTTTACAAAATTGAAAAAGCCCAAAAGACTGCACCTTCAGATAGACAACACAGTAGCCTTGAGTTGTATATTGAAGATGGGCAGCACCAAAAACGAGATTCTGACCTAGTATGCGAAAAGGATTTGGGATTACCTTCTAAAACACCAGATCATGATTACTGTGGAGTACCTCCCAAGTCGCCTGAACAAAGAGGCGGACAGGGAATCCAGACGGGGTCTGGACCGCAGCGAGTGGAAACTAGACCCAAAAATGTTTAGGGAAACATGCAAAAAATTTCAATTCCAACCGACAATAGATCTGTTTGCCTCCCGACACTCATTTCAAATGACCCCTTTTGTGTCCTGGAAGCCAGACCCATACGCACTAGCAACGGATGCAATACAAATATGTTGGACCCAAAGGAAACCTTACGCATTTCCTCCATTTTCACTAATTGGAAGGGTATTAGAAAAGGTGGACCAAGAGGAGGGGAACATGGTACTAATAGCCCCTATTTGGCAAACACAGACATGGTACCCGAAGCTAGTGGAAATGTGTGTCAGAAGACCCATTCTTCTTCCAACGACAGGGGAAATCCTGAGAGACCCAAAGGGAAACAAACATCCATTGGGGGAGACCTTGAGACTAGGAGCATGGCTAATCTCTGGGGTAAACATCTTAAGACAGGAATTTCAGAAGGGGCAACCCAGCTTATTGCAGATGCCCGATCTAGAGGTACAAAGGCTGCTTACAAATCGTCCTGGAAACGGTGGAGCAGCTGGTGTGAGCAAAGGAAGGTTGATCATATTCGATGTGCTATAGAAGAGATCCTAGAATTTCTCACAAAATGCTTCAACGAAGGTCAACAATACAGAACCATTAATAAACATAGATCAGCAATTTCAGCCCTCCATGAAGAAATAGAAGGGGTGGCAGTAGGGAAAAACCCACTTGTATGCAAACTAATGAAAGGTGTCTCTAACAACCGCCCACCCAAACCCAGACTGGTGTTTGTGTGGGATGTGAAACAAGTGCTAGATTTTATCAAGGGTATGGGCAAGTCCTGTAACCTGAGCAACAAGAATCTGTCCCTTAAATGCGTGACTTTACTGTCAATTTGCCTGATAAACAGGGGTTCCGAAATAGGGAAACTAAGAAAGGAATACATGTTTGAGGCTCAAGATTGTCTAGTCTTTGGAATTGAAGGACGAGTAAAACACTCACAAACAGGGAAAGCTAGCTCCAACATCAAAGTTTATAAGTTTCCAGAGGACTCAGATCTGTGCCCAGTCGAAACTTTGAAAAACGTACTTAGAAAGAACAAAATCCTGGAGGAAAGAAGAGGGTAGTGGGATTTTCCTAAGCTATGTAAAACCCCATGACCAGGTTTCGAAGAAGACGATAGCTAGATGGTTACTAACGATGTTAGAAAAAGCAGGGATCCCAACATCAAAATTCACGGCACATTCTTTTAGGTCGGCTGGATCGTCTAAAGCTAGAGCCCTAGGGGTGTCATTAAAAGACATTTTGAAACAAGGCAGTTGGAAAAGTCAAACTGTTTAGGAAAGACATTATGATAAGGCTATTATAGATCTCTCATCATTTCAATCTTCCATACTAAAATCCTCCAATAACAAACTTTAAACAGAGGCGAATTTACCGGCAGCCGAACAAGATATACTAAGTTTGACTGCATCGTAAATTCGTTCGTGTAATTTCCGGAATGAAATTACAAAATTACCTTAGGGCATAGCCTGACAGGTAATTAAGATTTCATAAGGAAATTACACGAACGAATTTACGCCCACCCGCTGCAACCCGTGGGATTTCATATGGAAGTCTTATTAAACAAATTTTGTTTCTACAGGTTCGAATGGTTCAAACAGAAGAGGTCGTGGAGGACCACGTAGAGGAAGATAATTTACAGTTTACTTCAATCATTGTTTTATTACATGTAAAATACATTTGAACAAAGCATAAATTGAATAATGTCTATTTTCTTGGTCTACTTAAAAATTTTCAAAGGCTCATTTACCGGCGCTCGAACAAGATATACTAAGTTTGGCTGCATCGTAAATTCGTTCGTGTAATCTCCTTATGAAATCTTAATTACCTGTCAGGCTATGCCCTAAGGTAATTTTGTAATTTTCAGCCAAATTTTTCCTGCACTGTAAGGGTCCGATTTTAGAGACCTGATTTTTGCCGAACGTACGGTCGTTTTCAAAATCGAGTGCAGATCTCCAAAAGGTACATACTCAAAAACAAAGAAATCGCTAGATTCAATCCGTCCGGGAATCCGTCGCGCGTCATATATTAGAAATACGGCGCACATTTTAAAGGCTTTACTTTTTCTTGCCTGTGAAAGGTTAAAGATTCACTTCTAACGGGCTTCAAACCCTTGGGACTTATACTTCATCGAGTCTAGGGAGGCTGGACCAAAATCGAAATCGAAACCGAAAGTGCCTAGGATTAGATTCGAGTTAAAAAGTCCTAGAAAAAATCCAAAATATCCAGAATATCTCTTTTATTTTTGAAAGCCCGGCCTTTGAAAGAAATTCTCCATTCATCATAAGCTTATGTGTTATCTCTCACTTTATAAATAGTTCAGCTAGAGCTACCTTTTTGCACCAAAACTACCATAAAGTCGAGAAAAAAAAGCTAATATTTAGTACGGACGTATTCTCAGTCTATCGAAAACTTTTAAAGGAATTTTATTTTCATATTCTGTCGAATCTGTTAAATTTTGTTATATCTAAAGTACTGACCTAAAAATACCTATTAGTCAGTTCGGTCTGAATATTATACTTTTTGTATTCCGACCTAATTATAGCATTCTGAGCGATTGTAAAATAATAAATTACAAAATCAAAATGGCGAACCCAGTTGGAGGACAAGGAGTTACTGATCCTCCTACTCTTGATTCTGAAAGTGATGATGAAGAGGTTATAGAAACAAGCCCTTGTGGAAGATGGGAGAAACACAAGAAAGAGGTATTTTATTTCATATTACTACTGACTTCTAAAGGTTCAAATCAACGCAATAGAATACCAAACATCAAGTTCTGGAAGTTCAAGAGCAGAGGAGAGGCCAGAATCTCTACTCCTGCTCCTCCTCTCCTCTCCTACTTCAGTCGTTGTGTTTAACTGTAGTAGCATACTAGGACCTAGACAGGAGACATATCCTGTATTTTTATAATCTGATATGGACAGAGTGGGTTCAACCTTTGATGTTTGAGGCAGATTTCTGGCTCAAAAACTTACAGTAGGAAATTTGAATTTAGCGCTGTTCAGTCATCACTCGTCAATGGTACAACTACAAGACAACCCTGCTGAACACACCGGAATGTTCAGTGTTTTTGTCCACAGCAGAGTAGTGAAACAAGTTGAATGATAAACTATAATCAAGACCTTTAATGCTCTGTGTTTTAAAAGAAAGTGTTTAGCTCATTTGGAGAAGGAACTTTGTACAGTAAAAACATAACATTATTTTAATGGCAGTTCCCAGTTGTCAGAGGCATCATCAGGTATTAGAACTTGTTCCAGACATTACCAATCGAATGTTCTATTGTGACCAAAGTAATCAATAAAATGATCGATAACAATCAAAGGTGGTGGGCCTTCAAGTTGAGTACCGCTCGGGAACAAAGTTCTTGTACAAACGTTCAAAATATTTGAACCTCGTGTAACATTCCGAAGCTGGACAAAGCAAGTTTTTTTACCTGTAAGATAGGATCCATCTAAACGATTTTAAAGACGAAGTATAATATTGCTTATAATCTTTCAAAAGAACGCAGAATACTCAGATATTATAATTCCTAATGTAATTGCCCTGGTAAACTAACTCGCGTAAAACTAGTAGGGTAAAACTCAAGTTATTGACGTGAGGTTTACCTGAGAAATGTAATGAGCAATTTATTCGAGTATTTCAGGTGGAAAGATTCCAAAAATAGAAACCCGTCTTACCCGGGTAAGTTGGGTTCTTACTTGATTTACCCGTTTACTCACGTCGGCTTCTTTACAGTTCAAACTCAGGTAACTCAGGTTTAAATATCAATGGTTTTCGCGAAATATACTCCAAATAGACCTTTTTTTAAAGAGGCAGCCATGTTGAATAATTATGTACTCCAGCATAAAAACAATGATACAGCCATGCATAATTTTTAAAATATGCACGATACAGTAATTATGCAAGACTGTATCATTGTTTTTATGCTGGAGTACATAATTATTCAACGTGGCTGCCTCTTTAAAAAAAGGTCTATCGTTTTGTTAAAATAAAGCAAGAAAAAAAAGGAAGCATCACATTTTGTGTTACTTGATATATTTCCAAAATAATCACATAAGAATTCACAAATATAGTTTAACAGCGTAAGAGTAACGGTTAGTTCGAAACACGGGTCACGGGGCACGGGGTGACGGGGCAGCTCAGATCAAAGTAATTCAAACAGAAAATGTTTTAAAAACACTAAAAATTATCGAAAAAATCAATTTTAAGGTATTTTATCCACGTATGACTATTTAAAAAGCTAAAACCTAATCACGTGCTTTCCACGTACTTTCGAAGTTTGCGTCGTGTATAATGCAGACCAGAAAACACCGCAACATATTACATACATATAATAAGCTTATATTATCAATAATACACTTTTAGTGTTATATGCATGTTATATGTTATACGTAAGTAATATACATATTACAATTCCCATCGCCTGAAAAGCGAGCTTTCTCACGAAAATGATAGTACGGCTATTGTTAAATCATATCTCATTATATCCCCTCCATCACTATGAGTATGAATATAATTTCAATGGATAATAACGTAGAAATGATGGTATTTTATAAATGTGTCAATATTTTCCACCTACCATTATGAATTTTTAATAAAAGTGACGTAATTATACTCATATCTCTAAAACCACTATCTTGCAGCATTTAATCGTTTTAAAACATGTCAATCTATATCCAGTCACATGATTAGCATCCTATTGAGTATGAAAAAACATTTTGCTGTAAATTGGTTCAGAGGCCTTATATTTCATGATTTTGACAATATTTTTGTCATTCAATATCATTTTGTCAAAATTTGTGGGTGACATATTATTTAAAAATTTTCATGATAATACTATTCGTATATAATTGTTTCAGACATACTATACTAGTAGTATTAGTACTATTATATGTGTTATGTAGTACGTGTAATGAATTATACGTCATGATATCGTTATATTTTTTCCGGTCTGTAAATTGTATGCCCCGTGCCCCGTGACCCGTGACCTGTACCCCGTGCCCCGTAACCTGTGACCCGTGTTTCGAACTAGCCGGTAAGAGTAATCAAATAGTCTAGCTTCGAATTACACGATTTACAAACATAGACTATCAACCATCTTCTTGGGAAAAGATTTTGTTGCCTGGCTCTTTTATCAACTTAATGTAACGTCTGTCCCAACTAGTTCAGAAAAGGCATGGACAAAGGGGGAGCAAAAAAATTACCTTTTAAAAAAGAAGAGATTTTTGTAATTTTTTTAAAATAAGGGAGGATTCTTTATCAAGGGCTGCAAGAATCTATTAAAACAAGAAAAAAGAGGGGACTAAAATTTTAAAATTGTTGATTGAATTTCAGATGTTATGTCTTTGGTTTTATTGATAATAATTTTCTCTATCTAATATTAATAATATGTTCTTTCCCGTTTTCGTGCTCACAATTTCATGCCCAATTTTTTGTAGACCATGCTATATTGAAACTTATGTACATTATAAGAACAACTTTTAATAGACCAAATAAAACCATAAAAACTGTTATTCTCCCTAATTTAATGAGGGTGTAAAAAGTAAAAAATTTTCTTCGTTGCCATGGTGGGCGACATTTTTTCCAAAATCTTGCCCTCCCCCCCCCCACTCAAAATAGCTCGTAGGGGCCCATGAATCTGCATCCTTTCTTCCCTCTCTATCTATTGTAAAAAATGTTTGCTGAAGTGCTGAAGGGTACAAAGATTTTCTTTAAATAGTTGGTCGACATCAATGATCTTTGACATTTGCAGCAGAGACCTATTTTTACAAGTACTGTCACATTTAAAAACAATGTCATAAAGTATGAAATCTTACTTGTGTTTTACTGCCTAAATTTTCTACTTGGGAAGACCTCTTGCTTGACCTAACTTAAACTAGGACTACAATTAGAAGACATTCCCAATTCAAATCTAATAATAAAGATAATTTTCAAGGCCTAAGATATTAGCAAAACACAACTGTATACCAGATACTGCATCTTTTGATTGGTTTTATTCATAAAAAGTTTTATTTGTATCATTTGATTATAGGATTCAGCTTATTTCCAATTTATGATTTCTTTTTTTTTCTTGAGTTTTATTTATTTAGTTGGATATCATTATAGGTATAATGTTGATGGCATTGATATCAAACCAATCGTTGTACTTCGCTATTGTCAAACTTTAAAGAGAAAAATCTGAGGGTGGACTCCTTTTTTTATTTTAAGGGGGACATTCTAACAAGGGGAACTGGTAATTTTTGTTCGATTTAGGGAGGGAGTTTTCTTTAAGGGCAAAATTGCATTTTAATGGGGAACTGAAAAAGTAGGCAAAAACCATGAAAGGCATTTTCTAGTTTTTGAACATTGTTTTCAAGGCTCGAAATAACAATTTCAAGTGGGTTGGACAAAATGTCCGATCAGGGTTACTTTAGCTTGAAAAATTTTGATTTTTTGGGTCGGACATGAAGCTATTTGGGTCGGACAATGTCCGATGTCCGACCGTTATTTCATGCCCTGGTTTTTAAGGCAAGAACGATGGAAAGCTCAATATGAAAGTAACAATTCGTCTAAAAGATATGGATTAAGGTATGTCTTAGTGATATACTGTTAATTTGAATGGTCAAAAATAATTTCAACAAACCTAGCAAACTCAAACCAATTCGTTCAAAATTATCTTTTCAACGCAAAATTACTTTAAAATATAATATGTAATACTAATGTTTAAAAATGTGACTTGCAACTAACGAAAGTCTGCAAAAATGAGAATCTTTTATGAAAATTGATTTCCTTAAGGAGGCCCCCCCAGCGGTTGGCGTGATGGCATGATGGAGGGTTTTTTGTGGCGTGATGGCGTGAAATTTTGAAAAAAACGGCGTGATGGCGTGAAAATGAAGTGCCGGCGTGATCGTGAAATCGAGTTTTTTTAAGCGTGATGGCGTGAAATTTGCAGTTCAGCGTGATCGTGAAAATTATATTTATTAGTTGAATCGTATTTCTATGTCCATTTTAGCCAATTTAGAGGGTTTAAATTTAAAAATTTTCTTGGTCGGCCCCAACTGGTGGGGCCTCCTATAGATCTCATTTTAAAACATAAAAGAAACGGTGCAAACAGTTCTATTCATCTGCCATTTATCCTTGTAACTTCCGATTGTTTTTTGCAGTTGTTAGCTAGTCTTTAAAATAATAAAGTCGAACGCTATCAGAGGGTCGAAAATTGGAAATTTTCCCCGCCAGCGCAAACCATGGTTGCGCTTCCTCCGTAACTAATATTTTCCTCTCTTTCTTACATGCTTATTCTTATAGATGCATCAAAGACAGGTCCTTTATTTCAGGAAAATATACATTTGTAGCAAAGCCTTAAACAAAAAGAAGCAACAGGTTTACACGCTTTTTTTTTATATAAGAATACACTTTATAAGAATGTCCATGATGAAAATGGCCAAAAAGTGAAGAATATGCTGAGAATATCACCATCATAGAATTTTACTACTCAAGCTAAGAATGCCATTTTTAGACCATTTTTTAGTTAATTAGGATCCTAACCTAAGAATGCTGTACGAATATTTTAGGATGATTTTCCCAAAAAAGTTAAGAATATCCATGATGAAATGGATTTACACCATTGTTATAAAAAAAAAGCGTGTATTATGAGGTGTAAATTTAAGCAGATTAATCAAAGGAATCCTATGACGTTTAAATAATATTTTGGGAAAAAGAGAGTAAATGAGGGCGATTTTAGCCATACTAAATTGAAAATTTCTCCCGTCGGCGCAAACCATGGTTGCGCCTCCTCGTTCCACTTTTGAAAACTATTCATGCTAATTCACAATTAATGCCCATGGGTCCCGTCAACGGGGGACCAGGGGGCATGGCCCCTCATGTTGCTTGTACTTTTAAAAGATTTCCATTATTTTTACATGAATTATTTTTCCAATTGAATTGAAATGGGTCCTAAAATAGCACTTTGAACCCTTCATAATTCAAAAATTTTCTCCGTTACCCAACCACGGTGAGCTTTGTCAATTTATTCAAATATACCTCAGCCCTCAAACCGGTGTCCTTTGATGTGACCAGTTGTCCAACAATTTTTGATATGCACATGTCAAGATTACGTCATTTTTACTATCGAGAACACCAAAAAAAACTGGAATTTGACCCCTTTGTATTGCTAAAAATAGAAAAACAGAGATCAAATTTCTTCCAGATTTTTCGGGTGTTTTCAATAGGAAAAATGATATAATCTTGACTTATGCATATGAGAATGCCCAAACACACATATATGTGGGCAAAAATTAAGTTTATACAACAAAATATGAGCGTGAAAACTAAATTTCTAGGCGTAATGGCGGGAAATCGAAAAAAATTGGCGTGATCGTGAAAATCAAATTTTTCAGTCGTGATGGCGTGAAATTGAAAAAAAATTGGCGTGATGGCGTGAATTTTGGGTCCGCTGGGGGGGCCTCCTTAAGGCAGTGTCTAGAGGTTAACCTTTAAAAATTTTTGATTTAAGATAAAATTTTTAGGCCAAATTTCGCGAAATTTAATACCGTATGAATTTTATCACCTTGAAGATTAAAACAAATAATGATGTCATGGAAATTCAGAAAGGTTTTGAAGCGTTGTGTCCTTTATTGTATACATTTAATATACATTTAATTTCCCTGTGGAGGGTACTGACGACAAAGTCCTATGGGGGCATGTCACTGGTGTTCAAAAATGGATCCTAGACAATTTTTAGCAAAAGCTGGACTTGACAAGCAAAATTTGAACCCTATGAGGTGTGATTTTCGAAATTTAGTGAATTTTAATAAAATATTCCAAGTACTTTTTGACTTATAAAAGGGACTCTGGCCAGCGACACATCCCCATCTTGCCTGAGTGCCCTAGGGAGTCCTTCAACAAATATTTTAAACTCTCAGAACTTGAAATGACTTCCCTAAAGAAAAGTATACTGGAATATATCACGATATGGTTGACCTGTTTATTCGCCTTGCATTAAAAAATAACACTTACTTGCTAAAGGGGGATGAGTTTTCATCAGCTTCCGAATTTTGATTCAGTTGGTACTATGGTTGGAAAAGCCATGTCTAAAAAAATCATTAGAATTTCTCATTACTACTGAATTGCTTTCACCAAAAACTCCATTTAAATCTTAAGCAACATTCAAATGACTTTTTTAAGAATTTACGTAAGGCTACAAATTCTTGTTCAAAGCCTTCAATGTATTGAGCTATACTGACCAAATATTTGTGATTTTTACAGTTTGGCCATCTGTTTAACAGGCATCTTTCAACATCTAAATAATAGTTAAACAGACATTCGGTACTTACTTGACTTGCAGTGTAATCTGAGTTAATTGTCAATTTTGAATTCTTTGTGCATTATAGCTCTTGTTGGGGTTGAACCTGTCAAAAAAGAATGAATATCAAAAAATATTTTTCATTTCATATCGTTCTTTCCTGAGTGAGGGAAACAGGGTACGCATGCTCTTATTGGATTCTCTTTCTTGAGCTACACCCATCCAAAAACCTATCAGTTATTCGCTTATGAACCTATATAAGTAAAAAAAATTAACTACCTGAATGACACACAACCTAAGTTCAGAGGTTTTTAAAGCATAGTAAGTAAGGAAAATCTAGTTATTAGGCCGGCCCAAAAAAAATTTTGTTTCCTATCCAATGAGTGCAATAAAAAAGAGTTATTTGAAAGACAAAATTGGAATTGAAGCATTGCGTGGTGCACTTTACGTATCTAATGAAAGATTTTTTTATTGTTCCAGTGTAGAAAAAGTTGAAATGGAGAAAATTGTAAACAAAAATTGCAATAAGGTAAAAAAGTTTTTAAAAAGTGTGGTCAGATGATGGCAAAGAAAATTTTCATTCAGCCAGTTAACCAAAAATATAGCCAGTAAAATTGCAAGATTCTTGTTCATTTTTATGAAATTTTTTTGCAAATTTTAAGTTTAAGAGTGTTTCAGAGATCACACATCAAATTAATTTCTTCATAGCTTTTATGAGTGTTTCTAAGATCATTTCTGTAAATGCCGTAGGCCAAACTCATGGACAGAGACATTTAGGTGAGTAGGTTTTCAACGCGTTCTTCTGATAAGTAACGGCTATAAAATAAACACAAATACAAAGTCAAGAAAAAGCTCATAGCAAATGAAATAACACAAGAAATTGTATAAATCTAAGACTTGGTACAGAAAAAGGTAGCATAGAATATGTACAAGAAATATCAAAAATATATCACTTACTAAAAACACTGTCACCTCACACCATAACGTACACAAATACAGCTTACAATAAGTGATCCAACATTACACACAAACATTTATAACATACAGAACGGTAGACAAGACTCCCATGAGACTTACGAAACGTTAACAATACACAAAGGACAAAACATTCCTAATAATAATACATAATTATCATATAATTAATACATCAGGGACATCAAAATATGATCACAAACCAATTATACCTATACATAATACAAGTGCTCATCATCATCATCATCCTTCGACCTAGGTCCGAATGGAATACAAGTGCTATGATACAAAGGAAACATAAAACTAATATAACAAAAACTACTGTCTAACGGCAGTAACACATTGTATTAATTTACCACTTTCTTTATTTCTGTAACAAGTTGTTGCAAGGTTACTCTTATCTATTAGCTTCCTATGTAACTTTCAAAAACTAGCTTCTTATTGCGTTTAGAAAATATATACATGAAAAATGATAATTTTCAAAAATAAAGACTGAATGACCAAGAGAATTTTGAGTTTGACCGACTGGATTTGATTGCACTGAGAAATAATGTTGGAGTGACTTATAATAAATAGGATTTTTCATAAAAGAAAAGTTTTATTTTAACCTCGTTCTGAAGAATCAAAATTTTGAAAAAATGAAAAAAAATACCCCCAGATATTCACCCAAGGAACAAGTATGCAAAATTTCAGCCAAATCGGACCATTTTTGAAGTCTCAAGTGTGCCTCTAAGTTTTTAGCCTTGTTTTAAGGCTAAAACTTGTGACCATGCCCCTAAAAATCAAAATTTTGAAAAAATGAAAAAAGCGCCCCCAGATATTCACAGATATTCAAAATTACTTTGGTATTGGGTGTCTTTATACAAATTATACATCTGCCCCACACTTCCTTGACTTCAAATTCAAGCCTCCGTGGTCCTTCTTTTAGAAACTTAAAAACAAAAAACTAAAAATAACTAAGATCATTATTGAAAAAATATATCAGTTTCTAACTTTAAGTTGAGTCCTGTCACCATCCTTTTCGTAGGCAAAAATATATCAATTTGGTACCTACCGTCCGGTACTCAAGAAGTCCAGATGTTGTATGTTTGTGTACACCTCATACCTCCTAATGACTACCCAGGACTTCCTGGAAGAATCCTGGAACCACCCTACAGTACTTGCCCTAATTAATACCAGGTACTACCTAGTAAAATCCTGAAACCACCCCATACCACCCTATTTGCTACCAGTAAATTTATCTTAAATTGTGTAAATTTTGCGTGTTACAACCGCAAAATTTTTTCGAAGAAACATGTTTTGTGTGTATTAAATTTTGCAATTGCCGCCAGTTTCTGGAAATTTTTAAGTGTATATATTAAATTTAGCAATTCACTAAATCGGGCATTTTCAAAAAGTGGAAATTTGGTACAGACAATCTTTTACATAACACTGAACATCCCTCAATATTTGACCTGAAATCAGATTGTGATAGTTTTCTACCCACCACGCTGAAGCTCTAAAGCGATGAGTGAAAACATAACAATCTGAAAAAAAAAAAAATTTTAGATGATAATCCTCATTGTGTTCATTGGAGCCAGGGGATAAAAATTTGATATATTCTAATTATTCATTTATGATGTAGAACTAGTAGACCATGGCCAGTGGATTGCTAAAGCTTCAAAAATAAAGAAAAAATTCAAAATGTCTGTGACCAACTTTTTGATATGTTTCTTACTCAATTTGAGGGTGCTGATTCCGAATTTAAATGTTACCAAGCTTGAAAACCCGCAGTTTTTGCGTAATTTGCGATTTTTTGCGTTTTGAGGCAACATTATAAGCCCTGGAAAATCATACCACGTCATAGAGCTCTTCAAACTGAGCTAAAAATTGTATTACATCAAATTCTCAACTTTTCTAGATCAAAAGTTACAGACGATTTTGTGGTCAAAAATTGATTGAAAACAGGGAATTTCCCCACAATCTGCATAATTTATGCAAAATTATAGCACTTTTTTTACCACAAAAATGCCCATTGACGACTTTATAGCAAGATTATAGGAAGACCCAATCGATCTTTATGAAGCAACAGACCCAACCTACACTTATCATCATGCAACCCTCTCAAACAAATCCTATATCGACCATATGATTGTTTCCATCAACATTATGGACAAACTTACAGACACAGCTATTCACCCACCATCCTACCTAAACACTGGAGACCATCTTCCCATCTCAGCGATTTTACATGTCAATCACAGCAATGTAGATAGAGTACCCACAACAAAACCAAATTACAGACGAATTCTTACCGAATTACGTATGGAAGAGTCAGCAATTCCTTGAACATTTCAAAAACATTACAGACAATAGTTTTGAAGACTATACTCAAAGCAGTGACCTCTCGAAATGTGTTGCTGATATACAAACCACCCTTAAACAATCAGCACTACAAGCTCACACTGAACTAAACAATTCAAAAAATGGTGGAATCCGAAACTCTCTAGGAAGAAAGAAACTTTACACTACTTTTTCAACATTTGGCATTCTGATGGATTCCAAAAAGATACCCACATTCACGCAAGGTACTGTTTCGTCAGGAAAGACTTCAGAAAATGCATTAAAACGAGCCAAAACCAAGCGACAAGAAATCATTACATTAATGCTGAAAAGATTAAGAACTTTGAGCCAAGAGGGGAACACTATAAACACTATAAATATGCATCTCAAAGCTGAATTCCATCCTAGCTAACATTACCAATCGAGTCATGATGACCAGAGATCTACCAGTCGAATTGACCACTTCTGTCATTATCCCTCTGGTAAAATCTCACAAGAAATCCCTTCGTGACGTAACAATTACAGAGGTATCAGTTTAACCCCCATTATAACGAAAATCATTGAAAAGACTATATTGAATAAATGTCCGAACGTTAAACATCATAATGATATGCAGTTTGGTTTCGCTGAAAATGCTTCCACTGTTCATGCGGAATTATTCTTCAATCGAAAAGTACAGTTCCGAACACAGTCCAGTTTATCTTTGTAGTTTGGACGCCGAAAAGGCATTCGATACATGTAATTGATTCAAGCTATTTCAGACATTGTATGAACAGAAAACTGTTCCGAACATAGTCCTCAAGTTTCTCATCCAATCGTACCTCCAGGGGGATGCTACAGTGAAGTACAGGAACCACTACTCAGACAGATTCGTTTTCTCACAGGGTGTTAGACAAGGCTCAATCTTGTCACCCTTCCTTTACAATCATTACACCAAGTCTTTACTAGAAAAAATTCAAAACATGAACGTAGGAACAGTAATTACTGGCAAGGTTAACACATCAGTTGTTACTTTTGGTTTGCTGACAATATTATTTTGTCCAGTCCAACTCTAAAACAACTTTAAGAAATGCTAGACATGTGTGTTGAATTTGGAAAAAATCACAGACTAAAGTTTAACAAAACAAAGACACAATTTATTATATCCAGACCCTGTCCCTTACCAAGAAATCCATAGTACTGGACAACAACCATATCCGACCCCAACTAGAACTTAAACACCTTGGCTTCAAGTGGACCCAAGCAAAACAACTGACCCTCGCTAACCATATTCAAAGCGAAGTAAAAAGTAAAAATCAAAATCAATTTTGGACCCTAATCACCAAATTTAGTACACAAAAAACCCGACATTGATTGAAAATTTTGAGCTGAATATATGATAATCAAATCTTTCCTAATTCGTCCCAAATTTAGCTGATAAATGTTTACTTTCTGTCAGCAAACCTGACTAATTTGAGTTAAAATCGAAGAAGGTGAGGTTGAAAGGATTATTCCTGAAATTCATTTAAAATAATTTAACTTTTTCAATTTTTTTCAGCTAAGCCAAAAGAATGGGCCTGGAATTGATAGCTCTTTTCTTGCAATGGACACAGAAGAGGGAGTGGAAGTTGTTTGGAATGAAGTTCGTTTCTCAGAAAGAAAATCCATGAAAAATAAAGAGGTAAGCAAATCCCTGTAAAATGAGTTGGTTTTATTTATGTCAGAGTCACTCTTTTGGTACCTGGAGTTGTATTTTTGACATTAGCCGTACAATAATAGATAAAAAAGAATGATCATTTTTGCAATCTTTGTTTTTAAACCAACAACAGTCATACCACACGTTCTGTTGACCATTCTGGTTTTAGAATCAGCTTAAAATAAGAATAAGAACTTCTAAAAAATGATATTCAAAGACAGTAAAACTAAAACCTCACGATTGAAATGTCAAATTGTAGGTTTTTATAAAACGCTTTAAATAGATAGATTCAATAGTTTTTCCAAAATATTCTTGATTTTGATATGATATAATATCATATGATATTATAGATAATTGAAATGGGCCTGTGCCCCTTTATTTGAAAATCTTTTCCCGTGTGTTTAATTTTAATTTTTTCTGACATTTTCTGACACAAGATAATGTTGTAACAAGTACCATCTTGATTTCAGGAAATGTTCAAGAAAATCTTTGAACGGTTGACACAACTTGATGTAAGTTTTGTATTAGCAATTTTGTACTTACAGTTTTCAATTTTCATAATTTTACATTGTCTTCTATAATTTCTTTTGTATCTAGCTTCAAACTTTTGCTATCATCATGTTCACAAGTTTCAGACAGCGTTACCCTACAGCTAAGCATTAAATTTTGTCTTTTTTTATGGTTAATGTTTAAAATCGAACTTTTCTTTTACAGCATGCCAACATTGCCAAATTTCATAAATATTGGGTTGATTTAAAAGGAGACAACCCAAGGGTATGCTACATGTTTTCTTTATTTCATATTTTCCCTAACAAAATGAAGAAGAACATTTTGAAGGGCATAAAAGACCCTTAACCCAAATTTCATTCAAAAAGACTAATTAGATCAAAAGTTAAGAGGTGGTACAGGAAAAGTCCCCCTAGTTTTAAACCGCCCCTAAGAGCCTAGTAATCTTAGTCATTTTAGTGTAAATTACCAGGTAAAGAAAGAGTATTTATTTTGGAATCCAAAGTTGACATCTTTATAAAATTATAGTTAGGATAGGCCTTAATCTGAGACATTAGAGGTTACATTTCTCAAACCAATGTAAGTTGTAACTCATAACAATAGACATTTTCTTTTGTACTATTTGAAATTTTACCTCGACTATAGTTACCACTAAATTGGGCCCTACCATTTAATTTCCATACAGGGGACTGAAAACCTTTTAGTCAAAAAACATTTCTTATAAATGTCTGGATACCCTTTTAAAAATGGCAAAATTTGCAACAATTCTTTTTATACCTTAAAGTGACGATGGACGAACTAAAATCAGTGATTTACTCCCTGGAAAAATGAAAAGGCACTCTTTTAGACTCCCTGGAAATTATGCTCGAATTGCCCCCTGGAAATGCTTGTCCACCCCCTGTATGGATATGAAATTGAATGCCCCATTTTTGTAAATCCTTTTCTTTTTAGCTTATTTTCATCGCTGAGTATATGACCTCAGGTTCCTTACGTCAATTCCTCAAGAAAACACGAGCTAATGTCAAATCATTCAACATTAAGGTATGATGGTTTGGTCCTGTTTGGTCTTTTATTGAAGATTTTCTGTCAAGAAGGAACACTTAATTAATCATTACTTTGATTAGTCACTATGTGTCTATGTTTAGTTTTGGCTAGTGTCTTTATCGTATCTATAATATGTTGAAAATAAAACATAACACATTTTTCTTTAACGATATTTCGACCTCTTACGTGTCTTTTTCAAGTTCTTGAAGGTAAGAGGTCGAAATATCTTTAAAGAAAAATGTGTTATGTTTTATTTTGATTTGGATGCACATCACGGCCTAGGAGCCTTTAATTCTCTCTTCCGACAACGGTCAAGACATTTTTTTTTTGTTTATCTAATCCGATGATCTATTCCGATTAAAAAAAACGGATTATCCGGATTCTGATAATATTGTGATTTGAAAAAAGATGGCTGCCGAAAGTGAATCTCAGTGAAAAATTGATAATTTTCGTCATTATTCATGATGTTTTGGACATGATTTATGAGAAGTTTGATGCATACTGGTTCTCTAACAATGTGGAAAGACTTTGGAGAAATTTTGACCATGAATCGTCAGCTGATCGAGTGCTTAAATCTTGCATTATGGCTAACTTCTCTTCTAGACACTGAAAATCATAAAACTCTAACTTGACAATGAAACTCCCAAACACACAGCTATTGGAATTCAAAAGAAAATACTAAAATTACAACATTACAGTGCACATTTGAAAACGATCTGAGTAGTTTTTGTGGTGTTATGTGTATGGCTGAAAATGATGTAAAATGATCCTGTTTTGTGTATTCATCATTATTGTTGACTGGCGACCCGTTCCTTTTGATTTTTCAAACCCGACACAGATTTTTTACAAACATAACACTATGAGAATTCAATAGAGAATACTAAAACACAATTCCTGTGTAAATTTGAACAAGATTGGAGAAATTTTCACAGTGTTATGGCTGAAAATGATCGTTTTTGGACTTTGTCGTAATTTCATCGCGGCTGGCGACCGTTCCTTTTGATTTTTCAAACCCGACACAGATTTTTTACAAACATATCACTATGAGAATTCAGTAAAGGATACTAAAACACAATTCCTGTGTGAATTTGAACAAGATTGGAGAAATTTGAACAGTGTTATGGCTGAAAATGATTGTATTTGGACTTTGTCGTAATTTCATCGCGGCTGGCGACCGTTCCTTTTGATTTTTCAAACCCAACACAGATTTTTTACAAACATATCACTATGAGAATTCAGTAAAGGATACTGAAACACAATTCCTGTGTAAATTTGAACAAGATTGGAGAAATTTTCACAGTGTTATGGCTGAAAATGATAGTTTTTGGACTTTGTCGTAATTTCATCGCAGCTGGCGACCGTTCCTTTTGATTTTTCAAACCCGACACAGATTTTTTAAAATTATATCACTATGAGAATTCAGTAAAGGATACTAAAACACAATTCCTGTGTAAATTTTAACAAGATCGGAGAAATTTTCACAGTGTTATAACTGAAAATGATATTTTTTGGACTTCGTCGTAATTTCATTGGTTGGGGCGACCGTTCCTTTTGAAGATTTTTCAAACCCGAAACAGGTTTTTTCCAAATATACCACTATTTATTACATACACACTATTGTACCATTTTATTTGGATTGTCCTACTCTCCTCCACCAAGTATTATCCCAACAGAAAAAATAACGCTTAGCTAAAAGCTGTGGCCTCTAATTTAGGCTATTTTTCTCCTCAAAATTTTATCCGGACAATCAAATCAACGGCGCATCATAGCTTTGCTATTGGCAAGTTTAGAAAAAAATAAATTTATAAGAACTTGGAAATATTGACTTCTAAATGTTTATCTCCTTTAGCTCCAATTTTTTAGTGGAGGATGAGTGGGCGAGGGGTGGGGTTGGTTCTTGAGGCAAGAAAGTACATGTGTAATCACTTAGAAGAGCTAAACTTCCAGCTGGTTTATTTATTCGTTAAGATTATTTCTCATACTCGCTCTGCAATAGAATTATTACTTTGCTTTCTGATCTGTTCTGATTACTAGTTTGTGGGCAACGTTCTAACACAACTAACTCAGCAAACTCATCTTTCACATCTTTTAATCTCTTAAGCCGGAGCTTCCAGCGCAGCTGGTTTATTATGTTTCACTTATTATATGGTGAAAAGATTTATAAATTGAATAGCTCAGTAAAATTAACTTTTTCTTTTTTTAGGGTGTTTTAGTACTGAATTATTATTATTATTTTTTTTTTTAGGGCTGGAAACGATGGTGTAAACAAATTCTTTCAGCTTT
Source organism: Clytia hemisphaerica (assembly GCF_902728285.1). Classification (NCBI taxonomy): domain Eukaryota; kingdom Metazoa; phylum Cnidaria; class Hydrozoa; order Leptothecata; family Clytiidae; genus Clytia; species Clytia hemisphaerica. Next base: position 993,662 of record NW_027104057.1, read on the forward strand.
AGAGTAAGTTGGTTGTTTTCCTGTTATATTTATGGCATTTCTTATTAAATCACCATGAAACAGAGAGCAGCTCTTTTGATTGCAAAGTAGTATCATGCAAATATTTTTTTAAAGATTCCTGTTTTTCATAGCTACTTACATGGACACAAAGATTATCCGATCGTTCATGGCAACTTGAATTGTGACACCATCTTCATCCAACATAATGGTCTGATGAAAATTGGTACAGGTAAGATATTGAAATGACATTATTGAGGTTCTTGATAAAATTACTTTTTGATAAATGTAGTAGAATAAAGGAAATACAGAAAAGCAATGGGTTTTCAACTAGAAAGCAATTTTTCAGCGATGCATACTGGTTCATATGGTATATCTTTAAAAAATCAACTCATAAAGTGAATGTTTTGGATCTCATTGCAGTTGAGCATACAAGACAGAAGGTTGTCCAGTAGCTTTCTCAGGGGTGTCGGAAAATTTGTGTGGAGAGCACAATTCTGTTATGAAGTAGTTAACTTTTAATGTTATGAATAGATAATTACAATGTCATAGAAATTTTCCGACACCCCTGAGAACGCTAATTTTGACCACCTATGTTAGAACTTAAGTGTTGTGTTGATCTAGCTAATTCTAATTCTTCTTCAATGCTTGCACATGAATCCAATTTGCCATCTTTAGTTGCTCCAGATGCAATCCATAATTACGTTCGAACATACAAACACCATCGACGGAACATGCATTTTATTGCCCCTGAATATGGTATTATTAATAACGACACCTCTTTTGTTTATAAATATTCTTTTTTTAGAAATTCATTTTTCACATTATTTCTCACTCTTTTTTGTTCAGTAATAATTACTTGATATTAATTTCTTTATGAATACATATTACTTTGTGAGTTTTTTAACAAATACCTTGTACATATGCATGACTTCACCATTTTTGACCAGTAACCTTACTTGTTGACTTTGAATTGACATTCTTGACGGTTATTTACTAATGTCTGTCCAGATATAATTGGCAGTGGAAACAAGAATGCCTGTAACTTTTGATAGTCAAATATAATTATGGAAATTTTTTTTACTTGGTTTAGAAAATCAAAAGCGCTATATTTCAATCCCCCGTTTTTAGTAATAGGTTGGAGATTTGATATTTCACAGAAAAGTGCTACCAAGGGGTATTTCGGGTCCCATATCTTCTGAAGGACTTTTCTGTTTGCCTTGAAATGTAACAAACTTCTTAATCTAAGGTTGAACTGCCATTGATGTAAAAATGAAAGTTATAGCATAAGTAGAAAAAAAGCTCAATTTTTACAATCGCAAATTTAACGGCTAAAAATCGCGAATTTTTTAACCAAAAATACATTCAAATATAGCGCTTTTGATTCTCCGAAACAAGCAAAAAATATTTACATACTTATATTTGACTGCCAATTATATCTAGACATACTTTAATTACATGACAATAGAACCAAACGATCTGATTCGAACTAATCTTTGTCTTGATAATGTTTCATTTTTACTTTATAGATGGTGAATCATTATTTTCTGCATTGTCAGCATCAGAGGATAGTCAAGACAGTCAAGGTAATTTAAAAAGCTTGTCTTGCTTTACTTGCAATGGTGGAAGCAACATAAAGAGCTTTCTTGCATCAATTTGATAGTCCTTTAGGAGATCGCACTATCATTTTCATGGTTGTGACGGAATTTCTCTAAAGTAAACTACAAAAGAAAAAAAAACTGCTGGAGTAACCGTCAGTAAAAATGGAATTGCAATCTCCTAAAGGACCATTACTTCATGTTACAGTAGCATCAAGTGTGAGATTTTTTCCTAACAAACTTCTGTCACTTTTTATTGTCTTGTAGGTTTGGCAGGAAGACATGTTAACTGTGCTGCTGATATCTATTCTTTTGGAATTGTTGCTTTGGAGGTTTGTCAAACAATTTTGATATAATTTGTTTTAGTCTTTAAATGTTTCTGTTCGACGTGGGAATTAGCTGGGAGCATCTGTTCAATTTCGTCAAAATAAGGAAAGATCGATCGTCGACCGTCTAAAATAGAGTTTTGCACACGATAATATGGTATTGTGTTTCTGAACTCTAGAATTAGAATCTAGAATTACAACGAATAGAACTTGGCAAAATTGAATTCAAGATGTTAAACTTTTTCGTGGTGCACCCGGTACATGTTTTAACTTCAACGGAAATCTTTCTGAATTCATGTCAGATGCAGCAAAAACAATAGCAGGTTAACATTGTTATTTAATGAAAATTAATTTCCTTCCTCAGATGGCAACATTACAATGGGCAGAAACTTCAACTTCTGTCACACCTGAAATGATTGAGAATGCTATCGACAGTCTGGAAGATCCTTTACAACGGGTATGAACTTCATGTAACACAACAATTTGTTGGTTTACCTGAAAACCAACCTCGTCCCCGTGTATCCCAGGCTTTATTTACGTTACTGATTGACCCCAGAGAATTATCTAGCGCTATCAGTAAGCGTCAAAAAGCTGATAATACGCAGGAAACGAGGTTGTCTGAAAACAACAATTTAAGAAGACGAGTTTGATTGATCATCATGAGCTCTCTCTGCATAAAAATCTTCGAATTAAGTGTATTTACCCTCGTGCCCTTAAGCATTTTAAAAAAATATGTCAATACGTCAATCTGGAAATTGTCCAATTCCTTCAGTATGCAAGAAATAAGTTAATGAATAATGATTGAAAAATTTAATTTATTTCTCATTGATTTCATTAAGAATTTCCAATATCAAATCAAAGAGGGAAACTTATTTCTGGCACACCCGGTAGTTACTACCCTCAGGTATCGAGTTGCTAAAAATATTATTTCTATGTTATCACCCGTGATACTTTCTATTTTGCAGGATTTCATTCATAAATGTCTACAGAATAATCCGGCTGACAGGCCGACCGTGCGAAGTCTACTCGTCCATCCAGTCATGCTAGAGGTAATATGAACACAAGTATTTTTCAGGTTTAGCTGGCAGTAAAATTACGAATGCGGATAACTTCTAATAGAATTCGAATTAGAATATTGCAATTTTGTGCTCTTAAGTTAATCGTGATTGGAATATCATCTTATGAAATTTTTGAAAAAAATCTGAAAATGAAGATAAAAAATGAGGAGGGAACAATCAACTCCTGGTAGAACGATAGTATAACCTCCATTTTTACGTGAGTGAGTCCGTCAGTGAATCAGTCTTAGAACATCGTTACTGCGAAATTTCTTTTGAAGAAATAGCTTTAGATTGGTTAACTGAAAATAAGGCCATTTTTCGAATAAAATTGTTTTTTTTCTTAAAGGTTTTTGAAATTTTTGAAACCATCACCAAAGTGAGATTGTCGCATTCGAAAGTGCACCAAAATCGTTTGATAATGAATTGCCATTGCGCTAATATATTATCGTTTTGCAACTTTTCTGTCTGTAAATAGAAATCCGTTTAGTTGAGATAGTTGAGAGGGTTCTTTGGTTAAATCTAAATGACAGTATCTCTCTTTTTGTTTTAGGTTTATTCATTAAAAATTCTATCTGGACATGCTGTCGTCGACGCTGATCTAGGTAATGTTTTGATCTGATTGGGCAAATCGTTATTTGTCATACACATGTTTTTAGACCTATTGGTTATATTCTCCTCTTTTAGCTGTTATAGATCTTGGCACTCACTCAATATATTACATAAGTTCATTAAGCTTTAAATTTTATTTCGACTTAATTATTAATGATGACATCCTCATATAATGCTGGTCCACAAAACATCTGTTAGCGTTACTAAATAATAGAATTTTCCTGTTAAATATTTCCCTTTGAACTCACCAATACCGATACGATTCAATGAGATCATCAAAGAAACAGATTTTCGTAAATACCTCTATGGCCTACTTTCACACCTATTCAGAATTATTAAGCTCCTATCAAAAGCGAATTAAAAGTTTTCACGAAAACTTCCAAACTAAATGAACACTCGATGTTTCATTAATTTGTACCATTCAGTTTTCCTTGTTTTTCCTCTGCAATTCGAACGTCACATTCGCACGTTTCTCATTTTCCATACAAAAACTTTAGTATAATAATTTTGCAAACATGTTTATGACTTTAAAACGAGTTTTGTAGCTTCTTAACAAGGTACGTGGAGATTTTAAGTCGAACAAAAAAAGTTATTTGACCCAGACAACATTATTATTAAAGCTTATAACAAACTCTAAGGTTTACTGTTACTAGCTGCGTGAATTGCGCGTTTTTTTTTTCGGTTTTTGTTTAAAGTAGTAGAAATTTACAAACTTATTTAACTCATTTTTGGCATGATACTTTGATAAGTTTATCATACGATTTTCTTGTTTCAAAATATGTGGAAAAGTCTGTTTCATCAGAAAAATAATCAAATACAGTTATGATGGGCTGACCTAAACAGAAAGTGCTTCAATTGCTAAAAGAGAAACTTGGATGCTTAGGCAAAAGATTAGGAAATTCTCTCAAAGAACAATTTACAATCTTTGATCTTCTAATCAAGAGCTACGAGAGAGTTGAATTTTAGCCTTTTTATATCTTTGCTTTTTGCCTCTTACTCTCGTAATACTATTGCAAGAAACTATCAAGGATAAAGAAATGAGATCAGGTTATATTCAAGGATAGGCTATCATAATGAGAAATTTCTTTTCGTTTTCCAGTGAAACAAGTGGACGAAGTAGAAGAACAATTACAAGAGCATGATCGTGTGATGGCCGAAATCACCTTCAAGGACCAAGACAAGAAAAGCATATCATTCAAGTAAGTCCTCTTACTATCATTATACTTACTGGTTTCAAATGCACTTTTTTTTCATAAGAACAAACTGAGAACATAAGGCTTGCATATTGCAAAAATATTAAGAAGATGCTCAGAACATTTTAAGGCTTTGTGGACTCTAAAACACCCGATAGAAATAAATGGATAGAAATACCCACAAAATTGTGAAAATAAAGGAGGGGCGGGTTTAATTTGTGGCGTCATAGGTTTCACCAAAATTCGCTATACGAACCCCCAAAGGCAAAGAAGTCAAAAGGGAAGTCAGGATTGTAAGAATAATGCCTTGATTTAATCGCGAAGGTATAGACATCGCTGTAGATTTAACGTACGTACGTACGTATTTTTTTAGTAAATGATGCTCTTCTGCTATACTTAGATGTAGGAATTTTATTTGAGGGAACAAATATTAAATTGGGAGCTAGTCTTTTATCCTGCGCATTGAATTTCTTCTACATAAATCTATGTCCCTCCCAGCAGGTGAATTTTCCTTCAGCTCCCAAAAAAATATTCTAAACGCGTGAACAAAGTTTTCCTTTTATTCGATTTCTCTAGCGAGATAAATAATATAATATTCAATTAGTTTTAATAAGTTTTTTTTCTCATGTTTTGGACCTAAAAATAAATGTGTTTGGGCCTGTTCGTGAGCCTGTTCGTGAGGTCAAACTGCTTCATTTCTTTACAACCCTTGGAGCTCTTTTGAAAGCAGATCGAGTAGGTGGAGTAGCTTTTCGCTCGTTTATTTCTTACATCATTCGATGTTTTTCTTGTGCTAGCTTATCTGCTCTTACTGTATGATTTTTGTGCGGGTTTTTAAAAAGTAAATAAAGTTCGGCTCTCGTTTCTTTTCTTGGCTTTCAGCCAAATCTGGAAAATCCTCTGGCATGCATGAGAGCGATATATTTTTGCACATTTGACTTTTCAGTTACATTTGTTTGGGTAACTTAAGGATCCTTGGGTCTATCAAGACCTTAGCCTGCGTCTTCTACATTCCAATATCCCCTACATAGCACCATATACTAATGGCAGATGGTTTATGTGTGAATTTTTCTCTTCATCTGAAGAGTTTAAATACCTTCATTTGTATAAATATTGATTATCCCTTGTTCTTTATTCTTTATCTTCATGTTTATCTTTTGTGTGACCTCTCTTCTTTGAAAACTGATTAAATTATTTCCCTCTTTTACCCTTTTTTGAAAAATTCCTTTTTTTGCTTGATTTTGGTTTGATAAATAGCAAGCATTTGAGATAAGTGGAAGTCGATTTGCTGTTGCCGCTGAATGTAGCGGTTGCCCGCTCTCCAAGTTATCCCAATAATGGTTCTTTGCTCGAACCTCTGCTTTAGCCCTATGAATGCCTCTTATCAGCCACTTTTTGGGGATGAGTAAGCTATCAACTACTACAGCTGTACTTCAAGGCTTTCCAATGATGTCCGTTTTTAAGCTGGAAGGACAGAAATTGCTAAAGTAGTCATTAATTTCCTCTTTTGACTATTATAGTACTTTCGATCAAGCAACAATATTGTTCATTTAAACTTTTTAAGATATTCACCGAAAGCTACAGGTTCCTCGGTGTGTGATTTATACTGTATCCATGGTAACTAGCGGAAGTCATTTGTTTGGGGTTCTCTCTCTTCCACTCAATATGGTGTAACTTCTTGCCAATCGACGTCAAGCGAATGAATTTTCCTTAAAAAACGTGTTTGCTTTTAAATGGAGTTGTGAATTTCGTCTTATCATTTTTAAACTAAACACGAGAAATTCTATGACGTTATCATTTTTCTGATTTATCACCTCATACTAGAAAGTTGTTCTCAGTTTTTTGTCATGGGGTTGGAAACTGGAAATAGTATGAAGTTTTGATAGCTTTTGACTGGATTTGTTTTTCTTCTTTCATACGATTTCTGTTGTTCATCAATATAAGTACAGTTCTACAGATTCCAGTGAGCTTAAGACTGTACTGCTACTTCTAGAGTCCATTAGGTAATAATGAGCTTCCAAGGTTATGCCACTTGCCAATTTTTCTAAACAACAAGGATCTAGGAAAAACTTTTTAAAGTTTGAAATTCTCATCGGCCGAGGTTGAAGCTTATAATCTTGTTGTGAATCTAAAACTGTTCTTTATAATCCTGATTGACGTCTGTTACTGTATTTTTAGCCTGATAATCTCATTCTGACCGGTCTTATGTTACTCCGAAACTCTTTTTTGGCATTTAAACTTGTTTTCAGTTTCTTTATACCAGGTATTTGCGTAAATTACTGTTACGTAACGCTTACGTCATAGATAAATTCAGATAATTGCGCAGTGTCAAAAAGCCTTATAACTAACTTTTACTATAAGTTTATATTTTTCTAACTATCATCTGCAAAAGTAATTTGCATTTGGTATTCAAAATTTATTCTAGCAACTACCGGCAACCAACCCCTCGCTCCTAGACTGGAAATTTTTGAGGATTTCTGATTAAGACTAAAAACATAATTTTGCATATTATTCCAGTCAGTTGCACATGATAGTACATCTCGATCTCCATTAAGAATAGTTTTTAAACCGAATCACTAAGATCGACAAGGCCTCGTACTTTAAACTGCTTGAGCTCTCAATTTCTTAATCTCAATTTGTTCATTATTGTTATTTTTTAGATATTCAAACGCGAAACCTTTGGAACTGGAAAAATTTCTCGAAGAAATCAAGTATGTCATTCTCTTATGTGTTTTTCATCTATTAGAATCAGAACTAAGACTGTAAATTATTGATCTCAAAGGCAAAGCCCTCCTTCAACAGTAGGTATGAAAGAACCTATCCTTCTCCCCATTAGTTTTTCTAAATCTTGAAGAGAAGTCAGGGCCTTTTATGATATTTCTGAACAGAAAAATATTGTATGACACTCCCAGGAGTCATCAATGTGGCTCGGGTAAGGGAGCATAGACTAATGTTGTGTGTGTTCAAAGGATCAACCCTGATGCCTTTATCGAGGAAGGGGTTAAGATCTGTCTTTCTTTTGATTGGTTGATTTGCTAGAAACAAAAACAAGGAATCATTGGTAATGTTTGAAAATAATATTTATTGGAAAGGCAAACAACACTTTCCAGTGACTTCCCACCTCAAATACTTCATTCTTCATTGGGGAGGAGCATTTGAAAGTGATTATTTGATCATATTTGGTCATCATAACCTTTGAAGACTTGTCGTATTATTTTACATTTATCTTTCTATCCTTATGTAACCTTCATGTATACCTGTCAATCCAGTTTTTGGTGTTGCCTTCTTGTTATTTTGTCGAAAATCGAAAACCTCAAAAGCCTGTCTAATACTTTCTTATTTGTCCTATCTCGAATGTTATCTTACCGCAGATAAGTTTTAACGATTCAGTATATAACTATCAGACATATCATACGATACTTCCCTAAAGAATATTGTTTGAGTAAAGATGTGTCAAACTTAAACAAATTGCTACGTCAAAATCCGTCCAAAATATTCATTTTATGCGTTGTTTGTAGTGAATGAACGAAGAAATATGCAGTATAACACTCGTATTCATGGCAATGAATAGTTTTGGTAGTTTTAGGGTCTCCAAAGATTCTGAGATTTTTTTCTTTGATTTCGCTTCTTGTTTCCAATTTCTATAAAGACCTTCCCATTTTAGAAGATGTAAGCTTTCCGCTTCATCTTTGGGTTCTACAGATTAGAGTATACTTTGTTGTTCCAATAGAAATGATAATTTGAAGTTTTTCAAAATAATTTTTCAACCCGTGATCTAAAAACAGGTATATCTGGCGAAAAAGAAACCCACAGTTACATCAGAGTTATATAACTAGAGACCACCTACGAAACAATTCAAATGAAATGTCGTAGCATTTTCTTTTTGACAGCATTGTTTTAAAATTTTAATATTGTTTTCGGTAACAAGTTAGTGGCCTGAATTATTCAATGATTTCTCTTTTTGATCATTTTAGCAGCGGTGTAACTAGATACTCAAAGGAAAACTTCCGCCTCTAAATATAGAAATCTGCCTGGAGCTTAACTTTGAGAGAAAAAAAATCGCTTTCTATTCATTAGCGAGGTTTTTGGGATGAAATTTATAAGATTGAGATATAATTATCATGAAAAAAATTATAAAATGAATTACTTTTAGTGTCGCGGAAACCCGAATAAAATTTACCTAACCTTTAATCGTATATGTGTTACGTTTGAAGACTTTGGTATGCGCTAATGACTATATGCCGCTAAAAAGATTCACAGCTAACTTCGAACGCTCTGAGAATAAATTTTACCCCTTTTTGATACCCAACAATACCCTCATTTTGTAGAACATTTTTGTACGTACTTTCAGGTCAAATAAAATCTTACTGTTACAAAATTCTTGACAGTTGTCATTAATACTGGAATGATTCTCTGCCACATTATACCACATTAGTCCAAATAACAAGATGATCCTTTTTACTTAGACTCAAAACCCCGTATTATTATTATGCAATTTACAACAGTTATTGATGTGTAAAATTAAAAACAATCCTTTCGATTTCCGCACCCAAAAAAATGTAATTATATATCTCGTCTTTAGGATACAGTATTGGAAAGCTAATCGTCAGCCGTGCAAAATTACTCGAATCTGATTGGTTTAGAGGAGTGCGATTAATCGTTAATTGCACTATTACCACTTTTTGCACTCTTCGGCGGGGGACATTTTTGTCCCCTTATTCTTTTATGATCGTCCTTCGGACTCGTGCAAATTACTATTTTCTCCTTTGTTACTCGTGATTAATCGTTAATTGCACTCCAAACCATACGATTATTAGTACATATAAGTTTTAATTTCACACACTCACTGATTTAATGGATGATTCTACAAGTCCGGACTACGACAATTTGTCAATTTATCGCACGAGAAATATAGTTATAGGTAACATTAGCAATCACAAGGGGGATAGTTATCTTTCGCAAACACAAGGAATATCTCCAACAATACTAATCCTTATAACCCTATTAGCCCCAGGGGGGGGGGGTAGAATCTACCACGATGGAGTTCTTTTGTGTATATCTCAGAGAAAAAATTTTCAAACGACTTGAAACTTTCCGACTTTTAATAAAATCTTATTAGGAGTACTTATGCAGAATTTTAGGGTCATAGGTATTCTAGATCAGGTTTTATGACTTTATTGTGAAACATGACAAAAAACCCAGCTAAAATCGCTTAAAACTCAATATTTTAAAGTGCTGATAACTTTTGAACTATTTATTCAATCATTTTCAAATTTTGACACGTGATAGGCATTAACAATATAAATTAAAAAAATAAAATTTCTGATTTGAAAATCATCACATCAACATTTATGACGTCATCAAATATTGAAAATTTCACTCATCTTCAGCATAGATTTTAAGAAAAAATCTTCATGAAAAATGCAAAACCAGCAATTATGTTAAAGGGCAGCCTTTTATCTTTCAGAATATTCAAACAGAATTTAAATATCTTTATTTTTATAAACCAAATATTTGGGCTTTTTTCCGACAGGTGGAAATTTTGTGATGATGTCATCGGTTTTTGAGTGACGTCATCAAATTTTTTTTTCTTCCTGGAAATTTGTGTCGTGATGGAGAACATCTGTACCAAATTTCATGGCCATAGCTCTTCTAGATAAAAAATAATCGAGGGTTTCCCCCCTGGGAATACAAAAATCAAAAAGGGGTTAGGCTATAAGGATTAAGTCTTCCAAGGTATATTGAATAGCTCAAAGAAACAATCTTAGCACGTATGGAGTAGTTGTTTTGAATGATCACTTTCAAAGATAACTTTATCTTGGTTTGTTCCTTTTACCGCATTTCTTGTTCAGAAACCACTTTTCACTCCTTTAAAAAGATCATACGATCCTCCTTAAAGGTCTGTCTGTCAGACGAACTATTCCCTCTCTATAATATGTCAAAGATACTTACAAATTCTTATCTCACTTTATGATCTTTCTGTTGTTCGTTTTCGAGTGTAAAATGCCATCTTTACTTTACTTTTGCTTTCGAAACCTGATGGATCAATGTTACATAATTCGAATGGATTTTGTCATGTTTGGGGAATATTAGGTTCAAAAAAGACCAAACTCTTCATAATACAACACTTTCATTATTATGGAAAACCATTTGTCAAACTTCAACTTATAAAAACTTGTGGTATTGAGGTATGCTTTTTGGGACTTACACCGGTGGAGGTCCTTTGAATTAACCTGGAGCTTTCTAAAAATCGCCGGAACAGCCCATAATCGCCGGAATAACAGGTTTTTTTTAATTTCTCGAGCTGTACCTTATATTTTTTCATGAAATTTTGCACACTGGTGCGAAATGGTAATACCTAAAATGTGACGGAGCCTGATTATTGAGAAAAAAAACTTTCCGGCCAAAAATGCCGGAAATACGCCGGAAAAAATAGTTTTTTGGCATTTCCTCGAGATTTCATTATCAGTTTTTTCTGAATTTTTGCTTAAAGACGTAAATTAGACGTCTAAAATATGACCGAGTCCGGCGGTTTTAGAGGAAAATTTTTTTCCGGCCGAAAATGACGAAAATATGCCGGATATCGTAGACCGGAGTCGTTTATAATGCGTGTAATACCGTAGTATAGGCGTTATATGATAATACGATTATTTTTACGGGATTTAGTTCCCTCCATTACTTTTTGCTTTACTTCTGCTATGTCTGAATTAGTCGTCTAGTTTGCTAGGCTACGGAAAACGCCGTTTTTGCAGATTTTCATTGGATTTATATCTTGGTTTTTTTAAACAAAAACATTGATGATAACAATGCCCACCATCAAGCATGATTCAATTGTCAATAAAACTGATTTTTGAAGCCGGAAATTGTTTTTGCCGTATGAAACAAAAGTTTTTGTTTGTAAAATTATTATGCAGTTATACTTTGTAACAAACTAATTGAAACAATGGATCATTACAACTCAAAATATCATACATTTCTTTTATAAATCTTTTTGCCTACCCTTGTCTCAAGAATTGCTAATAAACTATTTCTCGTATTTTTGTCGAATTTTGATGACCATTTCTTTATTTTTTTTCAGTTCCTATAAGTTTCTTATTTTACTTTCTTTTCTATTTCCATTCTATTATCATTAGGTTGGTCCAATATATGCATTGTGCTTGTTAAAACTTTTTTCCAAAAAGGAAAATATAGACCCCTTCTACTTTTTCTCATTTCGGTGTCCGTATTTAACATCTTTGTGTGATAGTAGAATTTTCTTAGTCTTGTCCAGTCAGATACCTCGCCCTTGTGTACTCGATTTTCCCTTGATTCTTACCTAAGAAGTAAGACACTAAGTACCCATTTTAATCTTTCGTAGCCCTGGGGCCAGGAATTCAGCCCATGTGGTCTTGTGCATTATCACCACAACAATACCACTGTTGACATGCTCAAATATAATGATTAGGATATCCCAAGTAGGAATCGTTTCGTTCTCTTAATACTTTTCACATTTTTATCTTCAGACTCTTGCTTATAAGTCCTTGTGTAGTCTTTCAATCTAGAATACCTGGTCTGTAAAATGCACCAATCTACTGGCAGGTGGTGAGAAGAAGCCGACCCCATTCCCTTAAATCTTTTTCAACACATGTAACAGGCCTCAAAATTTGATGATCTTACTTCAGGTAATGATGTTGATTAGGTCTCAGACACGTTGGGTCTTGGTGGTAGCTATCTTTGTTTTTTACTCCTTACCTCACTCCAAAAGAAATTTTCTTTAAGTTACATCACACAACGTAACATTATTTCGGCATCTTGTGAGCTCTTTCGAAATGACGTCTCCAAGGTATTAAGGTCAATTCTCTGCATTTTGCATCCCTTTTCTTTTAAATGGAATCTGGTTAATTAATTTTTGCATGAAAAGTAATAACATTTAATAAAATGCTTCTGTTATAACGTCAGCACTCCTGCTAGTTATGATGACGAAAATACTTCTTTCAGAGCTCCCTTTTTCAGAGGTACTCAGTAAAAGATCTAGCAACTAGGTCACTCTTCTTTTTTTCATGATTTAAATTCGTTAATGTCTTTCATATTTTATTTTTAAACGCTCGGGTCTGCCTGGCTAAGATGTTACAAAATTCAAATGCAAACTCAGTCTTTTTCACTCTAAACTTTTTAGTTCTAAACCAAATTGATTCAATCATTACCAGCCCAAACCAGCCTTGAGATACTTTCACTTTTTTATTAATATCAAACGATGATGAAGATGAAGCTGACCCCCTTTCCAGTGCTTTATTACCAAATTTAGGGTAAATTTCAGTTTAATTTTTCTCTCACCTTCACCGGCAAATCTGTGGATCGGCAAACTTTTATGCAAATGAATTATCAGCAAATAAATTTCTCTTTGCATGCATTTGAGTAACTTTTTTTCTAACTCCAACACCTGTCAGCCGAGTCTCACAGTTTGCTGTGCTGTCTTGTGTAATTGTCTAAAAAGCTAGAACGTCATTTTCGTTTTGAAAATCTAAAAATATACTGAGTTACAGCAGGGACCAAGGGATCAAGTTAAAAATAAACCATTTTGTATAACTGGCACCTTCATATTGTTTTAAACGAAAATTTCCAAATCTCCTAGGAGGTCGCGATAATTCGAGCTTTATTCAAAAATCGTTAAGGAATTTCCTATGCTATTAATTGTAAAGAGATTTCATAGTTTGTCCGTATGGATAAAGCTGGGCTTGAATTTATTTTTCACTTTTTACCTTTGGATGACCTCTGTAGGGGGCAAAGACCATTGATACACTATAAATAGCTACCACACCTTCTTTCCCTTGTCACTTACACAAGATTCAACTGTAATAGTCATTTATAAATTGTGTTTGTGTTGTTGTTTTTTGGAGAATAAAGCAAGATATTTTCAAGATGATTATGACCTCTTTGGTATTTCTGTAAGTAACAAACTTCATATCTGAAAATACGTCAAAACAAGAATCGAGTCGAGACTCGAACTCACGCCCCTCTCTTTTCTATATTCTCAAGTGTACTATTCTTCTAATATAATATATTTGCTGGCATCTACTTACGGATTCATGTTGCTTTTAAAGGATGCTTAGTAAGCGATATACACGCTTTTTTTTTATAAGAATACACTTTATAAGAATGTCCATGATGAAAATGACCATAAAATTAAGAAATGCTAAGAATATCACCATCATAGAATTTTGCTACTCAAGCTAAGAATGCCATTTTTAGACCATTTTAAATTATAAATCGTCAATTAGGATAATAACCTAAGAATGCTGTAAGAATATCTTAGGATGATTTTCCCAAAAAAGTTAAGAATAAAAAAAAAGCGTGTATCCTTTGTCGAGAGATTTGCCGCTTTTAGTCGTATGTCGGCTAAAGACATTTTCAGGTGACAAAGGCTCACAAAATATAACTTCGATTCAGACTATTATGTTGAAATGTCTTAAGATTGGCTAGTGGTATCTTAGTCTGGCTCGCAGACCTCTATAGATATACTTCCAATATTAGCATTCGCCAGCTAAAATAGACGGTCTATCGAATATTAAGTAGCCTTTAAGAGAAACTTTTTCGCTAGAGGAATAGCAGAAGCCTAGTGGTATCTTGGCAAATTTCGTTGCTTTGCAGAAAGAATTTTTCCAAGAGCTAATTATGTATTCCATTTATTTTTGAATATTTTCAAATCCCATCGTGCTGTTTTGATCACAAATATATATGGACTGATTATCACCCTGGTAGTTGCTGAGCATGCGCAGTTCTCAGTGTAAAGGTTGTAATGAGAAACCGTTCCAAATAAAAATTTGTTTTGACGTTTTCCAGCTCTCCGTTCTTTTGCTGTGATGATTTCTATGATTGATTTTCCATCTGACGTTGATGAATTTTTATTGAAAGCGAGTCGGCTTGCTGGTCAGTTTTCACTTGTTAAGTTATTTTCATTAGCAACTTTCATTGTGAACTGGGTTTTTAGTTTCCACAATGAAACTGTTCTATTATTGGCCCACTTCTTACGTAACTTTGTCTGGAAGAGTTTTGTAGTATATAAAAAAATTGTTATCTTTGTAGGTCAAGTTGCAGCTCTTTTACCCTATATTCCGCCTATTAATGCTTATTTTTACGATAGTATATCCAGACTGTGGCCTGTGTGTTCCTAGAAGCTAAATTGATTTATTTAGTAAAACTCTACCGCTATTTAGTTTTAATTTTTTCATTTTTTTCCCTGGAAAGGGATCTTCAGAGAATCCTGAAGAAATAACGTTTAAATTTCCTATAGCTTTAATATTCTCCGAATAAGATGTCGAAAATCTGAGACGAGAAATTTTTGTATCTTTTGCAAAGATTCTGTAATAGTTTATTGTCTGTTTGGTATTCGGGCTGCGATCCTTCTTCAAAACAAAAGGGAATTTTCTTTGGAGTTTCTCCCAAGATAAAATAATGCTTCTTTTTCCTGTATGGTCGGTCAAAATTATCAAAATGTTTATATTTTCGGTATTTCTTTCTCGCTATCTTTTTTCTTCAATTTCTTCTTCGAATTTCCTTTTTCGAGAAAGGCAAGTCACGTAGGTCGAATATTTTTAAACAGAATATTTTAATGTGTTATTTCCTTACTTAAGAAGAGTGGTTTAAGGTTTCATAAAAACATTATAACATTTTATCCAATATGATAATAAATGAAAGGGAGAAATACGGAGTGAAGAATGTTGATGAAAAGATATGAAAAAAGTGAAAACACTGTCAATGTCTCCCTCTGCTACGATTACGTAATTTATATTGTGTCAGATAATGTTTGAAAGAAAAATGATTGTAGTAAGAACGGGACAGTTTTAGTTTTGGACCCTTTTTGGTATAAAAACTTTGGATAGTCTGGACAGGGTAAGAACAGCCAGTCGGAAAAATAGATTTTTGAAAAATGATTTTTTACATTAGCCTATTATACATCTTTGTTCCTTATTTTATTTTAATCACTATTTTATGCAATAGTGGTTCGAAGTATGATTGCATGGACCATGCACTGGCAGCACTTTTTAAGTTAGGACAAGGAAAAAGATGAACAGTCCATGGTTAATGAAGAAGGTCAAAGTCCATTGCGTGGTGTGTTTTCTCAATACTTCCACATATTTAATTCATCACACTCGCTTTGACAGCATCAATATATGAATGTTGTTTAAAATAATAATTTCAAAATATCCCAATCGAAGAATCATGTCAACATAGTTTTGATTGTCCCGTGTTTCTATTTTCGAACCCTTCCTTTCTTTTTGTAGCAAATTATTTAAAGGCTTTTGGTTTTTTCGGGCCGTTGGGTTAGATTTTGATTGACATTTTCCTATTTTTTGCACACTTTGATTTTAATATGATTTTCACCGCAGAGTTCGACCGGTAGGATCTCCAAGTTGGTTGTTCGAGCTCATTGTATAAAATCATTTAGCTCGAAATTTGAGTAATTTTGACCGTTGAAAGAGTTCTATGCTGGTAAAACTCGAAAATTACGCTGAAAACAAAATGTTTTTTACACAAAGGCGAATTTAGTCGAGAATGTTTTGCTTTTAAGCTTTCAAGGTTATATAGGACTCGATTTCTTCTCGTTCTTGTAAAATAGTTGTTAAATACTTTATTCCTAATCTTCAATGCCATTCAATGTTTGGGTGTGTTTTAGCATAAATGGTATAAACGCTGTAAAGAGTAAATAACTATTGAACATATACGGTGAATATTAGCGACCCAGACTATTGGATTTGAATATGTGACTCCCCAAGCAATTTAAAGTACCTGAAAATTGGACCGGTCTTTAGACGGTCTTTTAAGGGCCGGTAAATTACCGGTAAAAATTTATCAAAAGACCGCTACAAGTTTAGTTAATTTAGCTGCCGCTGCGAAGCGTCCGGTCCCAGACCGGCCCCGATCGCCCGTTTGACATCCTTTTACAGCAATTTTTTGATGTAATCGTTACTAAAAATCACTAACTAGCGGCCTGTACCGGTCTAATGAACGACCTGGACCGGTCCAACGAGCGGTCAGGACCGGTCTAACGAGCGGCCACGAGCGTCTAGAAGCGGCCAGGACCGTTATAGATCACATTTCTAGAAGGTCTGGAGGCCGATCTAAAACAAAAATTTGACCGCTACTAGACCGCTCGTAATGCCGGACCAAGACCGGTCTGATTTTCAGGTACTTTAAATCGCTTGGGAAGTCACATATTTGGCAAACTCCAAAAGTTTTTAAACCTTTAAGTAAATTAAACCTGACCTCATACAGTGCCAGTCAATTGTAAGAGACGTTGAGATGTCTGTTAAATTATGAATAGTGTTTTGAACGAAGTTTGAAAAACAACCCATACTGTGTGAACCTCCAACAAACAATTTTTCAACTTTGAATACTGTTCAATACATGAAGGAAAGACGTCTTTGAATCTCTTGACACTTCCAGAGGGAAGCTAATCTAGGTCAAATATGCAAGCTCCATCTCCACTGGAGCAGAAATATTTTATTTTCAAAATTTTGGTGTTGGATACATTAGTAAAGCATAGAAGTGGTTAGATGAAGAGTCTTTTTTTGGTTAAATATGTTTTTAGCTTAAATTGCAACTGATCGATATGCTAATGCTCTTCTAAAAAGCTAATCGAGGCTTTGCATGGAAATTTGTGGTGTGCCCTTTATTTAACAGATGATTTATATTACGAGCTGAGAAGGGTGGATAGTGAGTTGCTCAGCCAATCAACTTGTAGTTCTCCCATAATTTCCATAAAGGGGATCCCTATTGAGAGTATCATAAATTAATTGGTTCTACTAATTACTTCGTTATTGTTATCTTTGACAGGTGGAAAATATGAATGTTTTTATTCTTTCTCGGGGCAAACCTCTTCGCATGACCTATAACGATGTTTACCCTTTTCATTTAGCTCGCTGTTGGAATATTTTCAAAACTCTTTCACTTTTTTTCATTTTCAAGTTTCAAAAAGAAAAATATTTTAATTAGAAATACAAGCAAATTGGCTTTTGAAATGAAAAGATTTGATTTCATGTTAAAACGACATTGAGATTTTATTTGCAGAAATTATCCACACCATCTACTGTAGCCTGGAAACCTGATTTAAAACTTAGCCTTTGGGACAGAATGTTACTGGTTGAACAGTCTACTGGTTGTCAGGCTAGTGCAGAACCAGAAGAGTAAGTAATTTGAACGAAAATTTCCAAAATTTGAGGATTATTCAGAATTTAAAGTGAATAGCTTCGTTAACTTGTTTCTTGGTCCTCAGATACACTCAAGTAAAGTTGTCATCATATGTTTTCATATCTTTTTATTGTTCGTGATAACTTTAATACAATAATGACCGGTTAGTGAGGGCTGGACTGAGAAATATTGCCCGAGGTCAAGTAACGACCGAGCTAGCGAGGTTGTTGCTTGACCGAGGGCAATATTTTCAGTGCAGCCCTATAAAAGCGATTGAATTTCGATTGACTTTTAGCGCTTTATCCAGGAAAAATAGCGAAATTAAGTGGAAATAAACCAGCTGCGCTGGAAGCTCCGGCTTAAGAGATTAAAAGATGTGAAGGATGAGTTTGTTGAGTTAGTTGTGTTAGAATGTTTCCCACAAACTACTAAAATAATCTTTACAAATAAATAAATCAGCTGGAAGTTTAGCTCTTCTAAGTGATTTCATAAAGAACCAACCCAACACCCCGCCAGCTCATCCTCGACTAAAAAGTTCAAAATTGGAGCTAAAGGAGATAAACATTTAGAAGTCAATATTTCCAAGTTCTTATAGTTATAAATTTATGTTTTTCTAAACTTGCCAATAGATAAGCCATGATGTGCCGTTGATTTGATTGTCCGGATAAAATTTCCGGGAGAAAAATAGCCTAAATTAGAGGCCACGGCTTTTAGCTAAGCATTATTCTGAATTGGGATAATACTTGGAGGAGAGTAGGATAAACCAAATAAAATGGTACAATAGTGTGTATGTAATAGTGGTATGTTTGGAAAAAACCACAAAAAAACACTGAAAATTTCTCCGATCTTGTTCAAATTTACACAGGAATTGTGTTTTAGTATCCTTTACTGAATTCCTACAGTCGTATGTTTGAAAAGAATCTGTAACGGGTTTGAAAAATCAAAAGGAACGGTCGCCAGCCGTGATGAAATTACGACAAAGTCCAAAAACTATCATTTTCAGCCGTAACACTGTGAAAATTTCTCCAATTTCGTTCAAATTTACACAGGAATTATGTTTTAGTATCCTTTATTGAATTCCTACAGTCATATGTTTGAAAAGAATCTGTAACGGTTTTGAAAAGAATCTGTAATGGGTTTGAAAAATCAAAAGGAACGGTCGCCAGTCGTGATGAAATTACGACAAAGTCCAAAAACGATCATTTTCAGCCATAACACTGTGAAAATTTCTCCAATTTTGTTCAAATTTACACAGGAATTATTTTTTAGTATCCTTTATTGAATTCTCATAGTGATATGTTTGTAAAAAATCTGTGTCGGGTTTGAAAAATCAAAAGGAATGGTCGCCAGCCAATTTGGTGATGAATACGACAATAACAAAGTCCAAAACAGGATCATTTTCAGCCATACACATAACACCACAAAAACTACTCAGATCGTTTTCAAATTTTCAATGTAATGTTGTAATTTTAGTATTCTCTTTTGAATTCCAACGGCTGTGTGTTTGAAAGTTTCATTGTCAAGTTACAGAGAGTTTTATGGTTTTGTGCATCTAGAAGAGAAGTTAGCCATATGCAAGATTTAAGCACTCGATCAGCTGACGATTCATGGCCAAAATTTCTCCAAAGTCTTTTCACATTGTTAGAGAACCAGTATGCATCAAACTTCTCATAAATCATGTCCAAAACATCATGAATAATGATGAAAATGATCAATTTTTCACTGAGATTTGCCCATTCGCTACACAGTCAGCTAGCCCACTTTCGGCAGCCATCTTTTTCTAAATACTTTCGGCCAATCAAATCACAATATTATCAGAATCCAGATAATCCGTTTTTATTAAATCGGAATAGATCATCGGATTAGATAAACAAAAAAAAATGTCTTGACCGTTGTTGTCGGAAGAGAGAATTAAAGGCTCCTAGGCCGGAGCAAAAACAAGCGAAAAGAGATGTCAACGCATTGTTCATTTTCCTTTGAAAAAGTGACGTCACAATGAACTTTCCTGACGACGGGCAACTCAGGCAGTGTAGGCCCGTCGTCATGCGAAAAGAACCAATTGCATTGCGCAAAAAGTCGTGTAGCCCGCTTTGAGAAAGTAACCGGTTAACAATACCGTAGTTTGAATAATAAATTCTTGGAAGCTCTAGTTGTAGAATTTCAATAATAGTGCGTTGCTTATGACTCAGCTCAATTATTTTGCACAAAGTTTTTGTGTTTTAATTGCTTTTTACCAGGATAACCTATTTGGAAGTCGTTTAACTGTTTAATACATCTGCACTTTACAACAAACACCTAAACGAGCTGTTTCAATGTGCGTAAAACGGATGTTGTTTAGTGTTGTTTATTTCCTCAATCACACAATACATCTCACGTCAACCACCTACTGCATAGTGCAGAATTTGCTTATCGATATTGAAAATTCGATCTTCAAATATCTGCCCGTATTTAGACGTATATCTCACTCATATGTTCTGTGAAGATATTTCTAAGTTCATTAACTTTATTAGCCTATACCATAATTTTTGGCGCGGTAGTCTAAATCAGGCTACTTTACCACGTTAAGAACTTGGATGATCTTTACACTCGATTTTAACTTGGTCCACAAGGCTTAGATATCAAAACATTATCAAACTATTCTCCCAGAAGCAAATGCACTTTGCACTTTTATTGATTAGATCAGCACGATTTTGGAAGCTCGCAGTCATTTTTGACGCAATTGATCAATAAAGCATTTTTTGCGTTAATTAGTGTCGCTATTGAGGCCATTGGGGAGAAAAGAAATTAAGTCTGTTTTCAAGTAATACCCTTTTTGATGTTTGACTAATTTAGTCTTCTATTTATCCGTTTCCATGACAACACAATGCATTTACCGACAAAATTAATCGTTTTATAAATTTGTTTGTTCTGAATGTGGTATTTTAATGAGGGGAATCTTTTCTTTTTCAACGGTTGACGTCAAATCATAATTTACAGTGCAGTGGCAGAAATTTCCAACACGTTTCTGAGCTTTTTGTTTGTGAGGTCTTTCTTGTGAATTTCACCCACGTATAGTAATAATACGCCCATCAACCATTCGTCCTCTTAAAAAATCATAGAGGTTCCTGCTCAAATCTTTTCTGGGGTTAACTTGGCATCGTTTTTTGTGTTCTTATTGAGCTACATGCTTTTGAGTGGATTTTTGTACTTGGTATTTCCCTGTTCGTTTACTACTTAATATGTGCTACTTTTGTAAACCGCAATTCTAGACACAAAATATAATATTTCCAGTCAGCGTTCATGATTTGTTTGTTCCCTTCAGACGGCCATCAATCATTCGCAGATTAACGACAATTTTTCACCACGCTTCCGACAAATCGCGCGCTTTAACCCTTCCTACCTTAGCTGTCTCAGTCAGTCACGTTTTTAGAGTCTTTTTAGTTATTTTTGGATTTGCTCATTCAGACGTTCGATCGAATTTGTCATTTGTACAAAATTTGTAATGACCTGGCCTCGTTCAAGTAAAAATTCGATCTTCAAGGTTGAAATCAGCAAAACAAACTGCTTTTTTGCCTTTATGTATTATAAAGGGAATTTTTGTGCTTTCGTGCATCAGAGCATTTTGTCCCAAAAAGGGCAACTTCCCCTAAATGAACAGTAGAATTCACAGTGAAATTACCAGGGAAAAAATGAAAAGGTCAATATATCTTGAAAGCAAGTAAAGCATTCTAGAAAAGCTGTTCTTCCCACCTCTTTCGCTATGCTTCTGAATAATTAATAGGTTGTCATAACGACTTTCTTTTGTTGTGATTGATGATGTCATCAATTTTTATTTCATCTTCAAACCGCAAACGGGTAGGGTCTTTATTCTTCTATTTCTTCATTTTCAAAAATTCTCTTTTTATTTCATCTCGAACGTTCTTCACACTAGTATTAATTTTATGAAAATTTATTGTCGGTCAAGAAAGAGAAAAGTTTACGTAATATTTATCACACATAGTAACTTACTTTCAAAATCAGAGACAGTGTGATACAAAAAACGGCTGACCGAAGCTGAAAATTGAGGTTAGATTTAAGAAGACTACTTCATTGAAAGAAAAGTTACAACTTGTTTCGCCGTCTCTTGTGGCTTTGTATTTACTTCAGTTTCGTTTATAGCTTCAGTCGATATTGCTAAAAGAGTGTGAAAAAAAAGTTTGAAAGTGTTCAATACACTTGTCTTGATTGTGAAATATTGAATTTTCCCTCTTTTCTTGTTGAAGAAAAAAAAAACATCAGAAAAAAAGTTTTGAAAAAATTACCAATACTGGGAAATGGTTGCATTACAGAGTGATGAATTGACTTTGTTGGACAAAGATGAGAGGTAATGATTACTTTAAAACACAATCTGATATTTTTTTTTAAGAACCAGCTAGTTTTTGCGGAAGCATGACTGTTCTTATTTTTTTGACTTTTTAAGCCTTGAATTTGGGTTATTACTGGCATGAAGCCCTTTTTTCACCGTTTTTTTCACCAAAATTTGCCCGAAATTTGGTCATTCCAGGCTAAGGATTATTCTTAAATTGTTCGTATGTTTTTTTACCTTTTTGAGACTCAGGTGTTATAAAATTGTTCTAATAAAAAAAGTTCACTTTCACCTTTAACTGACTTTACCTCAATTGCTAAGCACTCCTCTTCTTACTCTATTCCTTTACGTTGAAATCGTAAGTCTTGCTGTCAATTATGTCTTTGAGGTATTAGGGAGATGCCATCCAAAATGGTTCAAGGTTTATGTTGGGTACTAATGATGTTGTTACCCCCCCCCCCCCGATACAACACGTGTGAACGTTACATACATGACGTGCAAAATACTGTGTTTGTTTCAGTTCTGTTTCAGCTTCCCACGCTTCTGGTAACACCCTTTCCGCCTATACACGGTTTAAAAGCAAATCAATGACAAAGTTTCTTGTAAGCGTATTAATGACTGTAGAGTTGACTTAAGGTTTCACAAAAGAAAATTCATTGATTATGTGTCAATGAGATTTCGCAATACTTTTTCATCACGTTTGAGTCTGACAAGAATAATTTTCACGGCAACACTATTTCGAACTTTTCCTTTATTTCGAATACAAGTAGGTACGGAGTTGTTGGGTAAAACCCTCGCGTTTTGTTCGTTTATAATACTTTAATTCAAAGTGGACCCTCATTTTACTCCGTAAGTGTGCTTAATGACAATCCCCTTGTGTCAAGTCAAGTTTCTTATAAAGAAACATTTTAATACCTGAAAGCTTACGTTTTGTCGTTTTAGAACAGTCCAGAATTCTCTAACCAACGAATTTTTTATATATGATATGAATGAGGATATAAATCTTCTTTAAGTGAATAATTTTGATATGTAGAGTATATTCTATGGTACTGGTCCCGATTAAAATGCTTTTGTAGCTCAAGCATTGGTTTTCGACAATGAAAATGGATACATTTGACAGGTACCTCGTGTTGTCTTTCATTTTGCTCATTAGTATCCCAAGTCTTCTTTACTTACTGTCTATACCGATGCTTTTAGATAGTTGTGTTGTAGGTAGCGAAGAATAAAAAAGAACTTTAACTGTTCCAGAACCAATACAGGCTTGTTGAGATATCTGATCCCAATGTTATCAACGAATCGAAATTTGAAACTGGACAATAAATATGCCCCTGTATGTTTTCGTCTTAAATTTCATACAACCACGTCTTCAGGCGGATTTTCTTTCCAACATTTTGATCTCCTCCACACCTCATTTAGAGTGATTTGGTTTCATAGAGTTCTCTCCATTGTTGTTCCAATTTCTATATTCCATTCCATTTCTTAGTATCAAACTTTGTACTTTTAAGGAGTTTGTCCTTTGAATGAGTCATGATTCTCGGTCTCAAGTCCTGGATTTTGATTGTCATTTCAAATTCAAGATTCATCCTATCTTAATTAAACCTTCTCTATATGCTACTTATTGAGATCTATTTATTGTAGAAAATATGTACTATTAACTAATCTTTCATTGCGTAATCTTTGGAGGCTCGTATTGTGAAATGTTACTATTGCAAGTTAATCTGGTTATCTTACTTCATAGAGATACCTTGCAATATTATCAGGATTAGACATGAAATGACTTTGGATGTAAAATCACTGTCTACCACTCTCATTTTATTCATTGGCACAGGGTCTTCTTGGACCTGCTTTTGTAAGGGTTTTGCTCGTTTCATATCGATTCATATGACGTATTTTACAAGGATACAATGCGAATTACCTAAAGTAGAAATCTTCCTACTATTTCGTTAAATTTCGATACCCTCTCAGAAGTATTTCTATCATCGTTTGACAATAATTGCTTTTTGGGGAATATTTTTGGTAGGTTTCCTTCACAGCCTCAGCATGCGTCTTTTCTATTTTCGACAAAAAGTGTCAAACTCTTCATCTCAAACTACGAAAAAAAAACATAAAACACGACCTAAAGATCTGTTTGACAGGCACTCATGCAAAAAATTTATATTCAGAAAAATATCAATATCATATTGTGGTTTATCAGAGAGGTTTTTGTGAACCCTTGGGTTGATGTTATTTTACTAGTACACTTATAATTTCTGTCAAATCCCCTTAAAGCACGCGACTAAACGCAGATAATATCTATGTAAAAACCCCCCTAAAAATGCTCATGACTTTATTAAAACCTGTCTTGATGAAGATTTTATCTGGGGTTTGTTTTTATTTTACCATTTTGCAAATTCCTTACATTTTTTATCACGCCCTTAATGGATACATGTTGAGCTGTTTTCATTGGGAGGAAATTATACTTGAGATCCAGGAATCTGATTGATGACCTCATCAATACTTATAGTAATGTCCATGTATTCGAAACAATTCCATGCCCAATTCGAAAGGTCTAAAACTCAAAACTATTTTTGAACAATCAGCCTTTTGTTTCAATGTATCGTTCTCGAAAAATGTCAGGAATTTAAAATGACTCTTTAAAAAGTCCCTTTTGAAATTTAAAAGTTTAAAAGAAGGTCAAAAACTTCTTTAGAAGTCAATTGGTTCCCTTGTTTGGTCTTGACACACACGGACAACACATGAACGAAATTCTTTGTTTCTAAATAATCATTTCCTGATGGACACTCCTCAAACACTGTTTCTGAAACATCAACAAAAGATCTTTCCTGTAACTCACGAAACTTCCCATTTTATGCTATTTTATCTCCTGGGAAGCTATCTCTCTAAACTTTCAACCAACACTGTTAAGTTCATTGATATTGGCAGGGATTTGTGACGTCATTAACGAACTTTCTGTTTTGATTTATTTAGATGATATTATATGCAACAAAATATCAAATAGTGTCAAACGAACTTATTATTAGTTCATCATGTTCGTCACCAAGCCAGCTTGCTTGAGCACGTGTTTTGCACGTGATGACAACGGGGAAATTTCAAGAGGCGGATTGAAATATCATGTTCGTTGTAGATCCACAAGCAGTTTCTAATCTTGCCAGTTATATTTTTCGATGTAATGCTGAATGGTGGACAAGACTGTCCCATTATAATACCACTCAGTAAAAAGATTTCGCATTTATATTTAGCATTTTCAAAGGTCAACTTCTTGGAGGTACATACTTTCCAATTAATAGATCAACAAGGTTTGTAAAATCAGTAAGACCCTTATAGTCGCATTTCAATGTTCAATGTTCTTTTTTTCATATTGACTCAATCATTTACTGACACGTACTAGAGGTGCAAAGGTTCAAATTTGCTGTCGAAAATCTTCCCTTGCTTTCTTAAGATGTTCTGTGACCAACTTCGTGTCTATTTTTGATACCCTCTTAATGTGGGCGATATAAGGTTTCTATAAATATCACCTTTCTCTTGAGTTGAGAAGAGAGTGCGTCAAACAGTCTAACATAAACAAACGCCAACAATATTATAAGGTCTTTGTTTTTGTTTTACGGTAGTATCATAAAGCCTAGTTTTAATGCTAGATAACCCCTAAACTAAATGTTCTTATAGAACATATTCTTGTAAGAACTTGTTGCCTCATGTTGCTTCACATGACAAGCTGTAACAGGGTTGTTGTTTGACGTTTTAAGCCTTTGACAGTCTATTTGATTTTACCCCTCTCTGTTTTATGCTGTTTTTCGCATGTGAGAACTCTGATGTCAATATTCCAGTTCAATTTACAAACAAACCCTGTCTTTGAAATTTAAGAACATCAAAATGCCCTAAACGAAAAAAGCCTGACCAAATACTCAGGTTACCCAGAACAGAATCTTCATTGAGATACAAAGCTCGGCTCTTGGCTAGATGTTTATATTTTGATTAAACCAGACTAGAAACTTAACAATAGCTTCTATACTTGATCCCAGAAAACAACTGAGGAGAGGGTGCTTCAGTTTTGTGCCAACTTGCTGCAAAATTAGATTACTTAAGGAACTTTGTTTGCGAGGGCGAGTCTAAAATCATTGTGTGACTCATTTTCTCAGAGTGTTTGTTTGAGAGTCCGGCCAAAAGTTTGTTTTTGTTTTTGCTCAAAGAGGTCAAATGTTGCATAAAAAGTTTTGATTGCTTCTCTTAAATCGACCTCTTTGTAGCCCTTACATAAGGGTGGATTTACACTTGATACAAGTTGTTGTTGTTTGTTGTTTTTTATTTACTATCCGTCCAATTGAGTACTATGATGATCAAACTCTGGTGCCACACGCAAATTTAACGGTTGTAGTTTATGCAAATCGATTTTGATAATCGTTCCAAAATTTTATGTGAAAAACAACTATAAACAACTTCTTTGTTCAACTGACTCATCAAATTCAACTTACAAACTTTTTACGTAATAAGTCAAAGTCGATGACTACTTATCAACATCGAAAACTAAAAATCAAATATAACGGGTTTTTTACTCTTAATGTTTTATAACTATAACTTTCTTTGAAGCACGTTCGACTCATTATTTTGATCGAATTCTCAGATTTCAAAGCGACTTGTAATAACGCAACGCAATAATGCTTACAACAGATCTGTCAAAAATTGGATAGTACAAAGTCGCCATCTACCTGTAAACGAGTCAGCTGTTTTTTATTGGACTTTCGGGTATATTTCACTCGAAAAACGTCTACAAGCGAAAGCAAAGTCCTTTACATTATCGTCGAGAAAGATAATCGTACTTAGAAAAAACTCGGTCAGCTTTTACAAAGATTTTCTATTCTCTACCTTTAAAACCAACTTTTCAAGTTAGGCCTTATGACGTAATTTTGAAAGTAGATTAACCTTTAGAAGTCTACGTGCTCGGAAAGTTTTCAAAAAGAGAAGTGCTTGTTGACAACACCTTCAAGAAACTGATACTGCTTTCAACGTATGTATTACCGGCTAGTTTTCGTCATCCCATATGCCATGAGTAAATATATACCACAATTCATCAGATGTCATGTTTCCATGGGAAAAAGAAAGGGCATTAAAACTGAAACATAGAAAGTGCCAAACGCTTATGATTGCCATAGCTTGATAAATAAAGGTTTTGGGTATCAAATATGCCTCAACTCTGTATTTGTGTAGATATGAATAGCTGATCTGCCCTGATTTACAAATCAATAAAATGTGTCAATTGGGGCTCATAAACAAAGTTCTTTCAATTCTAGTACTCTTCCTTAGCCAAGAAAATTATTCGATATGTCTTCTTTCTTGGACAATTTTTCCTTGTTGTGGAAATATATTTCCAAAAGGTTAAACAGTAGTTATTAACCTCTTGATGATTACTATAGTACAGTATCGGGTGTTTTAATACTTTTGGATTAATCATGAACTCGTTGGCTCTCTTCCTTCTCTAAGCTGAGGTTAAGTTTTTTTTATTGCTCGGTTTTTCTTCGACTCCAATTTTAGGTGTGGTTACTTAGACTTTCAGAAATGACGCTCGTTTTATAGAGGAATTCTTTGGGGAGTCTGACGTCCTTAGACCGTTAGAACCGTCGTTTTTCTCTCGTGGTTTGTGGGATCTAAAGATCTATTGACTCGTGCTTGAGAGAGAGTCACGTTTTGTTCATTGCGGAAGAAGTTAAATATTTCGTTTCTTTCACGGTACATTGACTTACAACAACCAGTAGCGTAGCCAAGAGGGGCGCAAAATTTGTGGAGGAGAGAAGATTTTTATGATTTAATTTGTAATTATCTATTCATACGCTACTGACAACGTGTAACCAAAAAATTAATTTTCAAATTCCTAAATGTTAGTCGGCGCCAACATTTCTTCACTTGCAACAATGAGTGACCGAAATATAGCTTAACATGGAAATTAAATAAGTCCAGAGAAAAGGTAGCTAGTACAACTCTTCCACTCCTTTCCCATGTTTGCTTTGCTTTGATTTCTTCTTCCTCTAATGGTTTCCATGTTTTCTTTTTAACAACCCTTTTTGAGATTACCCCGTCTTCTTCAAGTCGTACGATTTATCAAACACATTCTTCTTCTTTCATTTCTCTTCCGTTTTCATTTTTTGGGGGCTCGTTCCACTATTAGGGTCAAATACTTCTGTTGTTAGTAAATTTTCAATGATTTGGTGAAAATTTGTTTTGAAAGGTTTGAAATTATATTAATGTGCTTTGCTTTGAATTTTCTAGACTCTAGTTGCGAGAAGAGTTTTGGAAACTGCACTGAAATGCTGACATGCAAAAGACTGATGTACCTCTAAATTCATCTTTTGCAACTTAAGAGCCTTCGTAAATACAATTATAAATATACAGGTATTTTTTCAAAAAGCTTTTCCAGGTCATTATAATACGTAACGCACCAGTCAAACTACGTCAAGGATAATCTGTGACTGTGACCACCAACACCTAGAAACTTGCAGCGATAACACCATAAATTAATCTGATCATCATCCAATTAACTCTTTACTGATACATTTCACATTGGATTAAAAAGAAGATGCAATTTTAAAATGATAATTTCCAGTGACCTGAACTTCAATTTAATCCCAAAGTTACATCACATTAGTTTACATAACATAACATCAACGCCCATTTTCTGTTCGACAAAAATTTCTGAACGTAAAAATGGACAACCTAAATATTGACAGATGTCTTACGTTCAAACCAGTCATTATGTTGACAAAACCTTGTAAGAAACATTTCACTGTCTGTCTGCCTTGTATACTCCTATTTTGTGTGTCTGAAAATTCTCTGGTTTTCTAATCTAAACTATTAGGGAAGATGTCCCTTCTTCTCTGTTTTCTTAGGTTTGCCAACAATCTTCTTCATCGAAGACTACTATATTATTCGTTTAGTCAACCGTTTTAAAAATGCTTATAACTTTTATCTTTGTTGCAACTATCTGTAGCTTGTTATTGCATGCATGGATTCGAGTGTTGAAAGGTATTAAATACCGGGTGCAAAGTTTTTCTTTATCGTCTATTTGGTACAGAAGGTCAAAGTAAGGGATGGAGGAAATTTCTCACATTGTCAACCAAAAGATTGGTTTAACAGATTCTTCCATTCATACCCTCGTGTATATTGTTATGGCGCCGTCCACTTTTACTATTTTTACTACGACATTCCACTCACTTCGTTAATGGATTCTACCCTGTGCTTAAACCTGTCAAGATCTCCTATGCCACACCAAAAAATGTCATTATACTGTAATCTTTTTTTGTATACATTCTACATATCAGGGAGTTCAGGCTTTATATAAGAACTTTATATAAGAAGAACCAGAACCATTGGACCCTTTAGGATAAGTGGCGAAGATTCTTCGTAGCCACCAAATCACCAACGTCAATTCTAGCAAATTTATGTTCTATGGATATCATTCTTTTATGGGTTTCTTTCTCAAAGACTCTTTTGAACGTCTTATTTCTCAGCTGTTGATCTTATCAATGTTATTCTCACAAAAAGCATGATCACTTTTGATGCACGAGCAACCTCTCATAGCTGTGGTTTTGCAATATATTTAGCGCTCAATGGTCATCTACCCCTTTCAGCTGTGTTTTCCCTCTCGCCCTATGTACTATTACAAGATGCATGAATTAGTGGCAATACTGCATAAATTATGCAATGTCTTGAAATTGTAATCGCATTTAAGATAAAGTTTTAATCGATAATAATCTGACATCTTTTCTCTGTAAAAGTTGTTTTGTTGACTTTTGTTGTAAACTTTTCTCTCTTTTCTCACTCACTTGGTAGTCTGTCGCTATAAAAGCTCCAGATAAGGTGAAACATTTTAGCAGAGTTGTTGTTGTTTCTATTGAGTTGTATTAAAGAATATTTCAGATATTGTTGAAATATCCCGTTCATTTTCCGAAGAAGATATAATTTGTTTTTCCTGGCTTGTTTGTCCACAAATTCCTGGCTGATATTGCGAACGTTTCCTCCATTAATAAAGAGTAAATAAATAAGAAGAATAACGTTTGTGTATTTTGCAGAATGAAAGATCACAAAGGAAAAATGAAGAATATGTAAGTCTGCTGAATATTCATTCAATTTCTCTCGTTATGATTCTTTTGATGTCCATTACTTTGCAACTATCTCACCTCCTTC
Organism: Clytia hemisphaerica; assembly: GCF_902728285.1. NCBI lineage: Eukaryota > Metazoa > Cnidaria > Hydrozoa > Leptothecata > Clytiidae > Clytia > Clytia hemisphaerica. Next base: position 1,024,106 of record NW_027104057.1, read on the forward strand.
CACTTCAGTTTTTTCACAAGCTTCTGTAATTTTAAGTCTTTGAAACGCGAGTCCTGGTCATGAGAATGTATCAGTAAAATTACTGGAAGCCTCATCTTTACCTTCGAAAGTCCTTGGAATTCTTATCACTCCAACTATTTTGATAGTTTTTCCATCATACCATTTCTTTGGTAAGTTGGTAATTGAATCAAGGTATTATGATTTGATTACAATCTTATACTATCTGTGAAAATGTACATTCTTTCTTATTCTCAAATTGATAACATTCTTATTTCGATTCTCACATCCACTCTCTAATTTGACCACTGATTGAATTTACGGACCCTCTCATCGTCTCAATTGCGTTAGATAACGGCCGCATTTTTGTTATTGTTTTGTAGATTGAATAACTTTCTAATTTTCATCTTCCTTCATCGCTCAATTCATCCGGTCTTAGCCTCTGTTTTCATAAGTTGTTTGTTTGTGCGGAAGGAGACAGTCTAAGTAAAGCCGGAACAAAGGCTAAATATAAACATATCCATACTACGCCTACTCCAGTTGTATAAATTGTTACATTGCTTTTGCCATTTCTGTTCAACTTGTCGGCTTTCTGTCATGCAAAGCCCACTCAACGATTGACAAGCATTTCACAGACATTCAAAATGTCTTTACTTTACACTATAATTCTTAACATTTGATAACCTTTTACATAAGTTCGCTTTCTCAAAACTGTAACATGTCAGAGTGTAAACAAGGTCGAGCCTTCCTTTAGAAGACTTAATCTGTTTCGTAATGAAAGTTGCGATATGATCACAAAACTTAAAAGCTTAATTTCAAAACAGTTTATGAAAAATGAAAAAGTCTTCAAAATAAAAGTTTTTCCGCATTAAATTAGATTTTATAATGTTTTCGTGCAACCCTATTCTGTAGCATGACTCACGACCAACAGTATGTAAGATTAATACCACAATTACCATATGTTTAAACTAAAGTAATGAATGAATTAATTCAACATACGGGTGCCGGAAATTGGCCGCTTAGCGGTTACTGTCCCTTATTTCCGATTTGCGGTATCCAACCGGTAGTGGATGCTTTCCAAAATATCATTGATCTGATTGACCGCACACTTTCTATCTGTCTGTCTACCGTCCAAGAATCAATTATTAACCTACTTAGCGGTCTTTTCTTTGTTTTGAGATGTAACTGTCCAGGAAATAATCCGTATTTTTCGGTTATCTAATGCCAATTTCTTTAATTTCGATATTGTTGTATGTTTTCATACTATTTTTCAAAATTTTAGTTGCTATTTTACGTTTTTTCTGGTCCTGTTTTTTTTTTGTGTCTTTGTGTCCAGTAATTTTACTGATGGCTAATGGCCTTCAGCTGAGCTCACGCGATATTGGCCCTAAATTTGGTTTAAGTACTTGTATGCTCCTCTTCGTGAAATCATAATAGTTACAGCTGGCAGTCTTCCAAGTCTCTATTTCTTACTAGTACTACGTCTTTTGCCCATTTGCCTTTTTCCTTTTAGTCAAAGTTTGGAGTGGATTTTAAGTTTATGACTTTAAGTGCGTACTTGAAGGATTTTCATAAATCTAAGCAATTTTATGTGACTTGAGTTTTGAAATCTTGACATCCTGACAGAGCTCAGGTTTCCGTTTAGTTTCTAATGTTTTAGTTCTTCAAATTTCAAAGGGGCAGCAAAAAAAACTTTTGTGTGGGTTCGACAAAAATTTTTGGTTTCATATTTCCAGGCACTGATTGGAAAAACAATCAATTTCAAGCAACTCAGTCTGGGTAGTGTCGTAAAAGTGTCACTTAAAGTTTGGATGATTTACTGGGAACTAAAAGTTGAACCCAAATAGGCGGATACAATCTCAAATTACAGTTTTTTTAGTCTATCACGTCCTCACTGGTTTGTTACTAGTAATTTCCATCTAGGACCAAAAAGGATCTACCCCTACTGTTTCAAAACCAAATTTCGCAACAGTGTTTTAGATATATTTTAAGTCTCATTTTAAGACATATATTTTGATAGAAAACATACCCTACGCAACTTGTTTCTATATTGGGTTCTTGAACTACTAGTAAAGGTTTTTCCAAAGATTTGCGTGTCTCATCCTCTACCCTCAGCGCGATTAAAAATAAACCATTTACCAACATATTTACTTTTTTGATGATTTTCCGCAAAAATGTTTATTCTGAGACTAAAAGATTACTCTGTCGATGGTTTCATGCATCTTAGGATTGGTCAAACTTTAAACTCGATAAAGTCAATATATTGCTAGGATTTAAAGTTTTAAGTAGTTTTAAGAGCTTTCTCTGGTGGAAATTCCATCTATCCGTTTTAAATAAGTTTAACCTTTATTTGTTCATAGGATCCCTTTTAGACCTCTTAAAATCATCCATTCGAAGGTTTTGCCATCTTCAAAATTTTCTAGCTTTTAAAAGAGTATTAATTTAGCACCATTCAACCCATGATATCATATCCTTCTGACAAAACCACTTTCGGCCATACTAGAATATCTAAAATTACATTTGGGAGACAAAAGGTCAGCCTTTGATTCGGTCTAAAACCTCCTTTAATACTCTTTTGAAGTCGACGAAAATCCTTATGAAATTTTGACGAAGCAAAACTCTTAAAAATACAAATCTCTTAAACGTTATAAAACATTTTTGCAGAGATAAGCTGATATTCAAGAATTTCAAAATTTAATACTCAACGTAATTCAGATATACAAAGCTCTTTAGCTACCTAAGCCTAAATGTTTGTCTGAACTCAAAAATAGTTTTTTCAAACTTCTTCATCATTATGAAAGTTGTTTTGAATCTAGAATGTTCAAAACGAAACTTCCCATGCGAATTTTCCTCGCTAATAACCTAAGCTTAGATATCTCATATATATGTTTTAGTGTGACCACAGCCTGATCAACCAAAAAGTTGGTGTACATTTCCTCCCACTTTTAATTACCCTCCATGGTTAACCTTACTTTATTAGCTGTCAACCGTTGGAAAAGCAACCCAAGGTTTGGTTTGAGGAAACCACTACTGGAAGAAGTAATAAAAAGCTCAAAGTGCTTCGAAAAATGAATTTAAAAAGCTTGAAACTCTTATCCCTGGATGTATCGTCGGATCTAAGAGGCTTATTTGCATCAAGCTTTCTCAAGATCAGCCTAGCATAGCAGCCTAACATCATTTTATATCCATCAATTTGAAGCTCCTGTCGTCTTTTTTTGCTTATGAAAAATAGAAATTGTTGTGGCTTAAGCTCAGCATGACTGATCTCATTGAACATGCGTTGTTCACGTGATCTCTATAATGATATCTTTATCCTTTGACTGAATCTTTAACGTAAATAGAACACAGCATATTGACTAAAAAAATCCTCTATCCGTAACAAAATCTTTTTTGTTATTTATTTGTGTATTTATTTGCCAGATAAAATCAAAATGTCAACACTGGATTGCTGATCGAATGTAAACATACCCTTATGTGGGTGTTCTTCTAATCTTGTTAGGTACTTGACACATTGCATGACAACAACTGTGAAAGAAGACAAGAGTGTATACATAGCGTTCTTGTTTATTTGATCAAGAGGGGTAGATAGGTGGAGGTTCTTAAAATTTGATCATCCAGTGAAGTGCCCTACTTGTTTTTGCAGGATTTCTATTCGTCGACTTTCATATTAACTGTGTCTTGCTACTTTGAAAGGTCAATTTTGCAGCAAATTTCATCCCTAAAACTGCTATTTAGTTGTTTACGTCTGACTGAACGTTCAGGGTTCTTCGGTCGTGTTTTTCTTTGGACGACCCTTTCTTTCCAGTGAGCCTGTTTTTTCAATTTTAATGTTTGCTATGCTTTGTTTTGATTTGATTTGGCTCGAATCCCTACCTCTTGTCATTTTACACATGACAAAAAGTTGTCATCGACAAATAGTCTATTAGACTTTCATCAGAGCGGTCTGTCTATCGCTCAAAACGTACGTTGCTCTACTCAAAGAAACTTTTTAGTGAAAACAGGAAACTCGAACATCCCTGATTCAGCTTGTTTATTCCAACTGCTCAGCATGAGTCATCAGTCGTTTATAGTTGTCATGCCGACTCGCTATGACGTCATCAGCCGTCGATTTCCATATATGGTCAAACAAAGCAAAGTCGTCTTTTTCTCTTTCCAACGGATTATTATACTGTTTATTGAACTGTTACAAGTTTTCTTTGTCTTCAAACTGGTGAGCGCTAATATAATTTTAATCAGATTAAATTGAATTTTGAAAGTTCATGGTATTTCATAAATGAATCGTAACATCTTTCGACAGAATGTGTGACGTCTTTATTACGATAGAAATATTTAAAAGCAACGTGAAGTAACTCCCTCCTAGCCCCCCTCCCCTCAAATCCACGACGTCTAATACGTTTCATATCTTACGTCAATCTAACTTTCCACTGACATTTTATGTCCTTTCTTGAATTATTATCTACCATATGAAAATAGTTACTAAAACACCCTCAAAAACTCTTGAGTGAATTCTCAGGGTGAATTTCTACGAAGAGATTTAGTGGGTCGAGTTCAAAGTATTCATGTGACTTTTGCGTTTCTTTGGTTGTAGTGAGCGGAAGCAACTTCAACCTACTTAATCCTCTCTCAAAGTACTCAAGATTTTATGATAGACCATTTAGGATTTCGAAATTTTCAAGGGCCTTTTCTAAATTTAAAACGTCAGCCCATCCTTTCGTGTACATATTACCTTAAAAGTACCAACCCCCTGGTCAATTTGAGAAATTCAACCTGTTTTTGATGCGTTTCCGGGGGTAAGATTTTGGCGCTTTGCGTCAATGTGGTTTGAGGTCAGCGTTTATGATATCCGGAAGATTTTCTACTTTCAATAAAGGATGAGTCATATCGAACCATTATGTTGATCGTGCACCTGCTAAGTAACAAAATTGGTAGCCATTTTGATACCAATTATAAGGAGGTTTAAGAGCTGATATTTACACGTCTTTTTTTTTTTAAGAAACACACTTTTAAGAAACATGAGGCTCAGAATGCCTAAAAACTAAGAAACATCTAAGAAACATGCTGAGGCTGAGAATGAAAAAATAACATTTTTTAATTCGGTTTTTTATAAGAACCTTCCAATCAAGGCTAATTATGTCAAAAAGTTTAGAAACATGTAAGAAACATTTAAGGCTCAAAAGGCCGATTTCTTAAGAAACATTGAGGCTGCTTGGTAAAACTAGTTTCTTAAAAAAAAAAACGTGTATATGGTTACAAATCCGATAATCACCAATATGAATAATAGATCCAAAGATGCTGTTAAACTTGGAAACAAACAATTAACTTTCGTCAATTTTTCAGAGGTATGCCTCGCATTGAAAATCCGTTTACGTTAAACATGATCTACTTGACGCACGGATAACGGATAATATAGATATGCTTTTACTAAAATTCAATGCGAAAAAATTTGATAACCTACGTCAAAAGTTTTTTGACGTTTAAGCTACATATCCTGAGATGATCAGGCACATTGATCCCGATTAAAAAACGATTCTTTTGAATGTAAGGCGCGTCTCGACGCAGGGAGGTTTCATCATGCAGTGAGCGTCGTCTATCTGTACAATAGGCTTGTGCAATTCTATATTATAGAATGATCATTATCAATGAATAATTTTTCCCATCTTATCGAATAATTTTCCTCTCCCCATTAATTTTAGCAGGAAAAACCAACTATTGATTATCAATCAGTGAGGTCTGAATGCTTTTTAATCACTTACAATTAACATTAAATAGGTCTTATCTATTCTTAATGAACGGTTACCTAGGAGATGTTTCAGTAAACAAAATGACCCAGCCCTGTTTTAAATTCCTCTCCTAATATATGCTGACCTACCAAAAGCCTTTTCCAGCCCCCTGCAGTGAATATCTTTTTAAAGCTGAGATGAACTTTGCACTATCCATTGCTTTTACAAAGAAAGATTTATTTTCAAATACGTTGTATTTATTTGTAGTAAAATTATTTTCCTCTTACCTCTAGCTATGCGTACAAAAAGAAGCCTCTAAAAATAGTGGTCAGGATTGCAAAACAACCTGAAAGATTCTCACCATCCATCAAAACCAAAACAAATGCATGAGCTGTATTTACCGATACACCTTTTTAGCTCCATAGTGATTGACATTTGCATAGAGTTTAGCAAGACCGCTTGACTTTCAAAACAACCCTTTTAACCAATATGACGTCAATCTTTGTTGTTTTTTCTTTGAGGAGCGTGTGAAACAAACTTACTGTATACATCCCTCTCCACCAGGCACTACCGGATGTCTGGGCAGCGGATACAGGTCATAAACAACTGAGTTCCGCTGATCGCACTTTCCCGCATCTTGTTGTGGTCAGTCATGAGGTTGACTCTTTGTTTATATCTTTAAATGTCGGGTCAAACCATTTTAAACATATCAAATTCAAACATACTAAATTCATATTTGCCAAAGGTATCTCTAGCTTATGCTCCAAATTAATTACTTTAAAATCTTTTAATGTTATTGTCTCTTGTCAAATCACCACGCAGTTTCCTAGATACCACCATCAAATACAAGGTGTGTTGAGGCTTTTTGATGGAATTAAACAACTTAATTTCAGTTTATCATGATGAAAAGTGACCTATTAAAAATGTTAATCGGGTTTCCTGGAGGGGTTCGTCCATTTAACTTGAAGCGAAATAATCTTGTCTGACACTACCTTGGTTTTTTAACTTTAGTATAACGTTGTAATGTATAAAGTTGTATAACTTAACAAATTAAAAAAATAGCTTTTCAACTCGATTACCACTGCTGGGCAAACTGCTGCTTATTGACGTGTATGCCTCAAGAGAAAGTATCTTTTTCAATATACCTCACATTACATAACATTAGCTTTATTTACATCTATTTTCATTACAAGGTCAGATCGAGCCATTCATGTAATGTACTTATAATTTCACTGCTATATGGCTTTATGGACTCTTTTTCCAAAACTGTCTCGGTTTTTCTACCCATCTTCGATGCACATGCCTCCTCGTTTATTTATCGGTCTGTCTGTCAGACCTTCACTTAACTGTCATCCTTCGCACTTCATTGAACACTCGTTGTATCACAGGGTTACACAATAAGCGAAACTCGTGACACATTCATCAATGAATTCATTACTATATATCACTTCATCTCGTGTGGGAACTACTTCATCTTGTGAAGGAAACAATCACAGTTTTGAAGAGTGAATATTCATGTTTGCGCAATCCCTTCATTATCCTTCTGTAATGTGTTTGTTTTTGTCAGCCCGTTATATTACCTTGTTTCACAAGAGGTATCTTTGTGCCGGTTCCGAGAGTAGTGAAGTTTTCTATAATGTTTGTTGATGTAACGACTTTTCAGGGATTCATAGCAGGTCATTTTGTGACTGCCAATCTATTTTGAGTCGTTCTACTCAAGGATTCTCTATGTCTAAGTGAAGGTCTTCCGGTTAAATTACAAAGTGCGATTATGGTCATCTAGCAATTTATCTATATCATATTTTCACATGGATGATGAGTGCCAAAACGTGGCCTGTAGTTTGAGGAGTTTGCGCTACTCTTTATTAATCATCCCTTTATATAAAAGAAAAATGTTTTCGATCACAGACTTGCACTGCAATGGATAATGTTCGAATCCCACTTCGAGCCCACTTATGCAAGGTGTTATAGAAATATGGTGATAGACTTTCTACCTTCACTCAAAAGAAAAATGGTCGAAAAGAGCTACATGGTCTGATTCAAGGTGCGTGTGGTTCGTTCGACTGACGAATCGAGAATACCGGTTTAACCTGTTTAATCGTTTCATATCGGCATCATTTCCTATCTCTGAATTGACGAATTGTGTATTATTGAATCTATTTTCGTATGAGATCGGAAGTCCTGGTTGCATCAGCAAAACATAACATTCATTACGCAGTGCTAGATCAATCTAAAACATAAAATATTCTTTGTCATTTGAGGAATTTCGTGATGATCGAATTCATCCAGTTATCATGTCTTTATCCAATTTGCAAAATCTATTTCTCCAATACTTGTTTGATGATTCCCCTTGGAAACTTCCAATCCCTAATTAGCTAACCTCATAAACCTCACTTGAAACAAACTATACCCCTTTGATTAAGTTATGAAATTTTCCTGATTTTTAATTAATTTTCATAATTTTCATTAATTTCTTTACATAATAATAATAATTATATGCTATCCCCATGGCAAAACATCAAAACTTTGATGACAGCGAAAGAATCGTCGGCCTTTTTTTTCACAAATACTCTTCAACCGTTTTCCTGTTGGGCAAATTCTTTTCCTAATTGTAATCTGATGAAATTGAGTAACTCGAATGTGCCTACTGCACCCTTGTTTTCCCTATAACCAGCGATACAGAAGAAAATAGAACGAACGTGCTTGACGTACTTGACCTACCCATAAGAAGGTAATGAGCATTCTGATTGGTTTAAACATTCGGTCGTCAAGACGACGACTAGTTTTGCGTTTTTGTTTTTCGTCAATACGTTTTGTTATGTTTACGGATTGACATTAGCATCGTTATATTTGTGTGAAGTGTCACCTTACAAAGTTCTTATTTGTATTTTAGTAAACTATTTTCCTATCAGTCCATGTCAAGCTCATGAGAATTACGTTTTCGTTATTTTCTTCTTTACTTTGTGTAAATGACGTCTAGTTACCTTATTCTATTATATCCTGTCTTGCACCGTGATCTCGAATGCCCTGAACATCTCATTTAGGGTCAGTTTTGTATGTATTGACACCAAAATAAGGGTTTTACGCTATTAATTTTTATTTGACCTGCGCATGTTGACCTAAGTATGATTTTAGGTACAAACACGTACAGGAGCTGGCTGTTCGTCATTTTTGTTACTATGTCAATTGTGTGTTTGGGGCGTTGTAATAGATTTGACCTAGCGACAGACAGCATTAGTATTAGCACCTTTTTTATCATTTCACAAACGTGCAAGACACTCATCAAATATTCTTGAACCCCTTTTCAAAACTTCATTTCAGTTTACGTAAATCTCAAAAAAAGTTTGTTATTTCAAGAGTTTGTCTATTTAAGGTGTAGGCGTTTGCTGCTGAAGTGGTGAGAGGTGGATCCTTCCATTCATCTGATGGTAGTCAAACTTACTCTTTTTTGCGAAATGTTTTGCTACTTTTCCACCATTCATTATATGTTCTGTTATGACTCATTTGGACGTTTTTAAATGTAGCGCGACGTGAGCTTGAATTCTTTGATTCATTGAATCATTCTCAATTTATGTGCTCATTATCGTCAATATGGGGGGGGGGGATATTTTTCGCGGTTATAAAACTTTTTTGCGATTCTCCTATTGTGTTTATTGGTATCAATCCAAAAAGATCATCATGCAGTGTTGATGTTACGTCAATTCGCACAGCAAACACAAGCACTAACAAATTTGTTTTGGTTAAAATTAAGGAGAAAAAAACTTTCCTGTTTTTCCGCCTACTAAACAAATATTGTCACGACATTCCGTTGACTGGTCGATCCATTTTTCCAGACCGTTCATATTTGGTGGTCTCTATTTTTTAATTCCATTCGAAAATCCAATTTCCAATCGACCAAAACTAATAATTAAGCGAGACCTATATTTATCTGCTAATTTCATTTCAAAAAATTTTAATTGTTTTTTTCTCTGCTTGCTTTCTACCAGTAATTTCCCGTCTGTACTGCAAACTATTCCACTTATCTTTCGATAGTACACGTGCCTTATTATGAACGTTCAGGGAGTGTTTTGAAAAAGTTAATTTCAGATTAAAATCGGACGATGAATCGCTATCAAGTCTAACTTTGCGAAATTTTATCATCGACCTCTTGTATATTTAGAATATTGATAAAAACATGGAAAAGCTTCAAATACATTAAATAGTTTTCCCGTGTTTCAACCCATTTTCCTCATTTTGTCTTCAGTGTTATTGAAAGATCTTTCTATATTCCTTGTCGATTCTATATTCCGGTTCTCGCAACTTTTTCCCTCCTTCTCAATAAACTTGTCATAATTGTGTTATGTAGCTTAAAAAGTTTGGAACGAAAATTGTAGAACGACTGTCGAAAACAAGAGTGGTGTGAAAGTCCCAATCGTTGAGTCTTGGGATTTCCATCCTTGACCCTTTCATCCATTTCTGACGCATTTCATTTACGCTCTTGCGATCGATTCCACTTTTCCCTAGTATTCTCACAACTACGAAAAAACTGATCCAATTTTCTCTTCTTATAATTTATGTCAATCACGTGATCATAATAAATTTTTCCTCTATTGTAATTGACGTCATTTAGTTGCATTGTTCTCTTTGATAACATTAATGATTATAAAAGTGGTCAGATATCAAACGAAAAGCTTATATCAAAATTTGACATTCTACAAAACGGTCGTGTCACAGATACACATTGTCGAAATCACAAAAATCTAAACACGCAAGAAAAAATATTATATTTATTTATGAACAAAATGGCACCTAAAGATATTGGATACGCTCGTATTTTTATGAACGAAGAAGCGCCAATGCCGCATATATTACCTCACCATTTATTTGTTTTAGCTGCTGCTTCGGCTTCCAAAGAGTACGTGTTTTTTGTTGTTTGTTTTTGTTGGATGTAGCGGCACCTGTCGTATTTTTGGTTCAATGACGAATCTTTCTCCTTGTGATATTTTTAGAACGATGTTGACCCTGTGTGACTGTTCGTCAAAACCTTTCGACCTCCTGATGTTTTAACCTTCACTTCTCTTCTGATCTTACGATTGGTTAAATGAACTTCAGTCAAAATATTAAGAAAATTTGATTGATACTTTATACTTATATTATAACCTATGGTGAGATTGTTAGACACTTCACAGACAAGGTGTGGTAATATCAGTTGTTTTAACCAATTATATTCTTTTCTCTACAGAACTGGCCTCTATCCACTGACGGGTATGGAAAACACCAAAAGCAAGAAAGAGAACCGCCCACCATTGAACCTTTCACGCCCTAAGTCACCCGAAGACGCACAAAACAGTAACCAAGGCAATGAAGAAGAAGAACTTAAAGAATTAAGACTGGTAAGTTAAAACTTGAATAGATGAAAGTAATTTTTTCATTTGTCAAAATACTTGATGTTTTGAAATTTTAGTGGGCTTAATGCTGTAAGAATCTTCAACTATTTTAATATTTTAATACCCCACGCATAGCCTTACTTAACAGAAGATGATATCACAAACTCTAACCCTCTCTTTTTTACCAACCATTAGATTATCCAGATGAACTGTACAATCAAGACACTGGAAGATGGTTCAGGAAAAACATTGAGTTTATTACTCAAACTAGAAGACAAAATGAATAGACAATTATCCCGTAAAATTGCAGACGACGAAAACCCATTGGAACTCGCAAATGATTTAGTACATCACGGTCTTATCAGTGAGTTGGACGCGCAAAAAGTCGCCACTAAGATTGAAGAATCGTTGAAAGCGGCTGTTTAAGGCTGTCCAAGTCCGCCGCAGATTCGGAGGTTTTAAGAGGTGATATGCGATACCTTATGGAGTTTTGAATGGAGATCCAAATTTGAGAGTAGTTTATACCAACGTATTACTACACACACTCAACCACATCGACCAATTGAAACAACGCTTGGTTTTAAAGGGAAGATTTACTGACCAATCAGGAAGTACCTAAGCCATCACATGATGTGAGAACGCTTGTTTCATTGGTTGCAAAGAATGCTGAATCAGCGCTTTGCGTCACATTAATACAACGAGAAAAAGAAGGATTTATGTTTTAAAGAACTTGAGAGTTATTATTTATATTGCAAACTATTTTACGAACATCGAAATGTTTATTTCGAGCAAACACAGTCGTTTACGAGCAGTTTAATTTGCGTGCCACGTGGAGTTGCCATGAAAAGACAATGTATTGATAGAGACACCTAAAAACTTAATTTAACTGAATGTAGGAAATTTTACCATTGGCTAGAATGTAATGATTTAAACCGAACGCTATTTGCCACCGCAAATTTTTAACCATAGTTTAAAAGAACGTTTAAAAGCTTGATTTAAAAAACTTGAATTATTCGAGGCTGAACTTTTTTTAACGTGAAATGTTATTTGATTGTTTGTTTGTTGTTGACAAAAAAGATTTTTATGTTTTCTTAAATCAGAAAAGCAAAATAATTTTGTATAAATTTATTTGGAAGAAAATTGTATATATTTAAAGTGTTTAAAACAAATTTAGAAAGTTTTGATGGTTCCTATTTAGTTGATAGAATGTCAAGAACATCCATCAGAACGATGGAAGATATCAGTGAAATTCTCACAATGAAATTTTATATTGTTTGTCATTATTGGTCTGTCTACCTCGTCCTGCCAACGCTTTTAAGGCTGAAAATTGCTCAAAACTTAAGAATAATCTCAGCCTTTTTTAAAAATTACTATGAACTCTTTACATATATGCCTGTTGTTAGTCAAAAACATTTCCAAGTCTTAAAATTTGGATAAATAATAACAAGGAATTTTTAAATGACGTCACAATGACGAATTTCTCAGAAAAGTTCAGCTAGGTACAATTTCGTCCAACAGTACATTGGAAATTGAAACTATTTGTGATAAATCTTTTAGGTTTTCCCCTAAAAGCCATGAAGTATCATATTCTGAAATTGTTAAATGAAAATATTACAGTAAGCCATTAACCGACGTCACAATGTTTAGGTTTCTTCGAATTTCATTCAAATAAAAACGATTTGAAATTTATTTTTCTCTGTACTGTGTACTGTACTATATTTTCTGTAATGTACATTGAGCTCGAGCAATATTTGTCATACTCTATTGCTAAACGCAATCTCGTAATCCTATTTTAAAAAGTACAAAAGTTGTCAAGCTTTCTTTAGGAAAGTAATGGTCATTGAAGAAATTCTCTTCTCAATCTCTTTGAATGTCAAGTTACAAAAACGACGACGAATTGGGTTTTTTCGGGTGTATGCTTCATATAACAATATTGTTGGTGACAAAAATTGTCATTCGAATTTTCCTGATTTTCGGCAGTTTTTGAGTGCTGAAGTAATCGAAATTTGCGTAACGTTAAATTATCTCTTAACAAAAGAATGTGCTTACTAATTATTATTACAACATTCCAAATAATTAAAAAGTAATTAAATCGCAACCCGAAAAAGGCTGATTTGGGAATCAGTAACACCCACTTGTCAATTTACGAAAATCTAAAAAAATTACTAGTTAAAATTTTGGGAAAATTCGAGAAAATATTCTACGTACACTGACTTCGATTATTGTCTTTGTCAATATTGAAACAATTGAATAATGTAATGAGGAAAGTATAATAGACGATATCGGCTTAACATGAAAACTCAGATTTGATCCCCGAGAACTCCCCACAATGCTTTGCGCGTAAAATATTTCACCGCGAACATTTTTCCGCGCAAAGCATTGTGGGGAATTCTCGGGGATCAAATCTGAGTTTTCATGTTAAGCCGATATCGTCTATACACTCTTCTCGAGATGCATAAATTTATTGTTGTCCTCGTTTTCAAATAGATTCCATTGCTATAAAATTACATATTCACAATGATAATTGTGTTGTTTACACCTCATGAGACATTTTAAATTTCAAGTACTTTTGTTTTAGAGTTAATGTTTGCCTTTTGGGAATTTAAATTGGTTTAAATGTATAATTTTATAGCAATGAAATCTGTTTGAAAACGAGGACAACAATAAATTTATGCATCTCGAGAAGAGTGTATTGGCGAGCTAAAAATTTGAAAAAAATAGTAGAGAAGCTACTAGATCGAATAATTTTATTCGGAAAAAAAAGGGGGGGACTGAAGTTAAGTGATCTACCGTAGGTACAATCATGGTCGAGATATATTGAGATTTTAGTTGTAGTGCATTTTAATGTTTTTCAGAATTTAAAGTTCGGGCGAGAATTGCTATTTAAGCACTTCGACTTTCTTTCGTTGAGAGTATTTCGATTTTGGAAGGGTTCGGTGGCTTCTAGGCTATATTCCAAGCCTTATTTAAATCCTGAGATCATAACTTAAGGGCCTAAGTCTCATGTTAAAACTCAGAGTTACAACTCTACTTTCAAACTGTAGTTTAACACGCTTAAAAATTATTAGTGATGCTTAAAATTTCGCAGGGAAATCCCCTTTGTCTCAAATATTTTGTCCATGATTGTAGGCGACCCTTTAAGAGTACGTTTTTCAGGCTTCCCAAAGTGGGTGTAAAATATGAGAAAGAAATTTGACCATTTTTTGCCTTGAAATAGATTAAATAAATTTCAAGAAAATGCAGCGTAAGAGTCGATTTTTTGCCCAAATTTCCTCCGCATTGCAAGGGTCTATTTATTATTTTTCATTTTATTTTTTTTTATTAAACGATATACAGTCCATGCATACTAGGGCCTCTTAACCGGTCTATCTACATAATAATTATACAAAAGCGATCTTAAATCGTAACGTAACGGGTGCTTTATCCATACCTGAGTCAGTTCTTCTTTAAATGCTTTGATTGACTTAGCATTAACAACATTCTTTGGGAGCTAGTTCCACGCCGGTATGCGGATCAATTCGTAATCGTGTTTACGATAGGGACGAGTTCGGCGAGAAAACTTTTTGACGATTGTATTTTTGTCATAGAAGTGAAGGTGTTTGTATATTTGAACCATGTCGCCAAATTGTCTCCTAAATTCAAGAGATGGTAAGTCCAGTTTTCGCAGGCGCTGCTCGTATGTTAAATTTCGTAGACGACGGACCATTTTTGTTGCATGCCTTTGTACCCCTTCAAGTAGGTTGACGTGCTTACGCAATCTAGGTGATCATACATATAGAGCATATTCTAGATGAGGTCGAACAAAGGTGGTATACAGTGTGTAAAATGTCACACCGAGAATTTTTCTCGACCATTGATGTCCTGTTGGATTGTCAAAGAATCTTCGTATCATCGGCAAATAGGAAAATAGATGAATTGCTACACGCTTTTTTTTATAAGAATGTCCATGATGAAAATGGTCAAAAAATTAAGAATATGCTAAGAATGTCACCATCATGGAATTTGGCAGCTAAACCTAAGAATGCCATTTTTAGAGCATGTTCAATTATAAATTGTCAATAACCCCCAAGTAAGGCTCACTCCTTTCACAAAAATCCCATTTTATCCTTGAGACGTATGAACTAAATGTTAATTCTCGTCTGAATTAGGATCCTAACCTAGAATGCTGTAAGAATATTTTAGTATACTTTAATCGTAGAAATTTTAGCGAGACTAATTTTAGCGTATATTAGCGAGTCAGGAAAATCTTGATTTTTTTTTGGATTTATTTTAGCGAATCACGATTTCAAAAAAATTCGCGTGGATAAATTTTAGCGAATACTCGTATTACATTATTGATTGATTTCGTTTTATAGCATTTCTTTGCAGTGAAACCCTTCATATTGATAAAAATGTATCAAGGCAATATAACCAGAAATTTAGCGCGGATAAATTTTAGCGATCTGGCGATTCGGCGTGTTTTAGCGAGATTTATTTTAGCGAGAATAGGGAAAACTCGCTAAAACGCTAAAATTTCTACGATTAAAGTAATTTTCCCAAAAAAGTTAAGAATATCCATGATAAAATGGATTTACACCATTCTTATGAAAAAAAAGCGTGCAGACTATAATTTTTGTCCACATGAGCAGCAGCAGTAGTAGTGCTGGTTATGAAAATCCTCTGCTGACGCCATTTTAAATCGGCCTTAAATATCTTTCAAATCCACAAACATTTCTGCAAAACTCATTCATTCATTTGTGAGAATTTGGAACACTCCAAGTGATCCGTCAAAAATTATAACATTATCGTAAATGGCTTCTTGCTTTCAAAATTATAACGTCTTAAGAATGATGAGTTGACTAAACGAAGAACGCTGTCACTTTCATTGTGGTTACAAATTATTTCGATTAGGAATTTCCCTGTAACAAAAAAATAATAAGAATAATGGGAATTTCCCAGAAACAAAAAAATAATAAGAATAAAAAAACACTTTTTTTTTGAATTCCATCATAAAATATTTCAGCTTTATAACAAATTGTAACTCAAGTAAATAACTATTTACAACAGTAAAAACAACAATAAATACAACTCAAAAATTTCTATTTACAATCCAAAAGTTAATTCTTTCTTTTAGTCTAAACAATAGACAACTCCAGGCTTTTAGTTAGCCTAGTTAACTAAGCCCGTATTCACAAGGCTAGGACACACGGCTTATGGCAATATAGCGTTTTTATTATCGATCGCCTGAGGGCGATTTTAACAGTGTAGATATACAAGTCAAATCTCGTTTTTGAAATCGAAAGTAAATGTTTGACTCGCTTACCTTTATAAACTCATTAGTTTCCTTACATTTTGTCTGAATAGGAGAGATTTTAAATTTTTTTCAGGCTATATCCCATCCCCTTCCTCGAAGTGTAACTTTTTTCTCTAGGGTCTACGCTTTACTTTTGCTTTGATCATGTGTTATGTACTGACTAATAATGGCAAAAGTTGCAGATCAAATAAAATGTATAACAGCCTTAAGTAGTCTATTGTATTCATCACTTTTGTATTGTT
The DNA here is from genome assembly GCF_902728285.1 of Clytia hemisphaerica. NCBI lineage: Eukaryota > Metazoa > Cnidaria > Hydrozoa > Leptothecata > Clytiidae > Clytia > Clytia hemisphaerica. The sequence goes on from NW_027104057.1 coordinate 1,040,724, forward strand.
TATGACGTCATTCCCCTATCATTTCAATATTCGTCTCATTTATCCATGTTCATTATGCCACATTATGCTTAGAGCTGTTAAATTGATTTACTTCGTTAAGCGAGACAATAATTTCACAGCTGTTTTAAAACGCATGCGTAAACATTTTGTTTTTTACTACAACAATTTTGATAGTGAAATAAGTCTCCTGAATTGAAATTGCATGGCCTTAGTAACAAAAAAACGATAAAGTAGCTTTATAAGAGGTAAAGTTCACTCGACCATTTTACTCGACTTTATGATTTCGTCTAGCTGCTCTATTCTTGGCATAATTTATCAGAGACAGATCCGCATCGCAGGGTGTAAAGTAATAAACCTTGCCTTCTACGACTAAACGAATAAATGGACAAAGTGAAAATTAATTTCTTAGTGAACACTACAGAAGGTTCTTTCTCCGATGATTTTGTCGGAAATAAGCGATCGCCAACAGTGTGTTTGAAACACGCTGACCTAGTATTTATTACATTTTTTATATTTACGGGTTTTAAGTTTGCCTTGGAATAGTTATTCAGTCACAACTGAACCATCAGATTTATCCAAGTGACTGAATCAAACTAGCTTAGATTTCTAGGCTAGCTTTTAGTAGGAGTTTTACGCTCGAAACGAAGGAAGAGACTATATTGATGCTATTGTTTTCCAAAACCCACGAACCTTCTTATTGGTCAAGCGCTGAAATTCTATTGCAATATTACGTGGCCTAGGTAGGATTTCCTACCTAACCTCGGCACACTTTTCAGCCATAGCATGACTTATAAATCTATGGTATGTCCGAGCCAAAGTTCGAAAATCGACCCTTAGAGAGACTGAATTTTGAAAATTTTGTCCTTTTTTTGACGTTCTTGCCACCCTTATTTCCCCAAAATTCCAGCCAAAAATTTCAAATTTTAATCCAAATTTCAAGAATTTATGACCCTTTGAGGGAGTCGTTTATTATTTTTCGTAAATTTTTGAGCCCTTACAGAGACTCGATAGCTTTCAATGGTTTTTGTACCCCTTTAAGGGACTTTCGAGAGTTTGAAAAAGGGCCCATCATGGCTCTCGCACATACCCGGCACCCATCTTGCCTAAGTACCCCCCTTGGGTTTCAGCCTATAACTTCCAAAGATGGGAACATTGGTATAGTGTGAGAACCTCTGATTTTCGTTCTAAGATGATCACTGTTACACTCAACCAGAATATCACTATACATAATTATTTTCATCTCGAATAAACTATTTACCGACAGCAACCAACCGATCATTTATTAGTGCAAAGTCTTCCGGTCACGGTTTCGGTGTTGAAGCAAAGTCAGGCCTCCTGAAAGACAAAATTTAAGAAAAGTTTGATCATAAATTGAACGGATTTATTCTTTTGGTACCTTCAGTTTAAGTACTGTTAAAGAATATTGGCAATTATTTTGAAACTAATTTTGGTGAATTTGGTGAGTTTTCAAAGATTAGCCAATACTTTAATTCTCGTTCAAATAAAAAAATTACTTCGCTGTCAAAATGAGATCCTGTATAATAATCATTTGTAGAAAAATGTAAGAATGAGCAAACAGAATGAGCGAAAGTTACTAACTTGATAGAGCTGGATGATCGTGCAGTGTTAAGCTAAAAAAAAAAACAGAACAGTCAAAATAGGTTTCTAAGTTGGAAAATTTTCATGTGGACTTTTCTTTGCAGATTGGGAAAATAGAATTTAACCAAGCGACAAATTTAAGTGAAAATTCTTGAAATACTAAGTACTTACTTGAATTGGTCTTCGTTCGTCTGAAGGCGGCCTCATCATCGATAGACTACCACCTAAAAAGGGAAAGGAAAGAAAATCCATATCGACAGTTTTGGGATTCAATTCAATTCAATACCACACATAAAAAAACATAATGTCGATCGATCAAAATAAAGTCATATGAGTTTTTTTGTCTTGGTCAAAGTGGTCAAAGTTCTTCAGGATTGACGATCTATACTATCAGCAGTACTCAAAACCAAACAATTTTCAAACATGACGGACGTGTTATTCCAAAGATAGATTTGTTGAGAAACAAACCTTTTACGAGATTCTGTCCAATTTTACTGGATGAAGGAGGCGGCTGTGACGAGAACGGAGGAGCTCTGTTAACAGGTGTTCTGAAACAAATGAAAAGGAACAGATTAAGAACAGTCAGCAAGTCAGCTGAGGGCGATCCGTTGGCTCCTTTCTCGTCTACCCGAAGGTGAAGGGGGACGTCACTCTTTTCCATGACCAATCTCTTTAGATACTGAGCATCAAGCAGAGAGGCATCATGTACATATGACCCGGCTGGGGTTTAAACCCACAAACTTGCGCACCGTAGCCAGATTCATGACCTTCATGCTATGATCGTTAGGAAAAGATATAGGTTATATTCATTGAAGAAAAGCCAAAAAATGTTCACAAGCTAGCTAACCTGTTACTGATGATCATTTGACTTGAAGCAGGCGAACGAAGCTGTTGATTGCTATGGAAGAAAAATAGTTCCATATTTAAGAGGAAGATTTAAGAAATAAAAATCTAGACTGGAGTCGTTTATAATGCGTGTAATATAGTACTATAGGCGTTAACGATTATTGTTATGTTACGGGATTTAGTTTGTAAATTATTCCCTCCTTATACTTTTTGCTTCCCGTGAATCCTCGAATAAGCTCCCTGGAGGGGGTGCTTATTGAAAGGGAAGGGCACTTATTCGAGCGGGGCGCTTATAATAGTATTTAACTAAAAGGGGACGCTTATTCGAGCAGAGCGCTTATTCAAGCGGGGCGCTTATTCGAGGATTTACGGTATGTCTGAATTAGTCGTCTAGCTTGCTAGACTATCGATAGGTGGATTTGAATGAAAAGTTGGAAAGATTAAAACTCACCTTAGGTGAGGAGATTTCGAAATCGGACCTGTAAAACAAAAAGGAAAATTAACGAAATCAATAAAACAGAAAAGAAGAAAAATACCAACGATTGAAAATGATCTTTTCTCCGGGTGACTGTCTTCAGAACAAATATCAAGATAGAAGTAGCGAGTTTATGTATCTGTATTATGTGTTTTTTATTTAGATCTAGTTCCTAATTGACTAAGGACGACGGCAAATCAGCACTTTTACCGTCCTCAATTTTGTTGGTCAAAGCTGCGGGTTATTCCAAATCGCTTCAGTCACTCCGCCATCCTCAAAAGTGCAAATACTCAAATACTCGCAAGTAAGTAAGAAAAAACAGTGGCAAGTTCAGAAAAAATAGAATCGATGACAAAATCATGTTTACCAAGTTTTCCATTGATCGGGGGTGTTCTCATAGTGATTCTTCCTGAAGCGACCACTGATTTCTAGAAAGGAAAAAAATCACGGAGAAAATTCTAGAAAGATGAATCCCCTATCCTAGTCATTTAGACATTTAAAACACAAATAAATTGTAATCACGATCGAATATTCTACTGAAGTAGATTAGGAAAATGAGTTGAAATATAACAAGCACCAATAGTCTGTTCCTCAAAGCATCGTCATTAAAAACAAGGTTGAAAAGTTAGTTTTTTAATTGACAGGCTCTAGAACTATGGTTAAATTTTAGTTTAATTGACATGAATGAAAAGTAACGAACTGGTGTTCCATTTGTGGCGTTGTTGCCAGGTGTTCGACTTCTTGACATCATACTACCCACAGGACTAGGTTGCATGTGTCGATGTGAGGGGCTCTGTTGCATGGGACTACTACCAGGTCGAGCTAATGGTTTACCAGGTGCCACACTGTAAATGAGTATAGATAGAAATAATAATATAATAATTTTCACGAAGAATACTTGCATTGAAGTATCGCCGAAGTGATTACGTCATTTGAGACTCGAACATTGTATCTCTAATAGTCCGTTACTTTACATTACTGCAGAAACAGGGGAAATTGATTGTTGCCACCGTGACTCATCAAATTAGAGAAAATTTCAGATAAAATAACAAATAAAAAAGCAAAGTTTACAACAAAAACTTTTACCGGTTATTTAAAGGCGATGGCCTTTGAGGGTTGACTGACACCATTGATTGATTAGAGTGCGCTTGAAAATAAAAACATGATATGCATTGAAGACGAAACTAATTGGAGGTAACCTGGTCTTATAGATACGAAGATAAAATATTCATTTACTAAATTGTATCGCTATTCTCTGCTCGGATAATATTCTAGCTTTGTGTGAAGTGTTTCAGAAATAAGTCTCGCTAAAAGATCTAAAAATGTTACATACTTCTTTTCAAGCCAGGAGTAAAACCAGGTGTTACAGGAGCCTTGGCTACACCAGGTGTAGCTGGAGTCTTAGGGGTCATCGGATATGATTTGCTGCAAAAAAAATAAAATGAAGAAAGAACCAATATTATTGTTTCTGATAAAACTTTTATTGTACTGGATTTTAGAACATATAGTCCGTATAAAAAAAACCCGGTCTGGAATCCTTTTGTTTCTTTCTATTGTTTCTTACTTGAACCAAGTTTCTTGCTTAACTCGAACTAGAGATTTGTGTCCCCGTGCGTGTTCGAGTTATGGAGACTCCACTGTAATTTTCATACAGATCTGGTCTTCATTGAGCACTGCAACATTCTATCACAAACTTTACTAGAAATTCCAATACATATTTTTAAGAAACAATTACAATTGGGTTTCTAGAAGAAGATAATCTTTCCATTCATCTATCAACATTCAAAATAATAAATTACAACAACTCATAACTACATACCTTGCTCTACCCAAGACGTCTTGGACTTGGTAACCCATCGAAAGAACAAAGTTTTTTAGTTTGTCATTCTCCCAAAGGACCTCTCGGTATTGTCTACAAAAAAAAGACATTATTACTTGCTGGTCAACCAGACCTTAATACATTCATTGTGCTATAAAGTAGACAAGGAATGTTACAAAAACACTTTGATTTTAGAGTACCTTTAGGGAACTAATTTTCGCCGTTTTTCGGCAAAAGTGCAAAAATTAGAACACACATATCATAAATTTGGCTATTTTGCACCAAAAAAAATTAAAAATTCCAAGGAAAATGAAAGAAATGTGTTCAAAATAGGGCAAAACCGCGAAAATTGATTCCCGCGAAATGTGATTTTTTTGAATTTTTTTCGAACACGAAAATTAGTTTCCCGCTAAAATTAGTTCCCTAAGGTAAGTATAAACTAATTGAATAAAGCTGAATTCTAAACAAAAACATCTGAGCAAACAAGCAATGACTAAAATAGCTTAATTTTAATAACTTGCTTTAATAATCAAACCCCTTCTTTACAAACCTTTCTAATTCTCTAGCCTGGTGCATCATTTCAGTCAATTTACGAAGCTAAAATAACACAAAAATGAAATACAACCTGTATACTCCTAACACTTCTGAAAATATTTCTCGTTATATGGAAATAAAATACAACTTGAGATTAGATTAAAGAACTTTCTTTGTCTTTACCTTTTGTTTCTGGTGCGAGTGCAAACGCTGGGAGTGTCCCTTTTGAAATTCGGATACCTTAAAGAAACACAAAGAAGTAATGATTGGATTTATAAAAATTAGAGTCTTTTTAGAGGAAAAGGTTCAAAAACAATATTCAAATTTCAATATTCAATAAAATTTTTCCATTTGAGAGACGAAATAATATGTTAGCTTACGAGTTGAGCTTGCTGGACCTGCTTCGTAATATTTTTGCAGACATCCTTCATGTCCATGAAATATAATTGAACATCTGGTTTCAACTAAAAGAGAGAATCAATTGATTATGAAGCCGCATTATATCCACATAAAGCGATACTAAATTAATTTATTGCTCAAACGACCCTGTTCTTTCGAAAAAAATAACAATATTGAAGCTGGAAGATGGGCTATTTTTTTGCAGATATTTCAACTGAACAAGTTGAACATCACAGAACTTAGACGAATTTAAAATCTCCCAATGGAGATGGCACGAAAGTCGCTCATTGATAAAGAGGAGTGGTCTACTGCTTCAAAACGTAAAAAGATTATTAGATCTTGATCTTTCCATTTTTTATTATACCGACCGACTGACCAATATTTTTCTGAAGTTCTTCTCAAAGAACAATAATATTGAACTAGCCGTCACGGCGTCGTCCGAGACTACTCTTTACCAATAGTGATTAAGCTCGCTTCGCCCGCTGCTATTTTTGAGAAATTTAGTATTTTTTACTTTATGAGAAATAGGTAAACGGTTACTACTTGTATTTTATAAGGAAACAAACAAATTTTGTTTCTTTTATATTGAATGGAACACTAATTAAAACATTTTTCTGTATTTCCCAAGGAAAATAATGTCGAAAAAATATTTGAGGGAAATTAACTAAAATTAAATTTGTTGTATTTTCAAAGGACAATTATCTACAGTCTCTTGTCCATTGAGTTTCAAGCCCGAAGGGCTAGAGGTCAATCTCTAACCTTTCTCAGGCAAGAAAAATTGAAGCCTTAAAATATGCGCCGTATTTTTGATGACGGATTGAATCTAGCAATTCCTTTGTTTTCGAGTGATATATTTTTCGAAATTAAGCGGTAAATTTTAGTTTCAATCTGTCATTTGTGTAAAAACCAGGCGGGTCGCTCAAGGCCGCGCAACTTTGGTAGGATTTGTTGGCTTCAAATCCTACCAAAGAGATTGACCTCTAGCCCTTCGGGCTTGAAACTCAATGCTCTTGTCTCTTGGAAAATTACATTAGACAATTGTTATGGTTTTTAAGAAAATAAACTAAAGGAATTTCTTGCTACTTTCATTAAGTCGCTCTCTGTCTTAAAAAAGGTAAAGAATAGCAGTTACTTTGAAAGCAAATCGAATTGAAACTGCCATTTTTTCAGAACCTATTATTTGCAAGGAAAGAAGATCTTGCATTGCTAAAATCTACCACCACAATCAAGAGTATCTTGTAATTAACTATAGCACATTAACCATCGTGGCTAGTCATCGGGCGTAGGCATTCGAGGGTGACTTTCAAAATGAAGGGACACAGAGTGTTCAATTTCAAAAGGCTCTCAAAAAAGGCGGCAAAAAGAATTTATTAATTTATTAAAAATAATTCATGCGAGAATGAGAGTGTTCGGATTTAAGCGTGATTCATTTCGCCTAACAGGGGAGGAAAGTCCCTTAGAGTGATGTACATCATAGAGGTTTGGAAAAATGCATTTTCATACAACCCCCGTTCTTCGCACCCCAAAAAACTCATTGAGCGAACAAAACATTACAATAATACTAGAACAGTGCTCACATCACTGGATAACGACCGCCTTAAATTTGATGAAGAATTCATCGGTTTAGGCAATGATCCACTTTGACACTCTCGTTTGCGTGATTTAACTTGAAAATATGGACATTTTTTATAAGCATTGCACTTATAAGCATATCTAGGCTCAGATATGGGGAAAAATTAAGCATATGGCAAACATTACTTGAGCCTACGAAAAATTTTTTTTCCCTGATTTTGACTGGAATTTTGCAGATTTTCAGTATTTCCCTAAATTTGTATTTTAGATTTCAGCATCCCCTCAAGCATTTTTCAGCCTTATTATGCTTTGAACCTAAGCATCTCTGAGCCTGTTTTCGGATTTTTGTATACTTATAAAAAATAACATGTATAAGCTAAACCACTGTGGCAGTTTTGCTATGTTTCTTGACGAGATCAGTGATTTTGATGAGCTAGTATATTTTGAGTTGTTTAATCACTTGTGGTTTTAATCAGAAGCTGATAAATACTTCAAATTTTTTTATTTACTTAACATTTATCTTCCTAGCGGGGCGCCACAGCATGTTTTCGACCGCCGGAGGCGGTTTCTTTCATAGTGGTACGCTAATCTCGTTTTGCCTTGGCTCATTACTTCGTCTACCATTTACTTTCGGTTTTTTTAACTAGATTACCCAGGTGTTTCTCTTTTTTTTCGCTGAATGTCTTTTATTCGGAATTGAATAATCGAGACATGAAAAATGTCTATATTGTAATCTGTTTTCAATGAATAATCTAAAATGTACTGGAGATGACATGTAGGCGTTAATAATGTGCGCGCGCTCTTTCGGGAGCGTGATGCGTGATGGAAGGCGGTCGTTTCAGTGTGGTTTAGATCCACACTGTGACCTAGTTCATATATTCATGATTAACATCGTTATCTCCGAAAAAATGCTTTTTTTATCTCCGTAGTAAAACGCCACACATTTCAGAAAACCAGCGATTCTACAAATATCTCAAATTTGTCTCAGCTGCTCAAACCTTTAACCGACAAAATTCTGCAAAACGTGCAGAATAGGCATTAATGAGCGAGTCAAATTTTAAAATATTCAAAAGGATAGCACAGTTGTGACAAATTTTGAATCCAACTTTTTTACCCGTATACAGCTCGGAAGATTAACCGCCTTCGGCGGTCGAAAATATAATAATTATGCAGAATTATGAATACTCACTTTACTTGAAAGAGGAATGGCACCTGCATAAGTTTGACCGCATGTTTTGCATTCTTTATCCAAATCTAAAAAGTAGAACAAATAATTAGATGAATGTGTCACACTTGAAAATCAGTGATATTATTCATACAGTGATGTTATTCATGCAGGGTGTCCGGCAAAAGAGTATCGAGTTCGAACATGATTCTGAGTAGAAGGTTGTTGCGTGTGTTTAATTAAATGTAAGAATATATATACCGACACTATAATTGTTTTTACGACAGTCATTATGATTAAAAATAATTAACTTTCTTTACAATTTTCATGACGTTAAAGTTATTGAGAATTGTTTTTTTGTAAAAGTTATTCATAAAAGATGTCTCATGAAAATAATATGACACAGAGAGAAACTTTGATAAACTTTGCAAATTTGTGAAACACACACAAGAACTTTTTTTCGGGACACGTACAGTAAGCAAAAGGCTCTGATCTCTGCATATAATTACAATAAAAGAAAAGAACTTACTTTTGTTGAGGCAAGTATTACAGAAGATGTGGCCACAACTTGTCAGGTGGAATTGCACACTTTCTCCATTGGGGAGATGAAAGCATGTGTTGCAATGAAGCCATGAATCCATTTATATTTTGATATATTTAGTTTCTAAAATTAGTACAAAATAATTTTTACATTAAAGAAAAATCTACCAGATGATCAAACTGAAATCTGCTTAAATATTTATAGCATTAGCTTGATCCTGCAAGGCCAAATTGATGCATCAACAGTTTTTTTGTGGAAGCCCCACTGCAATTTTTATTGCAACTCCTATACAAGAACTTGCCAAATGTTCCTGACTAGTAGGCCGGTCAGTGGATGGATCCTGGCTTGATATCAACCAGCTGATCTAAAATAAAATTTGTTTATCATTTGAATTTGAAATTAACACTGATTCTGCCAAATAACGTTTTCATATTGATAATAATATGTATCCGGATTGGTACACATACAATATTGTAGCATTATAAATACTCCAAATAAATATTCCAGCAAGGGCAAGCTATTTGGTTTCCTATTGGTCAAATATTTATTACTGTGATTTGAAAACAAAATTTTTCGGTTGTGTATCTTCAACTCAACTGAGCAAGTCAGTAGATTCGGGGGGGGGGGGAGTTTCATGCTGTTGGTCATTTTATGTAGTAAAGCTGGTAACTCAAGGTAAACTTCTAGGCTTCTAAAATCTACCAAATTATTATCGAACAATAATTTTGGGCAACTTGCAGCTTTTCTCTCTAATCTATATAATTTTGTTATTTGAAGGAAGTATTTAGCCATGCTTTCTTCTGAGCTCACCAAGTCAAAGAGCCTCTGGAGCACGAAATTAGCATTAGAATAAGAATATATTTTCACTACCTTAGCAGCAGGCCAACCCCTAGCAAGAAAGGATTACTCTAATACAGCGGGGAACCCTAGGGAACCTATAAATAAATAAGAGAAACAAAAAGAAAGGTATAGAAAAAACCTTACCACATTTTTAGGTGAAAATAGTTTGTACCAGTCAAGCACAAAATCAAAAGTAGACTTAATTAAATCAAAGTGTCAAAAAATCAAATAACACACAAGGACTTTTCAGGAATGATTAAGTAAACATAAAAGTCTTTACTTGCTCTCTGAATTTACTTGTAGGGGCTTGCAAACAAAAAAATCTACTGTAGGGAAGACTAATTCGACCACCTCAAAAAAAGTTGTGGGAACCGTTTGTAAGGGACCTCTGGAAATGGAGGACAACAATTATAGAATGAGGTTTTCTGAAAGGAGAAACTCTAAACAAATGAAAATTTAGATTGGCAGAAATAGGAACATTCTGATGCTAGAGAAGTAAAAATATGAAAAAAGTAAAATATTGTAAAAAAACTAGAATTACAAAATGTGATTTTTGTATATCTCACCCTATTTCTGATAAATATAAATTCAAGCTCTTAACCATTCTTTCAAGTTTCTCAATTCCCACCATGGTGGATCTTAAATTTTTGATCCTGGGTGATTTTTTATAATCTAACCATTTAGTTACCCTTGATTCTGTCGGCCAGAAACAGGCCAAAAATACTAGCACAACAAATTTGAGATTCTAAAATGGTAGAGTAGAGCTGCAAGTGGACCTGCATAGTTCTTGCAATGTTACATTTTTTTGTTTTGAAATTTTGCTTTTACTGCTGTCAGCCATTTGATGGCCATGCAAGTTTCCTTCAACTGATGCACAAGTTACCCAATCTCAGGGTACTTAGATTACACATATTCAACATATTAATGTAATGATTCAATCCAAGCATAGAGGTGGACGCTCATGCAAAAGCCAATTAATTGGAACAATATGACTTGATAACTGCAAGTTGGCCAACATCCCTCATCTTATTTCGACATCCTTCTAATTCTTTATAGAGATTGAAACTGATTGAGAGATTATTTTCCCCTCTGAGTGCTGAAAGCAAAGAGATATGGTTTCATTCACAATTCTGACCTTCCAGCAATGGTCCTATACCGGTGTCTTTTAATGAGTAGCACCTTTTAATTAATTGGTCATTAAGAAACAAAAGAATGGCAAATTTTTCTCAGGACTAAGGAAATGGTAAATTTTTAGATTTATGGCTGCTTTTATATTTACTCTTAGGTGCCAAATAAACGGCCCCCCCCCCACTTGTTAATTTTTCGATTTTTTTCCAACCCCCCGGACCTTATTAGGACCCCCCCGTTTATTAATTTTTGAAAAAATTCCCAGCTACAAAAGGAAAATTCCTTGTTTTACTCTAAAAAGCCTAAATTTAGTCTATTTTGACCCTTTTTAGGGTTTTTAAAGGTCCATTTTCCAACCCCCCGGTAATAAGGTCCCCCCGGTAATTAGGTCCCCCTGTTTATTTAATTTGAAAAATTTTTCCAACCCCCCCCATTTATTCGAACCCCCCCCCCGTTTATTTGGCACCTAAGAGTATAGAGTGCGCACTCGTTGGGATTTTTTGTGCAGAACGAGGAAGAATTTACCAAAATGAACTTCAATGCCTAAAATAGAACAAGCCTTTGTCATGCTGTCTAATTACAAAAACCTCAAATCACAACTTCCCTGCCATCTTGTTTCACTTTAAATGCCTTGTTTTAAAATTCCTCAGCTACATTATATGTAGGGATAGGTTTTCTCCAGGTTTTTCCAATTCCGGGATTAAACTACGAGGGCGGTTCCACTGGCTTATTTTCCTTTCATAACGTTTGAGCCCTGGGGATACTTAACAATAAAAGATATTTTAAAGATAAATGTTGAAATGTGTATTTTCTTGATGAATTTAGGGGATACTCAACAAAAAATAAGGTGGTTTTGAACAAATCTTTGACAAATTGGTGTTTTTTTCTGTTCTTATACCATGGCTTGGCCCCCCACTTATTTGGGGGGAGGGGTGTAAATCTAAAACCGGCCTAAAAGTGGGCGGGAGCTGTCTCATTTGTTTAACTCAGCGGGGCCTAAAAAAGTGGGGGGGACCTGAAGGGCTGCACTAAAGTTCTGGGGGCTAATTACAATAATTAAGAAATTGTAAAAAGATTTTTTTGTTTGGTTTTAATGTTGTTTTTAAATATTCTACCGTCTTATTTTTATCTACGTGCGAGAGGGGGTGGTACACACAGATTTCAACTGGGACCTGAAGCTTACTGAAAAGTGGGGGGACCTATAACTTAGGGGGGGGACCTAAATTTGTTGGGGGGACCTAGAACCCCATTCCGAGCCATGAATACTATATGGAGTAATTTGTTATTCAATAGGCCTTCGCGTTCTCCAAAACAACTACAGTCAACTGCTCTAACTTGGGACTATCTGACAAAACATGGGACAACAATTCTGCCACCATTTCACTGAATCTTCAAAGTCATTTGATTTGAGTTAATGAACGACGTATTAAAAAATACACAATTTCTCATTTGCACTGAGTAGGCTTTTAAATCGAAATATGAAAAAGATCCGTAGTGGAACACATGCGAATGTCTGGAACAAAGAAGACCAAATTAGCGCGGATTAGTGGCAAAACAATGGAGTGTTTGACGTCACTCGCGCGGCAAGTTACACACTCGTTATTTTTTAACCCCATCTGGGGATAGGCAGTGGGCGTTCTCTAATTCCGGTTATTTTTAATGAACAAAACTAAAAAAGTTAAAAAGGGCGGGCATCAATGAAAGTTATCGTGACATGTTATGACAGAATTATGATTGATTAGTCTACACAATAGACAGCTCCAGGCTTTTTGGCCTTACTCTTCGTCTATAAAGGCACTGCTTTAGGAGGCCACTAGTGACCCCCACCAGGAATTTGCTTTTTAATAGGATTAAAGATTGATAGAAATTTTAAACAAAAGAAGTTTATCCATATAAATTTAAAATAAAAGAATGTTTACAATATACAGCTGATTGGCTTACCCGATCTATTGTTTCATCAAAACCTCAATGCGCATGCAATGTATCCGGAGAAATTCAATATTCAAAACAAGAGCAGTGCACATATCCTGAAGAGTAGGAGTTTTACGCTCGAAACGAAGGAAGATATGACGTGGTAGCCTAATGATTGATAAACTTGGTGGAGTTATAAAAACAAATTTGCTGTCATAGAGATTTAACAGTAAGTGAAAATACAGGTCAGATATCAACAGTCCCAGGTTTCGATCAATCGTCCCAAGTTAGACAGTTAGTGGAAGTACCTCGATTTTAAGCAGGTGACTCAAAGTTCACAATAACAACTTTCTTTTCATTACGGAAACCAAACGAGTGAGAACAAGTCATAAAACTAAAAGTCAGCGCTTCGTGGTTGTGACATACCGTAAGTTGGTCTAATATCGACATCCCTCGTCTAATTCCGACACCCTTCTTTAGAGACAGGAATAATATGAAAGCTTGAATCACTGATTGAAAAAGGATTATTCCTCTGTAACCACTAAGCCAAGAAAAACAGTTTCAACCTTTCTATCAATTTCAGCTGATAAAAAGGGTGTCTGAATTAGAGGGGGGATGTCGACATTAGACCAAGTTATGGTAGTTTACGAGATTATTAAGATAAAATAACATACTTTTTAACAACTTTTTTCTACTTCCTCTTCGTAGGAGAATGTGTCTTTCTATAAGGAATTTCATAACACTTCATGGCAGATTAAAAAGAGGATTAGAAAACGAAAGCTTCTTTGTTTTTAATTTTCGCAAATATGGGGAAGAATGTAATTTTCAGAAGATGCTCTCTATTCCATATGAGGATTCCCATTTCTGTAAAATCGTGATTCCCCATGGTTGCAAAATGGTGGCTATGGGTAATTCCTTTGTTCTTTTGCAATTTTCTTTTGTTTTAAGTGATGTAAAGACGCTTCACAAATCAAAATACTTCCACTAACTTTTAGAGCAGTTGACGGTGCCGTGAGATTGGGTAACTTGCATCAATGCCTATGGAGGCTAACACGCATAGCCCTCAAATGAATGACCTGGCTGGTCATTGTTGACCAAGTTACGGAACTGACTGAATAAGTTTGGTTTTCAAAAAATGAGGGGAAATTTTTGCCTTCCCTAACTCCTAACACAGTACAAAAAGAACAATATTACCTATGTCCTATCTAGCGGGGTTTATCCAACAGTCAGTGCCTTTAGCCAAATTAGGAACATTTTTATTATTTTTACTAGTATTCCTAATTAGGAAGAAAAAAATTCCTAATTAGGAATATGAAGTAAATACCTATATTTTCTCCAAAAATAGAAAAAATCGCACGTTAAAAAGTACTTCATAAGATTCTTACCATTCCATTTAGGTGGGAAAGAAAGATTGACCTCTTGACTTGCTCGGGGGACCGAGCTATAATCCCTGAGAAAAAACTTCACTTCTCCCAGTATAAAATTGACATTTATAAAACGAGGGAAACTCACTTTCTGTTTTTCTTCGTGATAATAAAAACGGCAGTTCGTTTAATTCCTAATTTGGAATTATTTTTTTGGGGCGTTAATAATTCCACCATCCGCAAATGAAATTTTTCAATTTTTTGCACAGTTATCATACAGTATTTGGTATATACCGAATCTATTGTATTGGTCATACTTGGGATTTGCGAATGTAGCTCATTTCAGAGATGTTAAACTTTTAAATATTTCTTCCTAATTAGGAATTTTTTTCTTCCTAATTAGCCTGGGGGGGGGGGGTACTAGGGTTTGCGAGCTGACGGGGGGGGGGTGCCGTCCAACTTTCGAACTTTGGACCCTTACCGGGACTAAAAAGGAGAAAACAAAGGAAAATTTTGCAAAGTTTACGACCCTTAGCGGGACAAATTTGACCAATTTTGACCAAATTTCGATCTTTCAGGGGGTAAAAAGTTGAAATTTTCCTATTTTTCCGACCCTTATAGTGGGACTGAAATTTGATTTTCTGATTTTTCCGACCCTTAGCGGGACTTTGGAAGTCCAAAAAAGGTACCCTTAAGGGCGGCACATACCGTACCCTCCATTTGCCTAAGTACCCCCCCCCCCCGGGCTAATTAGGAATAATACTAGTAAAAGTAAAGAAAAATGTTCCTAATTTGGCTAAAGGTACTGACTGTCTAAAGAATCCTGCATTACATTACTAAAAATAGACAAAAAGAACGACAAATTTCATAAAAAACAACATATTTTGCCGTCCACAACCCTGACCGAAAGTGACTGTACCACCCCTACTACAGTCAGGGATTATACCCTAAATAAGAGAATACCCAAGTTAGGGGATTACCTTATTTAGGAGATTTTCAGTCTCTTATTTAAGAGAACGTTACTCTCGGGTGCCCAATAAACGTACATGTACGTTTATTTTTTTCGTGTCAAATTTCCCGCCTGTACGCACCTTATTCGGACCTATACGTTTAATTATTTTGAAGAATTTTCCCGCCTGTACGTTTATTGAAAAGGGTGTGACCAACAATTTTATTTTTATTTTCATAATATATTTCGGGAGATTCTTCCCATCATCAGATTTAATATCTAAAAACAAATATAAAAACAGTTTAAAAACAGTAGAAAATTCAAAACATATACAACTTCGTAAAAAGCATCCTCATACAACAACCTTCCCATAAATACTAAAAACATGTTTAAAAAATCGAGAAATCAAAAAATTAGAAACCAATACATAAAGCGAAACGAAAAATTAAAAATGAATAAAAGAACAATTATATTTTTAGCACTAACGTGCGGCTTTTGTATTCGTCCTTTGTGTTCAATTCAGGTTTTAAGTCTTTGATAAACAAAGCTTCCAGTGTCATTAAGTGTTGTTCATTCTTTGATGACATACCAATTATAGAGACATCCTCAAGGCAGCTCAAGGGATATCTCTCTACCACAATCAATGAAATGTTTTCCCACTTGACTCCTTGTGTGCTCCTTAAAGCGTGTAATCAGATGACGAACGGTTTGTCCGACATAGCGCGAGTTACATCGCGGACATTTAAAGAGATAAACTACACTGCTTCGTAGATGCTTTTCGACCTTAGGTTTTAATGAAGGTAGGATCGTTTTTAACTTGCGTGTGGTGAAAACAACTTTACATGGTGCATTTAATTGCCTTAGCGATTTTTCGAATTTATCAGAAACTTTTCCACGGTATTGAATATAGAACTTTGTGAGATCCTTATCATCTTCTTCTTTTTCTGGTTTTTCGATGATTTTATTGAGCGTCTTTTCAATGATAGGATCATAAAAAGATCGAGGATATTGATTGTTTATCAAGATTGTTTTGGCTTTTTCTAAACTCTCGTGAAAAGATTTCCAAGAGCTACATGCCCGGTAAATACGGTGAATCATTCCCGAAACAACAGCTTTTTTGTACCTAACTGGAGCAAGTGCTAGAAAATTCATCATTAAACCTGTATCAGTTCTTTTTGTGTACCAGGTAGAAGACAGTTTTCGCGCGTTACGTTGAATCAACATGTCAACGTTTATTCCCTCCTGTACGTTTATTTATTTTGACCCAATATTGCCCGATTCTTACTGGAAAAAAAATGTTCAAGATACTTTCTCTTCTAAAAACTGATAAAAAGTATTGACTCGATTCATTTATTCGTTACTTACAGTAATAAAAGATTATTTAAGTACTTGTCATTGATTTATAAGAGATATACCTATACTTTAAGTCAGTCGTTTCGACCTGGATGTTCTACTTTTGAAAAATTGATAGATTTTTCCCTGTACGTTTATTTTAGCCTGTACGTTTATTTATTTTAGCTCTGATTTCTCGCCTGTACGTCTATTTCAGCCTGTACGTTTATTAATTCCAATTTCACCCCCTCCCTGTACGTTTATTTTGGCCTGTACGTTTATTAGGCACCCGAGAGTACCTTAACTAGGAGAATTCTGTACGTTTCACCGATTTATTTCAGAGCAGACTATTTGCGCAATATGAAAATAAGATCGCGTGAAAGATCACGTTTCCGTGATTCCGATGACCCAAAAACCAAAATAAAATACCTTTTCATTCTTTTTCAAACTTCGAAAAACCATAAATAGCCTCATTTGCATGTGTTGACGTAATTTTTTTAATAATGAAGAAACACGCTCCACCTTCAAAACGCGTTTTTTCTCAAACTCCCTTATTTAGGAGAGACAAGAGCGACTCACTTTCTGTTTGACCCGCGTTTTGACCGCACTTAAACGCGTTTCTTAAATAAATATGGCCCGATCTATTATTACTTTTCACGAAATTCTCATGATGTAGATCGGCCTTTAGATTGATAGACCTTAACCATCCTAGGTCCACAAAACAAAAGCAGAACTCAACCAAATTTTGCTAGAAGGGAGAAAAAACGTGCTGAGTCGATCTATGAAGCTCAAAACTTGCGCAAAATGATGAGAAGGCCAAAAATTAACGAAGAAAGAAAAGTCTCCTAGTTAAGAGAAAGAAATCTCCTACTTAAGAGACCTTCTCTTAAATAGAGTATATCTCTTATTTAGGGCATAATCCTCGACTGTACTAGGGGTGGTACCCTAGCCTAGGGGGGTCCTAGCTTAGCAATTTATTTATCACGGGGGAATATTACAGTCAGGGAAATCCCTCAATTGCGGTAGTAATTTCTTACTGAAATTGCGGTATAAACGTCACTTTTAATTTTTTCATATACCGCAATTGCAGTATATTTAAGAAACAGACAGACAGAATTCAAGATTCAAGGAGATCATATCTTTTTATAATAACGCACAGACAAAATATTTTTTCCGTAGATCAGATTCTTTTAAATAAAGAAAAGCTATTTTCTTGTACGATTTTTTACAGTCGATGTTTGTTTATCTTTGTCGACCAGCACTATATGTAGCTGTTATAAGCCTTTGTAGGCTAATCACGAATGAAAACTACCTCTGCAGGGATTTCCCTGCTGACTGTATAACTACATTTGTGGTTTAAAAGAACGACTATAAATTACGCATTACATGCGTGTTACAATGCAGACTGCTATGAAATGATTTTATGAAAAACTTCCCTTTATCCACTCCAATTCAGGACAATTGTCTTGTGTGTTTGGGCAAGCTCTCTGTTATCTCTCTTCTGTCTTCTTTTCTTAGGAGATTTTTTTTCAAAAATAAAATTCAAAATTTGCCGCCATCATGGCTGACTTACCTAATGATGACGTACATTTTGTGTTCAATTGCGGCGTTCATTACCAATTAGGAAGTTCTTTAAATTAAATCTCGCTTTTTGTTACACAAAGTATTAGACCTTAAATGTGCTTTCGATAATTGAACAAGCGAGACGAAAATAAATAAAGGTTTCCCAGACACCGAAAGACTTCATTTTTGCCCAGCAAAAAGTTAGCTCTGACATCTGATGTTTGACTTTTGATCCATTTGCATTTGATTCGACCCACATCTTCACAGTTTCTTATCTGGATAAATCAGTTCTTGTTGTAAGTTCTCAATTTGGTTTTCTTTTTTGACCAACATTTTACCATAGGATTACTAAAAAGAAACGTTGCCAAGTTGTTGGTGACCAAAATTGGGCCATTGCATTATTCCAGAAAATTTTTGTTAGAGGGGGGTGCCCAGTGCACGAACGGCAAACTTACTTTTCTCTTTTCTCATTTACTTTTGGTTTTTACATAAATCCTTTTTGACCATCTCGTAAACAAGCTTGAAGTCCTTCTTTCAGTTTGTTTTCACTTTATTTCAAGACATTATTCAAGGCTTCTTCTTGGAATACTAGGTTGTTAAAGCAAGCGCTTTTCGGACCCTGTCCACGAACGAGGAACCAGTGCGTAAACAACCTTTTGAAAGAAAAAATTAGAGCTCGGCTCGCAGGTAATATATACTTTAACTCTCTCTTCCGAGATGATACATACATACAGTACAGGGGTATTTGAACTTTTCAAACCACGCACTCTTACATGACCTCATAGTCTAGCTAACTCGAAAATTCCTAACTCAAAAATCTGTAACTCAAAGTATTCTAACTCGAAGATTCCGAGCCTCTCTTGGAAATTTTGAATTTTGGTGAAAACCTTTGCCCTCGGAAATCGTGTCGTCCGCCCCCCCCCCTCCTGTTACAGACAAATTCTGGAATGGCCCATTTTTCCCAATCTGGAAAGTAAGGCATGTACGCCGGATGTCTCCGGCGCAGACTTTGGATTTCATAGGCTTACACAAAGGCTACACCAAGAAATCTCTGTCGTAAATATTCTCTTCTTTCCAGACTGGCATTTTTCTCACATTTAATTTTTTTGAAAATCCTTTTTCACCAGCGTTTAGACAATCTTGAACACTCATCATGTCATAATGTTTGTTTTGAATTTTTTTTAAGGAAACCTTCTACCCTAAGGATACCTTTTCGTGGGGAATTAAGATGAGATGTGGCAGATTTTGAGAAAAAAAGGGGAAAATTTGGAATTTTAGCCCCATTCAGGGGTCACTTTTTTCGCAAATTTTGGCAAAATTTTTGTAAAATGAGTCCACGTAGGGTCCATTTTTTGAACCTCAGCTGGACACCCCTATCTGTTGGAGTTTAATAGATTGATTTTGACCAAGGATTTAGATACAGTAGACTAAAGTATAGAGCTGAAAATCTTTTTTCAGTAATATTTTCAAATTTATATGTATCATTTCTCATAGTATCTTAAACTCATTTGCAGTTGTTTTAGAGCTACAGCACTTCCGAAACTTGATTTTGCCATTTTTCAGGCTAAAAAGCCTTGAAATTAAAGCTTTTTAGCCTAAAAATCAGCCACAGCCATATCACAAAAAATACAATGAATGTCGCAGTTTTAGTTATTCAAAATCCAACATAGGCCAACAATTGATCAAGAAAACTCATTTACAGCATGTTTGGCCTTCCCTGGATTGAACGGTTGAGGATTTTATTTTCCAAAAATCTTGGTTACGGAATGACGGAAAAATTAAAAATGCTGTAAAGTTTTAAGGAAACATTTTCAGAGTAAAATATTTGGCAAGTTTCTACCTCTTACTGAGTACTTTCAAACCAGGCATAAATTAATTGCCATTACTTTTTGAAGGCTTTTTTGTTCGTCTCAACAATCATCCAATTTGAGAAATCCGATGATGGACCATGACTTTGATGCTATTTGAATCAGCTCTCCTAAGAGGAAAGTAATTCGGCAGCAGTGGCTCGTCCGGTAGTGAATTGAGAAAATGGTCCAATTGATGTTTAAAATTAGTTTTGGAGCAGTTTTTGAGGTTACGGATGGATTGTGGGAGGGCATTAAATAGTCTGGGACCTTCTTCTGACAGGGAGTCTCTCCATATGTTTTTTTGCCTTATGTTCACCTCTTTTAGATAACATTTTCTACCCAGTCTCTGGTTATCGTAACTGAAGATGCCACCTTTGTATTCAGCATAGTTAAAATTTGGTACAAGCTGTTCTAGGATGCTCCAGGTGTAGATAATCCTGTATCTTTCTCTGCACCGCTCCAGGCTGTATAGTTTAAGTTCTTTGAGCTTCTCCCAATAGTTGAGATGTTGAAGTGTAGGGATTCCATTCAGGTAAGATTTTTGAAGTGATTCCAGTTGTTGGATCAGATATCTTTTTGAAGGTGACCACAGCTGGGAGCAATAGTCAATGTGTGGTAGTACCAGTGACTTCCAAAGAGTTAGCATTACTTGACAATCTCTTGTTTTGAACGTTCGATGGATCCAAGCAATGATACTTTTGACTTTCTCGATCTGGTTTGTGATGTGTTTGCTGTATGTCATGTTAACATCCAGAGTGACTCCTAAATCCTTCACGTCCATCTTGGTTTCAATAGGAGAGCCAGTGTCTGAGAGGTAACTTGAGTGTTCTTTCAGTTCTTCATTTTTTCCGTATTTAAGATGTTCAAACTTCAAGCCATTGAGCTGCATGTTGTTTAATGATGTCCATTGATACACCATATCAAGGTCGTTTTGTAGAAATTGAACATCAGTGTTATTAGAGATCTCCTTCATTAAACGTGTATCGTCGGCAAATGAAGATAGAAATGAATGTAGAATGTTAGTGTCAATATCTTGGATCATTATCAGGAAGAGAAGTGGACCAAGAACTGATCCTTGGGGGACGCCAGAAATGACTTCTGCTTTTTTGGAGAGGATGTAGTCAACAGATACTTGTTGGGTCCTACCGGTAAGGAAGGATCTGATCCATTGCAGTAATTTGTCAGTTATACCATTTCTCTCGATTTTATGGAGTAAGATTGTATGATCTACACGGTCAAATGCCTTGCTGAAATCAAGGTAAATAACGTCAACGTTACGTCCTTTTTCAATGTGATGGATGAGTCGTTCTGTGTGCGAAAGAAGTTGGCTAAGACATGATCTTCCAGACCTGAATCCATGTTGATTATTGTTAAAGAGGTCGTTTTCTTCTAGATGATTTTGTAGCCGTTTTCTGACAATCTTCTCGAAGATCTTTGTTACATGCGAAGTTAATGCTACAGGTCAATAGTTTTCAGGTAGGCCTTGGTTGCCTTTTTTAAAGATGGGTGTGATGAAACTGGTTTTCAAAAGTTGAGGTGTGTAGCCTTTGTCAAGTATATTTCTCCAGATTAGAGAGAGAGGGGCTGCAATCTGTGACTTGACTTGTTTTAAGAAAATTGCAGGGAAGCCGTCTGGTCCTGCTGCAGCATTGGAGGATAAAGTGTCAATCTCCTCTATAATATTTTGTTCTGAGAAGTCGATATCACTTAGATTTGGTTGATTTTCAGTGATTTCTGGAAAGTTATAGTTGGGTAGTGATTCCATAAAAACAGAGGTATATTGATCTTGTAGAATGTTTGCCATTTTTTGACTGTCATTTGTCAGTTGATTGGTTTTTGGATCCTTCAATGGTCCAACCTTCGGTTTGTGTTTTGAAAAGTGTTTCGCGTACGAATAAAAATATTTTGGATTGGATTTTATTTTCGAAGTAACATTTGTTTCTTGGTTCTTTCTTTCATTGGAGTATGATTCTTGAAGTTTAAGTTCAATATCGATAAGTTTTTGGTGAATCTTTTGAGTTGATTTCCTTTTCTTAAGCTTTAAGCGTTTTCGCATCAGCACTCTTCTATCTCTGGGTATAATGCTTTTTGTTGATTTCTTTGACATTCTTGAAAGGACTTGATTTTCAGTGATAACGTTTATGCATTCATCAAGAAAAGTATCATATTGTTCGTCTTGGTCTGAAATGGGGTTTGAAATAGCATGCCAGTCAATATTTATACCAGAGACTGGGTAGGTACTTAACTCAGTGATTCAGTAAAATTACATTGCCAACAGGAGAACTAGTTGAACGAATTAGTTGGACGAACAAAAAAAAGCAGATAATTCAGGATAAAAGATACCTGATCAGCTGCACATGGGAAACCATTCACTGTCATGTGCAGCTGCTCCTCAGGATTTGGCTAAATGCCTGGGTGACCAGCCACAGGACCCTTGTATTGAGACGTGAGATTGAATGAAGCGTTGGACGGAAAGAAGCAAAAAGTAAAGTAATACCTCAATAGTCCAGGGCTAACCTGGTGTGTTTAAGCTATGCGGTCTTTGGTCTTTTGTCCAGGTTGATACTTGATAGCCAGCACAAGCCAAACAAGTTCCGCTTGATCGGCCACTTTTGAGTATAAAACAACTCAGGTGGGTTGGGCTACCTTTGGCCTAGGCCCCGGGATCAGCAGCCTCTACCCGGTATTCGTTTTCTTCTTGACTTTTGTTTATGTTTATGTTTTTTTCTGTTGCTCTGAAAAAACAATGGCCTCAGCTCTCCAAGGCCTTATTCACTAATTCTTAATGGAGTGAATTTTTTTATCTGGGGGAAGACTGGTTTTTAATTGAGAAATCATTTTTGGTTACGGAATGACGAAAAATTATCTTACTTTACTGAAATAAAAATTATGAAATTTTCACTTAACCATAATCACCTCAAACATTTTTTAAGCTGATACAGTAACTTTGTATCAAAATCTAAGCATTTGATCCATCTTGAAAACCTTTCCATTAACCCTCTATAAGGTTCTAAAGTTGAATAAGGTTTTTACAGCCGATTCCGTTTCATATCATGTGTACTGCATTCATGATAAATTTAAAAAAATTGTTTGAGTGTTACCAAAAATCTTTTTGATTTTCTCAAAGTGTTATCGTTGCTATGGCTAAAAATCATGACTTTGATAGCATAATCATCAGTCAGTGTCAATTTATTAACCACTTTAACAATGCTAATTTTTGGGTGACACTTAGTTTCATGGAAAAAATCGGCAGTTTTTGAGCTTTAAAATGTCATAACTTTAGTTTCGCTTGTGCTACAGACTTGTATGAGCTCTCATTTCTCAGCATTTTTTATTGTACATCCTCTGAAATCAAAATCATTCAATGACAATCTCCACTTTATGCACAATATCCTTTTGAAATCAAGGTCTCTGGTTCCCTTTGAAATAATTTTGCCCAAGTTCAAATACCCCTGTATCATCTTGGAAGAGAGTTAAAGTATTACCTGCGAGCGGAGCTGTAATTTTTCTTTCAAAAGATCGTTCGCGCACTGGTTCCTCGTTCGCGGACTGGGTCCGAATAGCGCTCGCTTATTATTCCAAGAAAGAAGCTTTCAAACAAAGTGATAACAAACTGAAAGAAGGACTTTTTAACCTTGTCTACAAGATGGTCAAAAAGGATTTATGTAAAAACTAAAAGTAAGTGAAAAAAGGGAAAAATAAGTTTGGCGTTTGTGCACTGGGGACCCCCCTCTATATAGATGCCGAATGAGATGCCTTTGATATCTAGATACCTTTAAGGGACGAGATTTTTGCAGGAAGATTCAGAGATACAATTCTCATCATCAATTATTGTCCTTATGTTGACAAGATGACTTATTTTTACGAAATAATTTTAAGTTTCTTTAATAAATTCCAGCAAAGGTTTTGTCCATTATTAATTTGATACTGATAATACAAAAGGATAGAAATTGACACTCTATTCGAGCTTCAATAGGCCTTTCAAATGGCTGTTCTACACGTTTAGTATGTGTTTTTATAATTACTGTATGTGAAACAGGGTTGAGGCTTTACTCCTCAATTTTTCACCACTTAGAGCCACCATTATCAACATGCTACCTTGTTTATTACCCTGTGTTACCCCCTGTTACCCTTTTTAGTAACAAGGGATTGATAATCAACTGGGGAGGGGACTCTAATATTACCATCATTGTTTAACCCATTCCCTCGGATGCTTTAGGATTAGGGAGGCCCCTCCCTGTGGACCCAAAGTTCATTCATTAACGGATATTCCTGGATATTCCAGTCTTCTTCCGGAAAGGTACGCACACACGCCATACACATCTTAACCTGTTTAGGAGTGTGAAGTAAAGTACGTCTAGACCACTGTTTTAGACATAACGTCGCACGTGCAAAACTTATTCTTTTAAAATAATATTTTTGATTATTTTTGTAAACATTATAGTTATCATTATTTACTATTTACTAAGCTCTATTAAGCTATAAAAGCAAAAATAAGTGCATTTTCAATTGGAACAAAATATACACCTGATTTACCTAGGTTTTTTGTCAAAACTGATCGTACACTTGAAATATAAATCAAGAGTACTTCATACATCTCAAATCTCTTGGAAGTACAAAATGCAGTATTGTCCAATTTATTCAGGGCAAAGACTGATACTTTTCGAAAATCACAATCACAAATTTTTTTTGAGTTTCATGCAAACCTGCGCAAACCCAATTTCTCAGAAAATGTGGAAATTTTTCAGAGAAAGTCAAGGAATAATTTGAAAATTCAGTGTTTCAATATTTTAAATCCCCGAGTAGATTCTGCTTGCTCTGAACATTGCAGGTATTCAGTTTAAAAGCCACAACCTTGTTGGCCCAGCCGCGCAGCACAAGTGGGCCTTTAAAAAGCAACTGACCGCAAAGATTTTGGCTTTGTCAGGGCCTGTGCGTGCAATAAATTAACAAGTCCAGTAGTCCAGGCTAAACCAGCGGCCAATTTAGAATTTTTGCCTTGCCTACCCGCACGATGTTTGACCTACTCTTATATTGGATTGAATTGGTAATAAAGTCAAATTTCATTCTCTTTATAGCAAAGTATTTTTTAAGGTTTTCAAGATGGATGGAGTGAGGTCAGGGAGCAAGTGGGAGCATTTGGATGTTGGAGTTTTATATTTCAAGCTTGACAGAGACTTTTTTCAAGTAAACTTATGTTGTAAGACATTTAAGGATACTAAAATGCAGCTCATGTGTAAATTTGAATAAGTTTGGAATGTTTTTCATGATGCTACCCGTGAAGATGGTCAATTTTGGATTTATCGCTCTAAACGGTCGGTGGCTGGATTTTTCAAACCTGACAGAGAATTTTTCCATGTAAACTTATGTTGTAAGTTATTAAAGGATACTAAAAGGCAGCTCATGTGTAAATTTGAATAAGTTTGGAATGTTTTTCATGATGCTACCTGTGAAAATGGGGAATTTTGGATCTATCGCTCTAAACGGTCGGTGGTTGGATTTTTCAAACCTGACAGAGAATTTTTTCAAGTAAACTTATGCTGTAACTCATTAAAGGATACTAAAATGCAGCTCATGTGAGTGTAAATTTGAATAAGTTTGGAATGTTTTTCATGATGCTACAGGTTAAATCGATATTTCTGAACTTTGGCGGTCAACATTTGACATTTGAAGTTTGTGAATTTATTTAAACCAATATTTTCTTTCATACTAGTAACAAAAACATAAAGTAAATCTATTATATACATATATTGCGTATCATTTATCATCAGAATTTTCCCAAGTAAACTTATGTTGTAAGTCATTTAAGGATAGTAAAATGCAGCTCCATGTGAGTGTAAATTTGAATAAGTTTGGAATGTTTTTCATGATGCTACAGATTAAATCGATATTTCTGAACTTTGGCGGTCAACATTTGACATTTGAAGTTTGTGAATTTATTTAAACCGATATTTTCTTTCATACTAGTAACAAAAACATAAAGTAAATCTATTATATACATATAGTGCGTATCATTTATCATTAGAATTTTCCCAAGTAAACTTATGTTGTAAGTCATTTAAGGATACTAAAATGCAGCTCATGTGAGTGTAAATTTGAATAAGTTTGGAATGTTTTTCATGATGCTACAGGTTAAATCAATATTTCTGAACTTTGACGGTCAACATTTGACATTTGAAGTTTGTGAATTTATTTAAACCAATATTTTCTTTCATACTAGTAACAAAAACATAAAGTAAATCTATTATATGGGTAAAGGCCACATTTTTGGTACACCTGTCCCTTCCGTTACGCTAAAAAAATTTCATCCTCAAAATTGCATAAAACCTATTTATTTGGAAGTGTATATACCTCTATGATGATAATCAAGTATGTGCTCCTCTATATTACCTTTTTGCAGAACTGTAGGACCCTAGAAGTTGTTGTGGTTGATTTTTTTTCTCATTTTCAACCAATAACTAAAAACTTGTTATTTCTACAAAAAAGAGACACTTATAAGACTAAACTTACTCTTAAAATGTTTCTACAAAGTGTTTTAACCAATTCCTAATCGTTTTTCATGAATTTACATTTTCGGGTTGGAGGGGTAGCCTAATTTGCGTAACGGAAGGGACAACTTTCAAATTTTTACTTAACATCTTTACTAGGAAAAAACTTGCATATATTGCGTATGATTTATCATTAGAATTTTCCCAAGTAAACTTATGTTGTAAGTCATTTAAGGATAGTAAAATGCAGCTCCATGTGAGTGTAAATTTGAATAAGTTTGGAAAGTTTTTCATGATGCTACGCGTTAAATCAATATTTCTGAACTTTGACGGTCAACATTTGACATTTGAAGTTAGTGAATTTATTTAAACCGATTTTTTCTTTCATACTAGTAACAAAAACATAAAGTTTTCGAACTTTTTTAACTTTTTGAATGTTCTGTATTTCAATCTCTGCCGAAAATGTGTGCATTAGGATTCTGAGATTCAATGTTTTCTTTCAAACCCTAAAATTGCAAAAATACGATTCCGCAAACATTGGTTCTCTTAAGGTATATACCCAATACAAACGACATTTGGTTATTGCCACGTCAGCTGGGCCTTCATGCCGCTTCGGCTTCGTGTTTAATCTGGTAAGGCTGACAAATTGCTTTGATCTTTTTCATCTGGTTGTTTTGTGATGAATATTAAATTAGTTTAATTGAGCATAGTGTAGTTGTTGGTTAAAAAAATACAATAGAGCCAAAACAAACACCAATCAGAAACATAAACATTGGAATTTAGTTCCAGTTCACCACATTCACCACAGTTTTTTAGAACAAAGTGTGTGTGCCCAGAATGAATGATCTGAGTATAAGATTAATTTTTTTATAAAAATTATGATTTCCAATCTAATGAGTGTAAGAAGCCTTAAAAAATCTGGTTCTCTATAATTTGAAAAATATGAACTCCTTATAATAGACTTCTATCATTAGGAGTGAGATCAGGGAAGAAGGAAATGGAAACAGGATATACTTTTTCTCCCAAAAGGGTTGTTTTTAGAACGAATTATTTTAAGAGGAACAGCGCCTGGTTACTGGATATCTAAAAGGTATGAAAAATTGCTTGGCAAACATATTTTTTCACAAAGTATATAAATTAATATAA
This sequence comes from Clytia hemisphaerica, assembly GCF_902728285.1. NCBI lineage: Eukaryota > Metazoa > Cnidaria > Hydrozoa > Leptothecata > Clytiidae > Clytia > Clytia hemisphaerica. The sequence goes on from NW_027104057.1 coordinate 1,068,245, forward strand.
TATTTCATGTTGGTATACTCAACACATACTGTACACAACATAAAAGTCATTTGTACACAGGTAATTGATAACATTTATCAAATCCCTATTGTGACATGGTAAAATGGTTATACTCTGAAAAATAAAGTTTCAAAATATCTGCAAATTATTTTCACAATCCTTCCTTTTCTGGTATTGAATTGAAAACAGTTAGATTTTTTTGTAAAACTATCATTCTTTAAAATTTTTAGGTATTAAAATATCATATTGCCAGACATGGTTAATAAGAATCAAACAGATCAAAATATAGAGAGTCTACATTTACGTAAAAAGAGACAATCATGGATAAACGAAGATCTGCATCAACTTCGTCATGAAGATGTAACAAAACAATTAGGAGTTTTGTTTGGTGAGGATGAAGCTGACCATTTTATGAACCCAAAAGTTCAAGAAGAATCTAAAAGTAAAATCAAAATTGTAGAATCAATGCCTAAAGTTTCCTACCAACAAGGCGCTCACATGTTATGGAACCATCTGAGATCAAACTCTGAGAAAAAACTATTACATGAAACTCGCAATATGAAAACTACAGTTGTTCTCCCATTGAATAACAAAAAGCAACAACAACGACTGCATCATGTAGAACAATACCGTCAACGTGTTGAACTGATGCACAAAATAGCTCAATTGAATGCCGATAAGACCAAACAGCTTCTAAAAACAATTAAATTGCCAGCTATTGCTCCTGAAGATTATTATGTATCTAATTCTGTTAGCTCACTTGTGAAAAAGGTTAGTAAATTGATTATACCATATAAATTTATTATAGAATTCGAGTTTTTCGTCACTTCAGCCCTTCAGCCATTTACATTTTCCTATTGGTTATGATTTAAAGTGTTGTAAGATACCAAAGACAAGTTTTAATACATCTATTTCATTTTGGTGCAATTTAACCTCATGCATGGTATATGAGTTTTGATGTACATTAAAAGAAGAAATTCCCGCCAAATTAAATTCCCGCCAAATTTAAGTCGCTCTATTTATTCCCCCAAATGTGTGATATTTCAGGCTTCAAAACAGGTTTTTCCTTTTTTAATGGCGTTTTTTGGACAAAAATGTTCTTCCTCCGCCAAATTTAATTTTTCAAGTTAACAGCCAAATTGAATTTCCTCTGAAAAAACTTTTTCGGCCATCTGCCAAATCAAATTAAATTCCCGCCAAAATTTCTTCCTTTAATGTAGAAAAAACTTCAAGAATACAAATACTTTTTCGTCAATTTGATTTTCTTCAGGAAAAGCCAAAGAAACTGCAATCAACATCAAAAAGGATATCTCCGGACTATAGTAGAGCAAGTCCAGATCTTTATGCCACACCCATCATTCAAGATCGTCCAATAAGTTTCCTTACTGAAAAAGACTGTGAAATTCCAGGATCATTTAAAAGAAGACTTCAAGAAAATGGTATTATACCCAAGGTGGGTATTTCAAGACCGCAGATTTTGTATCGTTCAAACTCAGAAATCAGATCTGAGCCTATAATCCCAAACAAACGAAACCCAGTATTTATATCCTATAAAAATGAACAGTCTAAATCTTCAAACCCTAATGCAAATAATGTACCTAAAAGTTATACATGGCAACCTTTGACTTTGAATGCATTATCAGAATATGCGTGCTCAATACCTGCACCAGGTTCTGGTGATTTTCATCATGGTTCTGCAAGAGTGTGGAGACCAACTACTTCAACAATACGGACTGGAGATGTTCCAAAAACAAATTCACTTGTTGCAAATACCTCTTGAAAATAAATTGAGAACGATTTTAGGTCTTCTATTTGTTGATTTAACTTGTTGTTGATATTTGAGTTGATTGTCAATGGTTTGTGGCAATGGCAATGGCACGTGGCTGTTGAAATTGACGATGTAATCATCCACACCATAAAGCTGGTTTTCGAACTCTTTCAATATAACACTAACTACCTTATGTTGATATTCGCATATCTATGTTATACTAATTGACTCAAAAGAACTTTAGAGGTTTGACAACCTCCTCATATCAAACAAAGTTTTGGCTGAGTTCACGGTTCTTTGAAGAAAGATATAATCCATATAATTTTGAGATATAGTTATTTGGTACAACTAAATATTTGAATGGTACATTCGGACATTACTCCAATAACAGCGAAACTTAAATAGTTATTTGTGTCATAACAAAAGCACACTCCTTTCTTGTGTAAAGCTGAAAATTAATCTGAATTAATGGTTATTATCTTAAAAATCAGACTTTCATGGAGGAAAATTTAATACTTTGAAACTTTGAATGTGTAAAGTAAATTCGACGTAGCCCAAGTTAGCCAATCACCCTTTCCAGTGGCAAAAGAAATATTTTTAGTTTTCCCAAATTCATGTAGACTCACTGTGAAACATCCAGTAAGTATGATACAAATTTAGATTAGTTAGCTTTTTCCATACACTCTAATGACACATTGTGCAGATACTTAAAATTGAATTCTTTTTTATCTATCCTTCCATATTGTTTCATCGCCCAAAGTGAGCATTTTCTTTTCTTCTCATGTATTCTTTTTAACCTGGACGTGGTTTTTACCATTTTTCTTTGATTAAGGTGGTCTGTAATGCAGGTTAGAATGTTTACAAATTGCACAGAAAGTTGTCTCCTAGCTTAGGGTAGGTTCTTTCGATCTTTAAAGTCTATGATTATGCTTCTTAATCATTTTCTCATCTTTATATTTTCCAGATAACTATAAAACACAACGAACTAAACTGCATACTTAAAATTAACGACATGAAAACCAAAAAATTTTGACATCAATTAACACTTTGAAATCCTGTGGTTTTTCACTCGTTAGTACAAACAAGGAAGACAGCTGGTAAGAATTGATGACTTAATTTTTTGTAATTTTTTTATTTCATCAGTTTTAATAAAGTAACCTATTTTATAGGACTTTAATTAAGAGTTTGAATTTCCTAGTATTTCACACAAGCCGATGGAAATTTCTTTCGAAAACATCTGAGTGCTTATTTACTTGCCTTCTTGGGTAGCTAATATGGGTATGAATCCTTAATATTTAAATGAAAATTATTTGATAACGTAAATTATTTGATAATTCGTGAATTCTTTCTACATACCTTCACATTCTAGCCAAATCCCTGAAAAGGATTTGCATATTGCGAAGGTCGGTTTAAGAAGCAGCTGAACCCTTCCTGGATGTGCGCCAAAATTTTAGAAATCCCTAGATTTTTAGGACTCGGAGGTCTCGGAGGTCCTTTTAATTAACCTTCTGTCCGTCCGTTAGTCTGTTATCAGCTTTTCTCGGGATTGGCTCGTTAGTTTTACTTTGTGTGAAATTGCTTCATTAGTTTTCTCTGATATTTTGGAGAAAGATAGAGGGTAAGGTACTCTAGAAGTTGGCTGAAGTAATTTGTGGAAATTCCCATCTACAATCTATACACTGTGCATATAACATTTAACCCCTATATCGGATAATATCATGATTGGACAGTGCTATGAACTTTGTCTGCATTTTCCTTATTGCTGCCATTTTGCTATTTTCTCGTATATCAATCTTTTGATTGGTCCATTCAGCATGTAGCTTTAAAGTAACTGTTTGGAATGTTGCCGAAATTTTAGATATTTTAAAGGGGAATATTTTGTCTGTTGCTATGTGATCACCCCTGGATGACTTTTTGAGATGTGCCACCGCCCCCTCCCCCCTTCAGAGGAAATCTTCCTCCTCAACAGGTATTAATTCTTTCTGGAATGACCCAGAACATGTGAAAGTTTTGATTATAAAAAAGGTTCAGAGAACACAAAATTAAGAGCACTGCAGACTCTTTAGAACGTGTAGTTTCTCAGAAAATTACACTGGATAACTCAAAATGCTGAAAATAAAAAAAAAATTTTAGGCCGAAATCTCAAAAATTAAGAACACTCGAAGTCCTCAAAAGATATCGACGTTCTTACAAAATAACGTGCACATGACTTTTGAAGCAGCTTACTTTATAAATTCAGTAGATGATGTTTATTTTGATTTTTGTGCTCCTCATTACATTATTAAACACCTATCGCATTTAAAACGAGAAGTTGTTTGTTTTCTCACTTTATAAACACCTTGAATAGCAATGGGATCAGTCATTGATTGGGCTCTTCCAGAAAAAAACCATTCATGGGGGGTGGAGGATATATTGTCCAGGGGTATTGAAAAAACCCTGAAAAACTGCCATGTCCATGGGGTGAATCTGCGATGTCCAGGGGTAAATATTTGTGTCCAGGGGGTCAACTTGATGCTTGTCCAGGGGTAAAACACGTGTCCGGGGGGTGAAAAATCGAAATGTCCAGGGGTAGATCACAGAAAAAATAATATATCCTCCACCCCCCATGAACGAATTTTTTCTGGAAAAGCCCATTTCTTGTAACTAAAAGATCATATTGAATCATTATAACATATAACATAGGGCATGTTGCTATTTGCAATGATAATTATACACTTTTTTATAAGAACCAATAAATTATTGCCGAGGCTCGGCACTTTTAGCCTCAAATTGGTCTTATCCTGTGTTTATTTATAGGTCGAAATTAAGGTATTTGGGGCTTTATACCCAATTTTTACTACTTTGACCCTAAATTGCCTTTAAGTAATTTCAGGCTCAGCATTGTTCTTTAATTGTTCCTATTTTTTGGCGATTTCGAGCCTCATTGTTCTTTGATTCTTTGATTGATAGCCTCACATGATGGGTATACATATTCATAGTATTCCACTTTGATTTTTAGGCATTTTTAGAATTATAAGTGAAATCTAGTATAGATTGCAAATGAGGAAAAATTCAAACTTTTGACCAAAATTTGGGTTATGGTTCACTTTTTAGCTTTAAATATGTAATGAAACTTGCTTGAATCTTCTAATGAAAATTCTAGTTTGTTAGATTTATAAACACACTTTAAAATCGCCTGTATATCGTTTTAGAATTTATGTTGATTCAATCATTCAATTCTTGAACCTACAGGTTTTACCTCTATTTCAAAAATTTCTTTTTGCCCTCTTTTTGCCTAAAAGAAATCTTGAATTAGTGTTGAAAAATTATTAATGCCATGTTTTTATTATATTTTGCATAATTTATGCATCAAGTATATGAACCAATAGGAAGTCGTTGCCGTGTAGGGGATATTAAATAATCATTAGTTTGAATAGAATGGTGGTTAACCACAAAATCTATTCGTCGTTTCAAATAACAATAAAAAAACAACAATTGAAAAAATAGTTTTGTATCACTGAATCAATTCTAATGTTTTTTTGTTCTGTCGATGACTTCATAGTGTGTGTTTTATGGAGAGTCAGCAAGCTCACTTTCTCTACCTCAAGAAAAATGTCAAATTGATTTTTTTATGACAAGCAAACAGCATGCGATCATTAAGAGATTTGTTTATCTCAGTCTCGAAGGAGGATTTAAGAAAATGTTGATGTATTGTTTTTGATTGCTTATCTTTTGTTTTGCTTTATTATTGTTAGGGTTATTGATATACCCTCTGATTGGTTGATATTAGCAAGAGGTTTTTACTTAAAACCATACCCATTCCCCTTCAAGAGGGGTTTAAAAGCTTCTATTGAGGGACGTTTTGTATGATTTATTCATAAATTCTCCCTTTATTTTCGATCTTATAGTTCTGAAACAGTAACATAAAAAAAGAAAAATAGGTGACTAACAACCAAGCTACAAAACAATAGGTTTATTAAATGTGAATCAAAATAACTTTGGAAGAATAAAAAAAGAAGAATTTTTAAGAGACAGATAAGGAGAAAATAGAGAAACACCTTTTACTGTGAAACATCTTTTTGTCTCTTCTTCTCTCAGTGAATAAAGAAAACTTTGAAGCTCTAAGTTAGCCTGCTGTGTAGATGAATGTAATATTCTTTTGGGGGAGTAGATTTTGAAATTATATGAAATTGCAACATTAGAAAGATATTGATTGATATACCAACAACATAATGACCAGAGTGGTACCTGATCAAAAATCGAAATTTGAATCGGATGAACTTTTTCGGAAATTAGCACGAGAGTCTGAGGTGAGTGATATTCCTTTGTACCAAACAACCACTTAGACTTTTTGGTAAAGTAACTCCGACTTATTAAAGGGGGTGGTTTCATTGTGTTTGTTTGGTTCCAAAGCTTTGGATTTCAAGTTTGATTCCTTTGTGCTAAATAACCACAAATAACCACTTGCATTTTTCGGTAAAGTAACTCTGAAGATGTTTATGATTTAAAAGTTACGTATTAGTAGGGGTTTCATTATATGTGTATTTGGTATTTCAAGCTTGATTTCTAGTAGTTTCAGGGATCTTTTGTAACGTGATAAAAACAATATATGGATAGTATATGTATTTTGTTAGTTCTCCCCTCCTATCAGAGTCGACATTAGATTAATTATAAACATAATCATCCGGTATATACTGCTTTGATCACCGGAAACTGGCAAACACACAAGATAACCGGATATGGTTTGCAATCTGATTACCGGAAAACCACCTTTTGGATTTCTATTCAACTGTTAATGATTACACATGCGCACGTGTTTAGTTTGCGTTTTACACTCTTTCTTGGATAACGTTGATGCGGTTTATAGTAGACCAAATTAACGTCAGCATGGTTTGCCAATGATTGAAGCAACCATATCGTTTTTGATAACATTGTAAACGTTTTGTTGTTGAAGCAATCCTTGATGAACATAATGCATATTATGTATAATATAATATATAACAAACGTATAGAACATAATGAATACACGTTTTTTTTTTATAAGGAACACGTTTATAAGGAACTCGAGGCTGAAAGTAGTCCAAAAAATAAGGAATTGTTAAGGAACTGCTCAGGCTAAGAATAAGAAAACAAGTTCTAAGGAACAGTAAAAGTAAGAGTTTTCACTTGAACTAGCTATGTAAATAAGGAACTCAAAAGGAACTTTGAGGCTGAAATTTTCTGTAAAAATAAGGAACTCCAGGCTCAGAGCAAAGTTAAGGTTCCTTATATAAAAAAAAACGTGTATTATGTATAATATAATATATAAGAAACGTATAGAATAATGTATAAGAAACGCTCCCTCGGTTGAGCACTCTTATAAACATGTAAGCTGGACAACTTGATATGTATAATATGATATAATACTTAAAATTTACTCTCTTTAAAATGCTTGATGAACGTCTTCTGGCACGGTGAATTAAGTAGGAGCACGACATTGTTTTCACGTTCATCTAACGTTATTTTTACGTTGTATGCCTTGAGGCTGATATTTTCTCGAGTTCTTACAGTGACATACGTTGTTCGGCTCCATATTCTTTAATTGGACATAATATACTGATTTTGAGAAATCTTATTTTTTGGCAAAAGTAAATCTCATTATCTCTTCGAGCTATTTTTTCTGTTAGTATTCATTCAAATATTAATCTTTCCAGCTAAGAGTGAGAGTAAAATCATGTTCCGAATTATTTTTGGAACCGAGAGAAAAAAATCTGACAAACTGTTTCGTAGCTTTGAAATCCTTGGAACAAAAGAAATGGGTACCCCACGCCACATTATAAAAACTAAGAAGCCTCGTTGAGAAAAACACAATTTAAAATGTCTTCTTTTGGAACAGTCCTGTTGTTATTTGTTTATTTACTTTAACAAATCATTTTTTTATTTGCATAATATTTAAGATTAAACTTCCGTCATAATATTAGAAAGACCCTCAGCACCTTCTTAAGTGTCTGGCGAATCATTCGTTTTTTTGTTGTTGCTATTTACTGAACGACTCAATCCTCAGCAAACACCTCAAAATTTCCCAGGGGCCATTTTGATCCAAGAAAGGTTTTTCAATTAGAAAGAACAAAACTACTATGGTTCTTCTTGATGTGAGATAATAATCCCTGTCGCTGGCGTTCATACAATTTGGGTTATACTGCTTATTCTGAATGCCATATTAAAGGTTTTGTTTTTAAATAAGAGTAATATCGTTTGCTAACTCAACAATTTAAATTCACAAGCTTTTTCGCATTGGATTGACATGGAGGATGAGTAGCAAGATTGGTCAGAGGGAGGAAAAGAAAAACATTTTTTTGCTGATATCGGCAAATATAACAATAGGCAGACACTGCCCTGATATGAAATATGTGTCTGATATGAAACGAGAACACTTATGTAAAAATAAAACCTTAAATTTATAAGAGTTTTCTATTCTCCTCTGATTATTGTTTTTAAATTATTTTTATCAGGTCCGTTATACTGGATACCGTGATCGCACTCACGAAGAAAGAATTGTTCGTTTTCAAACAGAATGTCGCGAGGGAAGATGTCCAGTGGTAAGTCTTTCGGTCACATTTTACTCCAATTTACTCTTATACAACACGTTATAGTATCAATGATTATGAAGTAGAGAACTGTATTTTGTGGATGCCTTGGAGTTTTTACAAGATGCTTAACTGATTGGTTATTTTTAAACAATAGGGATGACGCGTTCTTTAGAAAAAGTAATAAAATCGTTTGTCTCAACATTTAACGACCAACAGAGTCATCAAAGAACTTGTAAAAACTCCAGCTTGACCCTATTTTGTAGACCCCTACTGACCAAAATATTGTTTTTACCTCAAAATAAACTTTTCGGAAGACACACTCTACAAAGATTTACATCCTGCACGATATTGCCTTCATCTATTCTTAGAAGCAAGAAGTCCAAAAATATATTTTGGTCATATGTTACATTACTAATTAATCAGTTTGATATTGGAGTGGCTATTTTTAGCTCTCATCATACCTTCAATACAAATTTAGGCATTTACACCAAATTAGCATGTGTATCATTTCATGTATTTTTGAAGGAAAATTGTTTGTGTATTTTAAAGGGATATTTTCAAAGAAACGATCTGTCTGCATAGTAGAAATGATGTCCTTTTTCTTAGTCCAATTCTGGTAATTTCATAATATTATCGCTTCTAAAGGAACTCGAGGCTTACGATTTAAAGTTCACCACCATAAATTGACGAGCCATTTTTCCTCGCCTCTGTTGATATTGACGTCAAAAATGCCTTGAGAGTGTTTATACAACAAAGTACTTGAGTTTTAATTTGAAGTGAGATTTCCAGATGAACTTCAAAATATGTAAATAAAACTTTAGTGGTTTCTTTCAATGAGCACTTAAAATAGTTTCGATTTGGCATAACAATGTTTTGATTTGTCTCATGTGAGGCCAGTAGTAAGCTATTTTTAACTTCATTTTGACCAGTTCAGCCAAAATTTTCAATATGCTTTGTAAAAATGGTGCAACCCATTTATTAATTTTTCTATAATATCGCAAGCACGTAGCAACCGGAGGGGGGGAGTAGCAAAAGACATTTCCCTCCACAATAATTCTCCTAAAAGCTGAGGCACTGTGAATTTCAAAATTATTGTCCTGTATTGAGTTATACTATCGCAAAATTTTCTGGTTTTGTAAGGATGGCTGAGCATTGGAATTAAATTTCAGCAGAAATTAAATATTTCATAATTCTCTCGTGTTACAATTTGTAATGAGAGATGACTGACTCCATTTGCTAGCCAAAACTCTTCACCCATAATGACTTTGAACTATTAAATACACATTAAAATTAATGACCCATAAACCTTCATTAATCATTCTGTCAATTCTTTCGATTTCACGACGATTTTTTTGTTCCAAATTCAGACATCACTTAAATTCGGGAAACCAAAATTAGATTCCGGAAACCAAAAACGGGTTTGTTTTGATTGTCGAATGGTCGTCTCCTATTTTCATAGCTTACACTTGGTAAGAGTAAAAACAACTGAAAATGATGGATATTACATTGACTCGTGGGAAAAGGTTTGAGTATGCCAAGAAAGCTATTCAAATGTGAAGAAATTTTAATTTTTTCTACCAACTACTCCGGAAATCCTGTTCAGAGTCAAGTCCCTCCCATTTAAATTCGATAAAATCTTATAAACACTGAAAATGATATTGAAATTGGGTTAGCTTGATTTGACCCTAATCGACTTAATTTGACCTGTAAAAAAGTGTACCAATATACTAACAAGTTATGTCAAAACTCGAGAAAATGTACATCCCTGTCTAGTCTTGTGACAGATCATCCATTCGGCGCACAACGCGCTCAGTTTTAAAGGGAAGTGAATTTTGCTTACGATGCCATAATCAGACTCCACTAGGAGATAAGTCCCCGTTTAACATCCATCCAATGTCAATCACGTTCAAATAACGTTGCGTTAACATTTTTTTCCAGGCATTCACATCATCTGGGACAAACCTTGTATTATATCTTGGTCCACAACATTATAAAGATAAAAAGGAACAGCCTCCTCGTGAGTTTGTCGACTTTGACAAAGACCCTGGAAAGGTAAGGTTCTTTGTTTTTCTGTATAGTATAATTTGTTGCAAAGTTCATTTTCGTCTTTTATGCTATTATGCCATTAAACGCCATCACTCCCTAGCTGCAAATTATCAAATTTCTTGATTTCAAATTTACGTACATACCCAGCTAAGAAAAAAATTTACTCTAGCTATCATTGATTTGGGTGGGGTTAGAAAAACAGGACGACATGGGTCACGGCGTCGCGGCGCTCCTAGGTCCATAACCTACCGATGCATAAATGTAAAAATTAGCCTTTCAAACATAAAAAGCATTTATTATTTTTCGGACTCTAATATCTTTGTCACCACGTAAATGCGAGTATAGCTTTTCGCACTTTGGCCATAAGTAGGGCAGATGGCTGTCTAATCTAAAGATGTTGGGGTCGAATATTATGATTATCATTTATAACAATCTTTCATTTCTATTCATCACGAATGTCTGTCTCTTTGACACCAATAAACTATAAATTTAATAAAAATTTTAGTGAAAATTTCTCTTCCACGTTTTGAGGGATTTTGGTGTTTTTTTTCTCATTAAATAGAGAGAAAAGAGTCTGTAGTTATGTTGTAATTATTTTGAGCAAAATACAGGCACGTAAATTTATCCACGAACTTTTTGAATTTTTAAGGGGAGATCTTTATCACTTGCTCACGAAGGGAAAGTTCGTTGAGATGGAAAAATTGTATAAGATGTGTGGTCGAGTTTTGTGGTTTTACATGTTATATATCATCAAGGTAGTGATGATAACATCAGAATTGGATTTCGTTTCGTTTTAAAAAAACTTTTCTCAGACTTTTTTTCTTCAAGGAGGTTTAGATAAGCTTTTTTGGACCAAAATAAACTCCATAATACTCTAAGTTCTACTTAAAATTAAAAAATTTAAAAATCTAAAAATTTCTTTTCAATAAATTCCACATCTAAAAATTTGCGATCATGACAACAGTAATTTCGATATCTGTGATGTTTGGTTCCTTCAGCTCATTACAACATTTCCCCTTTATATCCTAGAATGGCAGAGCTTTTGAATGAATACGTTCTTCTCAGGGGTTTGAATGCATTATTTTATGAGACCAAATCTATCAAGGCAGAAAAAAACAGAAACATTTGGATTGTCGAGTTTTTTTTACTTTTAATGTACGTACAAATAAAAAGCGAAAGGTTTGGTCACAAAAAAACCTCATAATATTTACATACTTTTTTAAAAAACCCACATCATTTAGGTGAGGTTTGTCGAGATTCATTTCATTTCCTTAACCAAACGCAAAACCGAAAGACGTGGTTAACATGTCGGTAGATCTGGACACTTTGGTCACGCACCTTTTAGAAAAGTATATTCTGCTCTCTTGAATGCTATATAGAAAAAGTATCGCATTAAACTTGTTATTACCATTGATAGCAAATGATATTCTCCCGTCCTTTACGTTTCTAGATCTAGGAGCGCAGTAACCAGTGCTTATTTTTTTGGGTCGTCCAAATAAAATCGTCAAAATAGCAAAAATTATTTTTGATGCATCCTTTGGAATTGGTGAATATTTGAATTTGAAATTGTTGGCAGCATAAAGTTTACTAAGGGCCTTTGGCGTTACTATAATAACTCGTTGTTTTAAGAAATGTGGATTAAGTCCAGTTCAAACCCTAAAACTTCGTTTAACAATAATGGTGGGTGCTAAGTTCAGCGCAAGGGCCAACAAAAACGAGAAACTGCCAACAAAAACAAAATTTTACTCCGGATATATTACAGGAGACAACGTTAAGATTTATTTATATGCAACACTCAAGCTTTCTGTCTCCAACTTTTTGTTTTTGTTTTAAAATTTTTGGTATGCAGTTCCCAAGTTTTTGACAGCTGAAGTCATTAGTCATTGTTTATTGTTTAGACTGTATAACAGAGCTCTTATTTTCCGCTTTTGTTTCAATGGTTTTAACATTAGAAATATTTATTATGAGTCCTAAAAGTCCTCCTTTTCAAAAAATTACCCTTCTGCGAGCTCTCTGTAATTTACATTGGCGGATCTAAGGGGGTTCAAAATGTATGACCATTATGACGGAGAAAGTTTCTTTTAGCCATAATCTGTATAAAGGGAATGGGACTCCCGTTATAAATTTTGAACACCTCTCAGACTCGCTGTTTTAGGAGATCTAGATCTGAATTATCTTCTCAGTACAGAAAAAAATATACTGGAAATCTACTTGGTAAAAAAACTTTTACTTCAATTCTACGATTGATTCAGTTCACAGTTTTTCCCTCTCAGATGGATCTCCGTCCCATTGAAGTACAAAAAGAGGCTTTTCTGCTACGGAATTTAGCATTCCCCAGTAAAATATATTGAAAACCTGGGCTAATTTATCGTGTGAGGCCCATCTTCAGTCTAAGATGAAGAACTCAACTTCGACCACTGTTGTAGTGGGACAAGCTGGAGTTTTTACTGTTGTAGTGCCACTTATCACGTTTTAGGTTCACCTGAAGAGTACGTTCGTTATGAATGGAGTATGTGTCATTTTCAAAGGAATGATGGACTTGCAACGTTTAGATGGAACTGCTTACCTTGAACTTGATAATATACAATCGAAAGTAAGTACAGTTGGCGCTCTCTAATTCGATCTTCAATGGGAATTGGATTTTCATCGAATAAGGGAGCTTATTGAATAAGGGAGCGTCGTTTATGAGAGTTTCTCGTTGACGGGGACTTTAAATTTCATCGAATAAGGGAGCATATCGAATAGTAACACGCCGAATTAGAGAGCACCAACTGTATTTAGAAACCTTCACTGGCACAGATTATAAAGTACCGTGGGTACCACATGTTGGGCTTGATCTAATTTCCTGTAATCTTGATACTTTGGATCAAATAGAGGAGGAGGCAGAAATTATCGAACATTTACGGGTTTCAGTATTTTAAATTTAGCAGTAAGACCATAAATTCTTCAATTGATTTTGAGATGCATCTGCTATCAATTACCGAAATTTATAACGGTACTGTGTCTGCTCAAAATGGCTGCATCTTCGCTCGTTCAACTTTAACGGTGGGAAAGAAATGGGTTTATTAATTAAATTTACGATTGACATGTCCAATTACTTCATCAATAAAATGAGCACATTAACATACCAAAATTTCAAGCTGTGGCTAGGTTGTAATCGAGTTATCAATTATTTTAGTCGTGTAACAACTTTTAACTTGTGTGCTACGTGCTGTTCTGTGACTCATTGCATAGTTTAAAAAAGGGTGGACCAGAACTATGAACCAAAGTGAGGTCAATTAGTTGGGTGACTCGGAATATTGTTCTTGAAATTTTTGTGGTTTTTCAAGAGTTTTACGCTCAATTCTTCATTTTATTCATGAATTCGACTTTTTCCTTTTTTTTTGGATAGCTTGGCCCGTAAAGCAACAAATTAAATTGCCTTCGCCTAAACGAAGAATAATATTTTCTTACAATTAATTTCAGACAGACAGATATCTAAATTGAACTAGTATTATCATGCAAACACTATATAGATATACTGCCCTTTTTTACAGTTCGTATTTGGGTCACGTTTTTTGGAATGTTTTCAAACGAATAACTGAAATTCTTTTTATTCTCGTGTATTGTTTCCGAGCCCGTATGCAACTTGAGGGGGAGGGTCAGTATCGGCTGTCATGTATCTCAAACATAACACCCCTGTGTCACCGACCCGCTGAGACCCTCAGCCCCACTGGAAAATTTGGCAAAAATTTCATCCCCGGTGGAAAAAATACCCTAAAATTTCAGCCCCACTGAGAAATTGACTTCGATTTTATCCAAATTCGAAATTCATTGTTTAGAAATTGCACTCCAAAACCATCTCCACTGGATTTTTTAACTTGGAAAAATAGAATTTTTATCCCCATTGAGACTTCAATCGAAATTTTTATCCCCGTTGTAGGAAAAAATTTCACCGGGGTGTACCATAGTAACTCCAACTTTATTTATAGATCGAAGATAAGATCATGCGAGATACGATCGAACAATCGCGATTACGTTTACAAGAGTTCGAGGAGCGACAACGAAGAGTGAAACAAGAACCCATGGAGAACCCAGATGTCGTTGATTATCGTTCATGGCAACTCTCTTCCGCTGAGGTATAACCATATATTTGAAAGGTTTTACACGTTTTTATAAGAACAAACTATATAAGAACATATGGCTTTGATGGCCAAAATGATAGGAATAAGTTAAGAAAATTTTTAGGCTTTTTTGACTCTTAAACTACCAAATTTTTTAGGGAAATGGACAAAAATTCTCATAAAATGTTGAAATTAAGAACATTTTAAGGACATTTTTAGGCTTACAACTCAAAAAGTTAAGAGCATCGGAAGGATGTTCTTATAAAAAAGCGCTGCTTGATTATAACAAAAAGGACCCATTGGGGTTAAAGTTTTTATCAAAATTTGGACCTTTACTAAGTAGAGTTTCTTCTCTTAATTTGCAATTGAAGTCAAAATATTTTATGTTCTTTTTTATTGGACTACCCCGGTGGGGTGGAGGTCCTATAAATTAACCCGTGTTCGTTAGTTAGTTAGTTAGTTCGTTCGTTCGTTAGTTACCAACTTTTCTCGAGATTGGCTCATTCAATTTTTCTGATTTTTTGCACAAAGGTGCATTACTATAAACCCTCGAATGTGACGGAGCCCGATTTTCGAAAAAAAATTTTTTCCGGCCGGTAGAACCGGAAATGTCCCGAAAAAAGCGGTTTTTTGAGATTTTCTCGAGATTTTATCATTAGTTTTTTAGTTTTTTGCGATTTTTTGCACATAGATGCACATTAGTACTGCCGAAAAGGTGTCGAAAACCGTTTGCCGAAAAAAAATTTTTTCCGGTCTGTAGAACCGGAAATGTGCCGGAAATCGTCGTTTTTTCACATTTCCGTCACATTTTTTTCAACTTATTTAATTGTTTCTTTACAGAAAAATGTTCTTTATGATGATGCCCAAAACTTAGCATCGTTTGATTTCCAAAAAAATCATCCTTTGAATCCGGAACTCCTTAAAAATCGCCGGAACAGCCGAAAACCGGCGTAAAACGGTTTTCCTTCATTTTTTGCCGCCCGTAGCGAGCTTGCGAGCGTAGGGTGGCCTACATAGCTTCACGCAAGGATATTGGACAGGAATCTCGATTTTTGCGTTTGTTTTGTAATCGGTCTTCCGGTTAATTAGTGTTCCGTAATCATCCGGCAACGTTTATAGCTTACCAAACTAGCAAGTAGCTTTCGCTAAATGCGCGGCGGACGTTTTTCTTTATTTTCCCTTCGGGGTTTTTTGTTTTTTTTTTCTGTTGTGCGTTAATTTGTGGATTAAGTTTTCAAACGCACATTTTCGATGAACAATTATAGGCATCTACTTTATAAGAATCAAATCAATAACTCTTGATTGAAGGCAATATGCCTTTCGGTTATTAGTTCTTACAAAGTAAACAAAGGATGGCGAAAAAGAAGAGCATATCTATTTTTATTATAAACATCTACTTTATAAGAATTAAATCAATAACTCTTGATTGAAGGCAATATATCTTTCGGTTAGTTATTAGAATGTAAACAAAGGATGGATAAAAAGATTAGCATATTTATTTTTATTATAAGCATCTACTTTATAAGAATCGAATCAATAACTCTTAATTGAAGGCAATATATCTTTCGGTAATTAGTTATTAGAAAGTAAACAAAGGATGGCGAAAAAGATGAGCATATTTATTTTTATTATAAGCATTTTCTTTATAAGAATCAAATCAATAACTCTTGATTGAAGGCAATATGCCTTTCGGTAATTAGTTATTAGAAAGTAAACAAAGGATGGCAAAAAAGATGAGCATATTTATTTTTATTATAAGCATTTTCTTTATAAGAATCAAATCAATAACTCTTGATTGAAGGCAATATATCTTTCGGTAATTAGTTCTTACAAAGTAAACAAAAGATGGTGAAAAAGATGAGCATATTTATCTTTATTATAAGCATTTTCTTTATAACAATCAAATCAATAACTCTTGATTGAAGGCAATATATCTTTCGGTAATTAGTTATTAGAAAGTAAACAAAGGATTGCGAAAAAGATGAGCATATTTATTTTTATTATAAGCATTTTCTTTATAAGAATAAAATCAATAACTCTTGATTGAAGGCAATATGCCTTTCGGTAATTAGTTATTAGAAAGTATAAAAAGGATGGCAAAAAAGATGAGCATATTTATTTTTATTATAAGCATTCTCTTTATAAGAATCAAATCAATAACTCTTGATTGAAGGCAATATATCTTTCGGTTAGTTATTAGAAAGTAAACAAAGGATGGATAAAAAGATTAGCATATTTATTTTTATTATAAGCATCTACTTTATAAGAATCGAATCAATAACTCTTAATTGAAGGCAATATATCTTTCGGTAATTAGTTATTAGAAAGTAAACAAAGGATGGCGAAAAAGATGAGCATATTTATTTTTATTATAAGCATTTTCTTTATAAGAATCAAATCAATAACTCTTGATTGAAGGCAATATGCCTTTCGGTAATTAGTTATTAGAAAGTAAACAAAGGATGGCAAAAAATATGAGCATATTTATTTTTTATTATAAGCATTTTCTTTATAAGAATCAAATCAATAACTCTTGATTGAAGGCAATATATCTTTCGGTAATTAGTTCTTACAAAGTAAACAAAAGATGGTGAAAAAGATGAGCATATTTATCTTTATTATAAGCATTTTCTTTATAACAATCAAATCAATAACTCTTGATTGAAGGCAATATATCTTTCGGTAATTAGTTATTAGAAAGTAAACAAAGGATTGCGAAAAAGATGAGCATATTTATTTTTATTATAAGCATTTATTAAAATCAATAACTCTTGATTGAAGGCAATATACCTTTCGGTAATTAGTTCTTACAAAGTAAACAAAGGATGGCGAAAAAGATGAGCATATTTATTTTTATTATAGGCATGTGCTTTATAAGAATAAAATCAATAGCTCTTGATTGAAGGCAATATGTCTTTCAGTAATTAGTTCTTACAAAGTAAACAAAGGACGGCGAAAAGGATAAGCATATTTATTTTTATTATAAGCATCTACTTTATAAGAATCAAATCAATATCTCTTGATTAAAGGCAATATGCCTTTCGGTAATTAGTTATTAGAAAGTAAACAAAGGATTGCGAAAAAGATGAGCATATTTATTTTTATTATAACCATTTTCTTTATAAAAATCAAATCAATAACTCTTGATTGAAGGCAATATATCTTTCGGTAATTAGTTCTTACAAAGTAAACAAAAGATGGTGAAAAAGATGAGCATATTTATCTTTATTATAAGCATTTTCTTCATAAGAATCAAATCAATAACTCTTGATTGAAGGCAATATATCTTTCGGTAATTAGTTCTTACAAAGTAAACAAAGGACAGCGAAAAAGATGAGCATATTTATTTTTCTTATAAGTGTCTACTTTATAAGAATCAAATCAATTTCAGAATTTTTTGCGTTTTCACTGTGATTAATGTGAGCGATAACTTCTCTTTTTGAGATGTGAGCGACCATCTATCCCATGTCATCTCAAAAGTAAAGTTGAAACCAAGCTTTCTTCCTCCAACTTAAATTTTATGGATAAAACGAGTTTAAAATCTACACATGCATAATTTTGCTTACTTAGGGATATTTCGATAGGAAGCTCTGCGGGGCATTCTTAGCGACAGCTACTTGCTAGTATATGTCGATAATGACCTTCATTTTTAAGGAAATATTTAGTCGCAATTTTGCAATTCTTGTTCCTAATAATTTTCGAAACTTTCACTATAAAGCATTAAAAAGCTTTAATCAGCATTTAGTCGTTATAAGCATTTGTAGCGGGTGGCAGTTAGTGAAAGCTATGGCTAGTTCAACTTATACTCGACAGATTTTCATGATTTTTTGCACAATGATGTAAAATGGCAATGCCCAAAATGTGACAGAGCCCAATTTTCGAAAAAAAAAATTTTCCGGCCGGTAGAACCGGAAATGTCCCGAAAAAAGCGGTTTTTTGAGATTTTCTCGAGATTTTATCATTAGTTCTTTGCGATTTTTTGCACATAATGCACATTAGTACTGCCGAAAAGGTGTCGAAAACCGTTTGCCGAAAAAAAATTTTTTCCGGTCTGTAGAACCGGAAATGTGCCGGAAATCGTCGTTTTTTCACATTTCCGTCACATTTTTTTCAACTTATTTAATTGTTTCTTTACAGAAAAATGTTCTTTATGATGATGCCCAAAACTTAGCATCGTTTGATTTCCAAAAAAATCATCCTTTGAATCCGGAACTCCTTAAAAATCGCCGGAACAGCCGAAAACCGGCGTAAAACGGTTTTCCTTCATTTTTTCAACTTATACTCGACAGATTTTCATGATTTTTCTTTCACCGTTAAACATCGATGCGTTTCTTAATTGCTTTCTCCGTTCCAATACATATATAAATCGAAATTTAGAATTATACATTACTTCCATTAAATTCTAATTATTCGTTTTATAAATAGGTAGGTCCATTAAAGTATTACTTGTTTTGTCTATAATCTTCAGGCACAATATGCGAATCCAGAATACAACCCGAACATGGTATTTAACTGAACATTCACCAAGAGTTTTCATGACCAAGAACACTGTAAACCAGATTGGATGAGAGAATGGAGAGTTAGTTTTCTGGTCTGTGATATTGCTCTCTGACAATTATCGTCGGCTCCCCTTCAACTAAACTGCTGTAAAGTATGCCTTCTGTCGAGACTATTAACAATTTTGGTTGGACTAAAATACACTAACAATACAACAATATTATTAAAGAGCACATGAACACTTTTAGTGGCATCAAAGCTGGCGAGCGCCAAGGAATTGTATTATCTCATATCCACCTTAAATGTCTGGAGATTTTGGAAAACAATCGACTTGAATAGATTACTGAATGTGTTGTGTTGTAGTGCCCCTATAGCCACAATCATAAAAAAAGATCTAAGGATTGGGTTAGCATTCTTCTACTGTGCATTTTTTTCAAACATTTGAGCTGAGACTTAGTCAAGGTTGATTTTCTTTTACTCTAACAAGAAATTCTAGATTTGTCATTTTATGAAGGTAATGTTTATTTGAATGAAATAGAAAAAAATGAAAAGGGCTGTACCAGTCAGCTATTATATTGTAGAATTTTATTAAGGTGTCAATTTTTTTCATACTCTGTAAGAGAACGTTAGGGAACAAAATTTAAAAGCAGATAAAACATATTTATTTGTACCATAACAGTTTTAAATAAATTAGGACTATGTATATTTAGGATCAAACGAATTTTTTTGTCTTTTTTTTTTTAGTTGTTATCTTATGGTTTTTTGTCATGAAATATAATATTTTAGTCATTTTATATCGCTGCATTATAACAAACTTCCGACCCTAACCTTACCAACGCCCACCAACGCCCAAAGTCTGTTAGTGAATGTCCTAACTACGCATGTGGAGGCCCCCAGCGGTTTGCGTGATGGCGTGATTGATTGCGTGGGGATTGGGACTTTTTTCTTGCGTGATGGCGTGATTGGGACTTTTTTTTTTTGGCGTGATGGCGTGATCAAGATTTTGGCGTGATGCGTGATAGTTTCGTGGTGCGTGATGGAGAAAAATTTTTTGCGTTATGGCGTGATTAGGGGTGCCGCTGGGGGGCCTCCATGTGGGCATAGAGGTATAAAGAAAGACTGGAGATGAATTTGTCGTTAATTGGTCGTTAAAGTCTTTTGATTTCTTTAATGTAATAAATCAAAAGAAATTCTAGGCTCGCCCGATGAAATACGACTTTTTAGTAGAACTCAAGTTTGCTCTGAACATTCTTACTATCAGCATCGAAGATTTTTAGCCTTCTAAAATCTATTCACGATAAGTGTGCACTCTTTTTTCTTTTACCTATAACTTTTGAAGGAATTCTTTGATCTTTATAAATTTGGTATCATTGGAAAGATATTAGTGAGTGGAACAATTTGAAACAAAAAAATCTTTAAAAAAATTCTAAAAATGAAGATGAAAATGAAGAAGAAAACATTGAAGATCTTGTTAGAAAAGTGCTATAACTATCATTTTCACTGGAAAGATTCTTTGATCTTAGGAGATCATCACTGTGAAGAAATTTCATTAATAAAATATTTATTCAATATAAAGTTATGATACAAAGTTAATAAGTGATTGACCCTAAAAAAACAGCAAAAAACTGCAGAAAACAGCGTTTTTAGACGTCAATCAGCTTATAACTTTGTTTGATATTCTTTTGACTGAATGATTATTTTTGAGAATTTTTTTCACAGTGATGACGTTCGATGATTAAGGATTCACTTCAGTGAAAATGATAGTTAAGCACTTTTCTACAAGATCTTCATTTTTTTCTTCTTCATTTTCATCTTCATTTTTAGAATTTGTTTAAAGTTTTTTTTATTTCAATTGTTCCACTCACTAATATCTTTCCATGATACCAAATTTATAAAGATTGAAGAATCAGGGCCGGCGAACCGGGGGGGGGGCTAGGGGGCTTAGCCCCTCCACTTTTTTGCAAAAAAAAAAAAAAAAGAGAGTGAGAGAGAGAGAGAGAAGAGCGAGAGAGCTGAGAAAAAGACTTGGCTACGTTCACAATAAGCCAAAACGGTTTAACCATCTTTCTTTTGCTCCCATCCATAAAATGACGGATAAACTTGATCTACAGGTGTCCTAATAAAAGATCGAGTTTGAACATGCGATGAGTACAAGTTGTGTGGTGTTATCGCTAAAATATAAAACGTTCTCCATCACATAGCTCATTACAAAAGGTAGTTACCGTATAAATTAATCATAGCCCTTTTTTACTATTCCCCTGTTGCATAATAACGTCTTTAAAAAAATCAAATTAATAAAAATTCAAATTCTCTCGGGGTAGTAAAAATAGTTGATTGATGTTTTTTAGCATTTCTACCGCTGCCTAGTTTTACTTTTTATTGTTCAACTTCCATTTTTATTTTTTCATAGTTTTACATTACGATCTTTACAACATTTTAATTGTTGCGTTTTCTCATGATCGTAATTTCGTTGCATTTGTAAACAGGCAGAGTATGTTTTTATTGTTACGTAATGACAAAGAAAAAAGAGGGAGAGCTTAAAATACAATTTTGTGAATACACACTTAAAACTTTCTACTCAATCGCATGTTCAAACTCGATACTTTTATTAGGGACACCCTGTAGATGAAGTTGGTAGAGAGTTTGTGTCGACTCGAGAGCATCGCTTTAATTACTTTGGACAATTTTAATTTTTATTACTGTATGCTTACTGGCTGCGTTTAGACCAGCCTGGCATTTGTAATTGCTTGCAGTATTCTTTTGAATTCTATTGTTCCACGCAATTGTTCGGTTTGTCAAATGCCTAATGATGCCAGCGTGTTGGCATTTCGTTGGCATTTGAAAAATGCCATTTTGAGCAAAGGAATCCCCTTTTCTGGCATTTCAAATCAAACAAAGGAACCAAAACAAAGAGAAAAAATGACATTTTTGATTTTTTAAAGTATTTGCACGTTTTTTATTCAGTTCTTTCTATAGATTGTAAAATTTGCGAGATTTGCCATAGCCTAGCCCTACGGCAAAAAGTTTCAGTCTTAATGACTGCAGTTTTTGAGAAATTCCATGCTTTCCATTGTTTGATATGTCAAAGTTGAACTTGAGGGAATCACCTTTTCAGTAATGACTCTAAAAAGGCGATTCCTTAAATGCCATGACAGAAAATACAATGGAAAAGCTATTAAAATCGAATCCCTCATGAGCAAATGCCAAATTACAAATGCCAGTTGGTCTAAACGCAGCCACTGTCTGTTAAAGCATACTCTCAATCTACTTTTACTTATGAAAAAACGCCTAACTTCTTTGATTTTTTCAATCCAATAACTTAATAAAAATTTAATTTAGACCACTTCTAGGCCAATCAAATATTTTCCGGCCCGTCGGCCCCAACCATGGTGGGGCCTCCTTAGTCACTTTATCATTTAGCCCCCTCACTTTTAAAAACGATTCGCCGGCCCTGAGAATTCCTTCAAAGTTATAGGTAAATGAAAAAAGAGTGCACACTTATCGTGAATAGACTTTAATATACGAGATTAAAATAAATTTAGCTCTGCGAAATAAGTTTGCGTTCAATTTTGTCATCCATTAAATTTTGTTTTGAAAATATATTTTCTCCAGCCAGAAAATAAAAAGTTCTTTATAAGCACACACAATTTCAGACCCAATTTGTAAACAAAAAGTCGCTGGAGAATTTTGGATGAAAGTATTAAGCAATAGAGCTCACCTTGAAGAAAATGTTGATCGAAAAATCTTGTCATTTGATGAAGGATTGCAAAGTTTACAGGCCCTCAGGTGAATTAAGGCAAGTTCCAAACACATTTTGCGTGACGCGCACCGCTTCCCATTCTTTCTTAACTTTTGTATATGGCTCAAAAGAAGCATATTAACGAGAGGATTTCGGAAAGTGCTGGGTCAAAAATTTAAATTGAGCCAATCTCAAGATATCGGCCAAAAACTGATTTTTACGTTAGGAAATACGTCGAAAAAAACACGTCAAAAAGACAAGTTAAATGACGTCATATTTAAAAACAGCGATAAATTCCATTACATTACTACAAATAACACCAAATTTTGACTGGAGACTGGAGACTGATTGTTGATTCTGAAATATTGCATGAAAAAAATTTGNTTTAAATGAAGATATTTAAAACCAAAAGCTTCAATTCACTTTTTTGAAAATATTTCTTTTCATTGAAAGCTAAATTTACGAAAAGAAAAATCTCCTAATTTGTAACTTATAGAATCTATATGAGGCCCCCCCAGCGGACCCAAAATTCACGCCATCACGCCAATTTTTTTTCGATTTCACGCCATCACGCCTGAAAAATTCGATTTTCACGATCACGCCAATTTTTTTCGATTTCACGCCATTACGCCTAGAAAATTTAATTTTCACGCTCATATTTTGTTATATAAACTTAATTTTTGCCCACATATATGTGTGTTTGGTCGTCAATCAGTTTTTCGGCATTCTCATATGCGTAAGTCAAGATTATATCATTTTTCTTATCGAAAACACCCGAAAAATCTAGATAAAATTTGACCTCTGTTTTTCTATTTTTGACACAGGGGTCAAATGCCAGTTTTTTTGGGTGTTTTTGATAGGAAAAATGACGTAATCTTGACTTGTGCATATCAAAAATTGTTGGACAACTGGTCACATCAAAGAGCACCAGTTTGAGGGCTGAGGTATATTTGAGTAAATTGACAAAGCCCACCATAGTTGGGTAGCGGAGAAATTCTTTGAATTTTGAAGGGTTCAAGGTGCTATTTTAGGACCCATTTCAATTCAATTTGAAAAATAATTCATGTAAAACTAATGGAAATCTTTTAAAAGTACAAGCAACATGAGGGGTCATGCCCCCTGTACCCCCCGTTGACGGGTCCCATGGGCATTAATTGTGAATAGTTTTCAAAAGGGAAACGAGGAGGCGCAACCATGGTTTGCGCCGACTGGCGAAATTTTCAATTTAGTATGGCTAAAATCGCCCTCATTTACTCTCTTTTTCCAAAATATGGGTTAAACATCACAGGATTCCTTTGATCAATCTGCTTAAAATTACACCTCATAATAAACCTGTTGCTTCTTTGTGTTTAAGGATTTGCTACAAATGTATGTTTTCCTGAAATAAAAAACCTGATATCTTTGATGCATCTATAAGAATAAGCATCTAAGAAAGAGAGGAGAATGTTAGTAACGGAGGAAGCGCAACCATGGTTTGCGCTGACGGGGAAAATTTTCAATTTTCGACCCTCTCATAGCATTCAGACTTTTTTATTTTGAAGACTAGCTAGCAACTGCTAAAAACAATCGGAAGTTACAAGGATAAATGGCAGATGAATAGAACTGTTTGCACCCGTTTATTTTATGTTTTAAAATGAGATCTATAGGAGACCCTATAGGAGGCCCACCATAGCTGGGGCCGACCAAGAAAATTTTGAAATTTAAACCCTTTTAAATTGGCTAAAATGGACATAGAAATAAGATTCAACTAATAAATATAATTTTTACGATCACGCTGAACTGCAAATTTCACGTCATCACGCCTAAAAAAACTCGATTTCACGATCACGCCGGCCGGCACTTCATTTTCACGCCATCACGCCGTTTTTTTTCAAAAATTCACGCCATCACGCCACGAAAAACCCGCCATCACGCCAACCGCTGGGGGGCCTCCTATATCTTCTATGAATCGCCTTGGTATTGTACTATGGAGCACTCTAAATAGTTGAATTACACCACATTTATTGATTGATAATTTGTAACTTATATCAACATTATATATACTCTGATTTCTTGCACATGAAAATTTGTACATAAAAAAATCATAAATTGACTGAATGTAAAATATCATAATTAAGGTCTAAAAAAGTGCTATAAAAAGTACAAAAAATAATTAAAACAAAAAATAAAAAAATCACAATAACCTTTACCAGAAAAGCAGAAAAACATGGACATTAATGCTCCCTAATTATCGGACTTTTTGAAATTGCATAAAGAGTCATTTTGTACATCCCAGTCTCGTACATGTCCCTTGATCCAAGGAACCATTGTTTCTAAATTCTTGAACCTGTTTTGTTGAAGCTTTTTAAATTGGATCGTAAGCGTTTTATTAGGCTCACTCGAGAAATTGTTGTTGTCTCCAAACTCTTTTAATACTGATTCGAACATTTCATTTTTGTGTGTGTTTGAGTGGTGTCCAGACGATTGTAAGACATCTACATTCTGGAGCATCGAATCACAAATTTCTCTGATGCCTTGGTATGCTTTCGAAATCTTGTAAACATTGGCATCAGAAATGTTTTGCATACCTTGAGACTTGATCATTTCTTTCATGAATCTATTGATATGTTCTAGCCTTAGGTCTCTTAAAATGTTCATTCCTGCACCTCCATTTCTGTTAAAAAATCTATTCCATATCAATTGGTGAGCCATCTTTGGTGTCAACAAAGCAAGTCTGCATGCCTATGACTGCGAAATAAGACACGCGAGTTTGTTAAAACATTTACGTTTGCGTATCGTATACGTGCATTTGCAACAAGGTTTTGGTTGAGAGGTTCTTTGGATATGATCTTAGCTGAATTTACTGGAACGCTTTTGTCAGTTGATTCATTTTGTGCTTGGTTTATAGTTTCATCATTTTCGTCAACATCTCCTTCCTTCTTAATTGAGCCTATCAATGTTCTATAATGAAAATTGAAATAATGCTATGTATTGCAAATTTAACCAATGACTATCTACACAATTTCTTTATGGGAAACTCTAATTTTTAGCTCAGGGCTAGAATTGCTAAGGATTGTTAAGATTTCAGCCTAAAAATTGCCAATGAATTTTGAACTAAAATTGCTACGCAACCCCTAAAGTTTTGACTTTTTACCTCACTTTATGCACAAAATACGAAAAGTTAGCTAACAAAATGTCTTTGTTAGACATATTGATGCCAAATTATGCAAAAAAATACCTGATTTTCAGCTAACACTCAGTTACAGGGATGTGGTTGCTAAGCCAAATTGCTTAATTTTTTGGCCATTTTCAGGGCTGGAGCCTTAGCAATTTGGTTGCATAAAGACAAAAATGTGTAATTCACTTTTATTTAGTGTGCAAATTTATCTCCTAAAGGCTCAAGAGATGTTTGTTAAATCTTTGAATATTATTTACACCTGTAAAATTTCCTTGTATATAAAAAGAAAAGAAATATTACAAGCTTACCTGAAATGTGGTATTACGTATGTTTCCAACATCATCGAGATTCGACCATTGAGCCAACGTTTCTTGGCATTAGCATCTTGTATGTGTTCAGGTATACAATCATCATTCACACTTTCCATGTTTTCTTGCTTCATGAAAGCACTTACAACCAGAGCTTCTAGCTGCATTATAAAAAATTCTTTGATTTGCTCATATCGTTGTTTGATGTCGCCAAGTGCTTTAGGATTACCAGATCGAACTGTGTTACACTTGTAAGTACCCTTGTCCATACTGGATAGATGCATTTTGATCACCGACTGAAATAAAAATTTAATGGTATGTGTTATTGAGAGCAATAGTAAATATCATGATAATACCTCCTGCTCTAAGTACTCTTTTTTCTGAATCTGTAGAAAATTATTTTCATTGCAGAATAGTTCCCTAATTGACAAGCAAAAATTTGAAAAATAGTTCTGTTTCTTACATCATAAGCAGTCCTAATACAATGCCAATCTTCAAATTTGGCAAACAAGGCTTCAAGTCTCTGTTCCTTTGTTCTGCCATTAAGTATTGCCTTCAAAATGTTTCTTGCTCTTTCCTCAGTCACCTGATAATTGATAAAAAAATTATAAATTAGTGTTGATTTTTGTTTGCTTAAAGGATAGGTCCAACAAAAGTTTCTCAAACATTTTGTCCCTCCAACTAAGATTGTTATTTTGAATATAAGCCTTTGTATTCACATTTGCATTTACCTGATCACCACCAAGAAAGATAATCTTTTTATTTCCTTTTGTATTTTGGCCATAATTCTTGAATAGGAATTTCAAAATTTCTAACATATCTTCATTTTTGTTTTCGTTCAATGTTAGTACACCAAGTGGAACCTTAAATAGAACTTACAAAAATATTTAATCCTGATTTTCGCTTACAGACAATTACTCAATACAAAGAAATCTAAAATTTCTTTATTAACTGAAATTTGAAAAGTGGAGTTATGCCTAATAACTCTATGATAGTTGAATAAATTTGAATGAAAAACGATGAAAGGGAAAAATTTTTAACCTCTTCAGATTTTTCAGCCATTTTTTCTGAGTAAAGGTGTTTGATATGATGATTGACCGAAATACTTTTAAGTTTGCTGATTCTTTTGACCAAAATTCTGGCACAAAGGATGACGAAATTCTTTTTGAGCTTTGGAATCACTGTTGCTTCTGTCGGGAAGAACTCGTTTACTTCCACCTTCAAAAATAAAATAAAAATCTAAAACTTTGTACTAATGAGAAAGACCTTAATCGACTAATACTATCCGATTTGAAGCAAAAAAAAAGCTTAAGATGTATGTGAAAAACCCCAAAAATAAATGGTGAAAAGTAAATCAAAAATTTTTGAAATATTTTGTCACACCAATTAAAAGTGTTGGCGTTGAATTTTTATAACAGTAAATTTGCTTACATCCTTTAAGTAACGCTGATGGAAGTCACTTAGGTGATCACCAGATACTGGATCAAGGATCACAATCATGTTAACCCAATGGTAAGTGGATGTCTTGTTTTTGTTTGTTTGGTG
Organism: Clytia hemisphaerica; assembly: GCF_902728285.1. Classification (NCBI taxonomy): domain Eukaryota; kingdom Metazoa; phylum Cnidaria; class Hydrozoa; order Leptothecata; family Clytiidae; genus Clytia; species Clytia hemisphaerica. Next base: position 1,095,956 of record NW_027104057.1, read on the forward strand.
CTTGACACCTATGTTCAAGTCCAAGTTGTCAATAATCAGTTGGAATGTCTTAAGCTGGAAAAAAATTATTTTTTTCATAACTAGTGCATTAGTCTTTAAATATATGAATTTTCTATATATGAGGTGGACTAATCAGCCATTTTTTATTTTCTAAATAAATCCATTTCTGAAGATATAAGTTAGAAATCAAACATACCAATTCAATCCATTTCAAAAGTCTTGCATCGTGATTGATTCCTTGATCGTATAATTTCTCTCTGACTGTTTTCGGACAACTTGTTAAGCCAATATGATTCAACATTGAAAGACCCTAGAAAAATGTTGATGGATAAAATTTTCAGTTGCTGCATTCAAAATTTGAAATTAAAAGTGATTAAACTCTATATTAAAAGAAAACCATGAATCAAACACAACATTATATTTTTCAATTAACCAACAACGAGCAATTATTTTATTTTTTGACAATATATTTCGATCTATTGATCATCTTCAGGTCTAAAATTAAATAAAAACAAGATTACAAAAATCTCCGATAAAAAATGTATATGTCGCTCGTTGTTGGTTAATTGAAAAATATATTGCTCATGCCACAATGTTTTTGCCAAAACACAACATTTATTGTTTAAAGTAAGTATGACAGTTTGAAATATGAATCAGTTTCATTTAATAAGTTAATTTAAATCCTGCAAATCTAATGTGTTGGGTGGTAAATAATTATTTTGAGGTTACAAATTACACAAATAAAAAGAATCAATTTCAAATTGATTGAAAAAAGCTTACATTTTCACTCATTCCACATTTTCGGGCTACAAGTCCAAGTTTATGTGCAAAGGCACAAAGATGTTTATTTTCAAGATGAACCAATGTTGCTAACAGAATGATTGTTGCTTTTTCATTAGATTTAAAAACTTTGGTTAGAAGTTGGAACATTACTGGCATTCGACTGCTGAATTCAAATTTAAGTTTATCTATATATTGAACTTCGTGACCATATTGCAGAACCACTATCAATCATAATGAATAAAACTCTCGAGGAAGGAAACTTACCTAGTGACTGGAAACTAGCATATGTGACACCAATCTATAAAAACAAAGGAGCACACAACCTTGCTATTAACTATCGCCCCGTAAGTCTAACTTCAGTAGTCTGTAAGTTGATGGAAACAATGATACGAAAACATATCATGGAACACATTATCAGCGAAGAGCTTCTATCGAACAAGCAATACGGTTTCATCAACAAAAGGTCAACAGTCACACAGCTTATCTCCTTTATAGATATGTGTTGCGAATCAACTGCAAAAAGTGAAGTGGTCGACTGCATATACTTCGACTTTGCCAAGGCATTTGACACGGTACCCCATCGAAGACTTATGATGAAACTAGAACGCTACGGGATAAACGAATTAATTCTGAACTGGATCAAATCTTTTCTATCGAACCGCAAGCAATTAGTGAGTGTTAATGGTGCAAAATCATCTTTAGATCCAGTGATAAGTGGCATTCCTCAAGGGAGCGTGCTCGGTCCTCTGCTTTTTGTTATTTATATTAATGATCTACCAGAACATGTTCTATCAAGCATTTTCTTGTTTGCAGACGACACGAAGATTATAAAGGAAATCAATTCCATTCTTGACTCCTTAATCGTACAACATGACATTGAAGCACTTGAAAGATGGTCCCATGAGTGGCTGTTGAAATTCCACCCCGACAAATGCCACGTTTTAACGATAGGTAAATTCGAGAACATAAAGCATGCACACCCGTATCAACTAAATGGAGAGCAACTTGAACATGTCTTCACAGAAAAAGATCTCGGTGTTTTGATAGACTCAGATCTTTCATTTGAAGAACATATCGCTAAGCAAGTAAACAAAGCTAATTCTATGTTGGGATTGCTCAAAAGAGGATTTCAAGACACTAGTCCTCACGTATTCCAGACACTTTATACCACCTTTGTACGACCACATTTAGAGTATGCTCAATCAGTATGGCAACCAAGATTACGTCGATCTATCAACCTGATCGAGAGTGTCCAAAGACGTGCGACAAAACTAGTAAAACCAATCTCACGGTTACCATATGCAGAAAGACTAAGACGCTTGGCGCTACCATCCCTTGAGTTTCGAAGACTTTTCTGTGACATGGTCCAGGTGTATAAGCATATCCACATCTATGATAGTAAAACAACACCAAAAAAGTTTATCAAAAGGACGCGACCATGTAGAAAGCATATACACGAGCTTCAGATGAATTTCCCGGACGATGGAGTACGTGGTGCACAAAGCAAGTCCTTCTTTTATAGAACTATCTCAACATGGAATGCGCTTCCAAAATACGTGGCAGAAGCATCATCGATAAAATCGTTCAAGAATAATTTAAACAAAGCATGGGCAAACCATGAACTACGCTATTTATTGTAAATAAACAAAGACCAGTTCTAGAGGCCCACGGCGTGCCTGAACTTTGTATTCGTTGTAATAATAATAATAATATATTTAATGTTCGAATGTGCTCTGGCGAGATGTCTCGAAGAACACTGGGCTTTTTCAATCCACACAAATCATTGATCTCCTTTTGGCATTTCAAAACAACAAAGTTTATTATTTCACTGAATAACTTCTCTGAGTCGCAGATTGCTTTTGCAGCCAACTTGATTAGATTATTGGCAAGATGTTTTGCAATTTTGGCGTGGTCTTTTTTCAACGTTCTTTGCACAATTTTTTGACTTTCATTTGTTTCAATGATAACCTAAAAATAGAGAAGCAATGATTTTATCACTTCAAAACACAGTTGGTCTTTAATACATATCAAGTCAATAACAAATAAATAGTCCTGTCCATCATATACAATAAAAGAATAAATAAATACCATATTTAAAATAAATCTGATTAAATCAGATGATGATTTTGAATGAATTCTAATTTATGCAAGATCCTTATGATCAAATTTATACCTGGTAACTGGTAGATAAATTATATGTGAAAACATTTGAAAATATAATATAATGACAAAATTACTTTTGCTTAGTTATAAGCTATTGTTCTTCCAGTTGACGTCATCTTTGTCTTCAAAACATCTATATTCTATAATAAAATTACATTTTATTTTCATATTTTTTATTTCAAAAATTCCTCTGAAGCTCGCACAATACTTTTAGTGGTTGGAAATTTTTAAATGATTGAAATTATTTTCAATCAAATCAAATCTTAAGATCATTTCAAGGAAATATTTATGGACATGGCAAAAAGGGAACAAAGGACCCCATTTTAGGAGAGAATATTTGAAAGAATACTTCACCTCCTTCTCTGCTATTGGTATGTGGGTGTTTGATTTTCCTTGAGAAATGATGGATGTTGCTTGCGGAGTTACTGTTGTTGTGATTTGTATCCTTTGAGGAATTTTAGATGCTCTTGGAGAGGTTTGATTTTGTTGAAGGGTGAATTGATTTAATTGAGAGGTGGTTTGATTTCGCTGAGGCGTGGTTTGATTTTGTCGAGGAGTGGTTTGATTTCGTTGAGGGGTGGTTTGATCTTGTCGAGGCGTGGTTTGATTTCGTTGAGGGGTGGTTTGATTTCGTTGAGGGGTGGTTTGACTTCCTCGAGGCGTGGCGGTTTGATTTTGTTGTGGCGTGGTTTGATTTCTTCGAGGAGTTGTGTATGTAAAATTTATTTTCTTTCTTGATGAGGGTTGATTGCCAGGTGTTAAGGTTAGCAGATTATTTGATGATGACGACATCCTTTTAGTTTTTACTTTTTCATTAAAATATTTTGATTTTGTTTCCAATAATTGTCTATTCATCATTTCCTGTTCTTTCAACTTTGCATCAACATTTTTCAATTTAACTTTACATTTCATACAAAATCTCATCTTTTTAATTTCAGGACATTCCAGGAGTGCATCATTATGTAAAATATTGTCAATAAAATCTTGATTTGAAGATACAGTCTCATAGTTTCTTATTTTTTTGTCTTGGAAACTAACACCACAAAAAATACAATTTTCCCTACATAATTTCAACTTGATCTCAGAAATTCCTATTTCAATGATTTTCCTTTTAGGTGTTGCCATTCTTCATGATACAATACCTCTTGCCTTTGGTTTTTCTGCTCTTGCTGTCTGCACTACGTGTTTTTGTAGTTTTTGCTCCATATGGAGTCGAGAAAAAAAATTTTCCAAAGCTAATTTCACTTTCTCTCCCCGCCAAAATGACAACATTAGAGCTCATCATTTTCGTGCAATCAATTTACCGATTTTACTCACGTGATATTGTTTTTACGCACCAGGCTTCCACGCAGATTTGCAAAGATTGGCTGATAAAAGTATTCAGGTCATCATATGCCGTAGCAATGGTGATCTGTTATGAGATTACAAAGTTCCTTATCTACTTTGGTTTACGGGTTGTTTCAAAATATGGGTTTTAGTTCCATGACAAGCGAGCAAAAGTGTAAACAAAATGGAAGCAAGTTCTGTGACTTTGCAACTGTATTTTGTTGGTGTAAAACCATTTTATTTGCATGAAATGACATTGCTGATGGATTATTCTTATTTTAATTTGTTGTTGAAGAGTTCTTGGATGTATTTGGACAAGCTTTTGTGTTGTTAATATCCTGAAGAGGTTGGCTATCCGGTACAAAACCATTTGTCGTTATATGTGATTTTCTGGAACGATTTCTGCAGCTCTTCTTGACATTCAAACTATTTTGTGATATACTATGAACCACTAGTTAATTGGAGTAACCAGAAAATTCCATTGTACCATCAATTAGACGTCCACAATACAATAAATGGTGTATATACTTATATGGCTTCGCAATGGTTGAAATCTGGTATGAGCAACCGGTCGCGCAGACCTTGCACCTTGACCGACAACATAAAAAACCCTAATTGATAGTCAGAGACTGACTCCATTTGATTGAAAATGCATGATAGTATTTTATTAAGTGAACTGAAATGAAATATACCCAAGATTTGGTGAATAAAGAGTCAAAATGGACTTTGCGCAAGCCAAATACATGATTTTTGTTAGATTGGCGCAACACGAAATAGGACAAAATGCAAGGATTTTGGACGTTTTTGATGATTACACTGGTTATGTGATATAAATTATGGATTGTTTTACAAATACAGTCAAAAGGCTGAAAAAAACTAGGTTAAAAAATACATTTTGTCATAAGATATTACTAACGCCTTGACGGATATTTCTCAGGATTGGAAAGTGAAATTTTCAGGGAAGGTTTCTTTCACCATTTGCCAGAAAACTAATGAAAAATTTTCATGAAAAAATGTTCCACTCCTTCAAACTCAAAAAATCTACATATTTTAGGTTCCAGACCCCCTGGAAAAAAATTCAAAAAGATTTTTCATTAGTTTTCTTTGTTTTTTCATTACAAAGCTGTGTGACAAAAATCTTTAATTGAAATGATCTAGAACTCTAGAAAAGCCTGTCGAAAGAAAACTATAGAACGTTACCCCCTGGCCAATATTACCCCCGTCTTTGCTATTTTTAGAATTTTTTTATCATTTTTGACATTGTTAATAGTTGTGTTACATTTGTGGAAAGTTTCGTCAATATATCTTTGATGTTTCAAAAGTTATGACTAAAAAGGTAAAAAAATGACTTTTTCCATTTCTCAGGTAACTACCACCTTAATATTAGATCTCTTAGACGAAAGTCTGCTTCAATCAGGAACTACAAAGAATTGGTTGATTCTGATGTGTTACTTTTTGACTTGAAATATATTTTACATTCATGTACAGGAATATAAACTAGGAAAATAAAACAAATGATTACAGGAGAACAGTATAGTAAATAATGACACAATACAAACATATAGGTATATAAAATCAATGAGCCAGCAAATGGCAAATACATAGTATAGACTGTAAAAGAAACGGTTCACATAAAGAAAATCTAAGAAAAATATCAATATATTCGGTGTCCTAAGCATTAAATGAAATTGGACCTAGGAAAGCTTCCACCAAGATGCTGGGGAGGGAGGTGGAGCAAAAAACAGCAGTCTGCACTGAAGAACTGAAGAACTGAAAAAGGCCCATGTGGAAAATCTGAGGCCTTAAATAGGGCATGAAAGTGAGGCTAAATCAAGAGTCCGGATTAGGACCAAAACAAACCAATTGCATCTAAACCCTGATATACAAAAACATATATCAGACACTTAAACACAAAAGGCTATAGGCAAGGATAGGTAGAAAGCACACAGATATGTCTACATGGTATTTTCAGTTCTTGACGGAATAAACACTGTGAAAACGGCACAGACAAAATATGTACAGGAATATAAACTAGGAAAATAAAACAAATGATTACAGGAGAACAGTATAGTAAATAATGACACAATACAAACATATAGGTATATAAAATCAATGAGCCAGCAAATGGCAAATACATAGTATAGACTGTAAAAGAAACGGTTCACATAAAGAAAATCTAAGAAAAATATCAATATATTCGGTGTCCTAAGCATTAAATGAAATTGGACCTAGGAAAGCTTCCACCAAGATGCTGGGGAGGGAGGTGGAGCAAAAAACAGCAGTCTGCACTGAAGAACTGAAGAACTGAAAAAGGCCCATGT